>NC_057711.1:88833683-88914786 GCF_004010195.1 Chiloscyllium plagiosum
AGATGGAGAGGTCCTGGAAGGGGAGGGAGGTGTCAGAGATGGTCCAGGTAAATTTAAGTTCAGGGTGGAATGTGTTGGTGAAGTTGATGAATTGCTCAACCTCCTCGCGGGAGCACGAGGTGGCGCCAATGCAGTCATCAATGTAGCGGAGGAAGAGGTGGGGAGTGGTGCCGGTGTAATTACGGAAGATCAACTGCTCTACGTAGCCAACAAAGAGACAGGCATAGCTGTCCGGACTTGTCCGACCTGCCCAGCTCCTTTTCCACCTTTCTCCTCCCTGACCTATCACCTTCATCTCCTTCCCCACTGACCTATTGTACTCTATGCTACTCTCTCCCCACCCCCACCCTCCTCTAGCTTATCTCTCCACGCTTCAGGCTCTCTGCCTTTATTCCTGATGAAGGGCTTTTGCCCGAAACGTCGATTTTGCCTGTCCTCGGATGCTGCCTGAATTGCTGTGCTCTTCCAGCACCACTGATCCAGAACTAAGTGAGGTGTCACCTGGCCCTGGCAGAATCCGAAGTGAGCAGGTTATTTATATGCAAGTAATGTTTGAAAGCACAGTTAATTGTCCCTCCCATGGATTTTCTGATAATATAGTTAAAATTGCTTTAAATTCTGTGTCCTATGATCCTGCTCCACTAGCTACCTGAAGAAGGAGCAGTGCTCCAAAAGCTTGAAATTCCAAATAAACCTCTAACTTGGTGTTGTGTGATTTTTAACTTTGTCCACCTCAGTCCAACACTGGCACATCTACATTCTGATTATCTGGAGTAGACTGAGAGGGTGGAAATTCTAGAAGCTTTGGAGTGGAATTCCCCAGGATCTTATTGGGTTATGATTAACCAGAGACTGAAATAGACCAGCCACATAAATACAAGAAATCGCGAAGGTTTGGAGTGGAATTCCCCAGGATCTTATTGGGTCTCATTTCTCTTGATGTATGAAAATTACCTTGGTGTGCAAGGGACAATTTAGCAAACGATAAAAAACTTTGGGAAATTGTAGATTATCAAGTGATCTGTGAAGAGCTTCAAAAAGACATTAACATATTGATAGAGTAGGTAGACAGGGTGCAAATGAAGTTCAATGTGGCGAACCGTGAGGCTTGGAACTGAAACATTAAAGATGCAGGACAGGAGAGAGAGCTGTTAATAAAGCATTTAACATTCCCAGCTTCATACATAGAGTACAAGAGCAGGGAAGTGAAAAGACTAAATGAATTTATTGAAAATACTAGTTAAGTGTCAGCTGGAGTATTATGTGCAGTTTGAGTTGCCTCACTAATGGAAGGGTGTGAATACATTTCACAGAGTGAAAAAGAGGTTTATGAGAATGGTTTCAGAGATTAGATACTTCTGTTTTGAAGAAAGAATGGACAAGTTGGACAATCTTCTTCGGAGAGAAAATTGAACATTGAGTGGACAGTCAAGAACCTTGCTACCAGAAAGAAAATTAAAATTAAAATTAAAGGGGATATTAATCTAAATCACACTTACATTGATCTAATAGGGAGACAATTACCACCAGCATTACATATTAAAGAAATGTGAATATGTATGTCTATACCTTGGACTCTATTTTAATATATAAATAAATCTGTTCAACTGAACAATCAGGTTAGAACTAGAGCTAAGAGTCTGGTTGGAGTCATTTGGTCTTGTCAGATGGCAATAATAAAAGCTTGAGTTTTGGAGTTACCCATAGTCTTTACCCCTTATGTCAGTGCTGAGTGTTACTTATGCCCACTCACAACCACTCTCCGGTATTGCCAGGAAATGTGCAACATTCTTTGAGGTATTCCCATGTTTATCATCTTTCCAAAATTGATTGTAATTTTAAAACATTTCATGGGATGTGGAAATTGCTGGCAAGGCCTATGTTTGTTGCCTATTCCCAATTGCTCGAGAAGGTAGTAGGGTGGCCTTTCTTGAACTGGTGCTGTCTATGTGGACTAGGTGCACCTACAGTGCTGTGAGAAAGGGAGTTCCAGGATTTTGGTCCAGCGGCAATGAAGGGATTTTGATAGAGTTCCAAGTTAGCATGGTATGTGGTTTGGAGGGAAACTTGCACGTTTTGGTGTTCACATGTATTTCATGCTCTAGACATTCTAGGTGGTAGATGTCATAATTTGGAAGGTGCTGTTGAACTCTTGCTGAATTACTGCAGTGCATTTTCCACATAATATATATTGCTGCCACAGGGCAATGGCAGTGGGGGGTATGGTGTGTTAACTTGGTGGATATTGTACCAGTCAAGTCAACTGCTTTGCTCTGGATTGTGACAAATTTCTTGAATATTGCCAGTATTCATTTATCCAAGCAAGTGAAAAGTGTTTAATTAGATTTGTACTTTGTAGATGGCAGGCAACATTTAGGGAGCCAGGAGGTGCACCTCAAAATTCCTTGCCTTTGACATGCTCTTTTTGACATGGGATTTGTATAGCTGGTCCATTTCAATCTCTGATCAATGATAACCTGCAAATGTTAATAGTGAGGGATTCAGTGATAGTAACACCATTGAATGTTGGATGGGAAAGATGAGATTTTCTCTTGCTGGAGATGGTCATTGCATATTGCCTATTGCCCATTGCGTGGCACATCTGTACTTGTGACTTATCAGCCCAAGCCTACATGTTGTTCAGGTCTTTCTACACATGAATTGGAATGAAAAGTCACATAAGTCATATTTTAAGAGAAAATCACAAGAAGCTGGATAGGCTGGGACTTTTTCCACTAGAGCACAGGAGTTTGAGAGGTGACCTTATAGAAATCAATAAAATCATGAAGGGCATAGATAGGGTTAACGGTAAGTGTCTTTTCCCTAGGATGGGGCATTTCAACACTAAGGGATACAATTTTAAGGCGCAAGGAGAGAGATTTTAAAAAGACATGGGGCATTCTTTTTACACAGTGGGTGGCTCGTGTATGGAATGAACTTCCAGATGAAGTGGTGGATGTGGGCACATTTACAGCATTTAAAAGACACATGGATAAGTATATAATTAGGAAGGGTTTAAAGGGATATGGGTGAGGAGTAGGCAGGTGGAGCTAGTTGACTTTGGGATAATGTTCAGCATGGACTGGTTGCACCAAAGGGTCTGTTTCCAGGTAGTCTATCATTCAAGTATAATTTTCTCAGCCTTCATGAGTACGTTATAAATACTTGCTTCTTTAAATTCATTGCTAGTATGTGTATATTATGTGCAAGGTGGGCATTTACTCTGAATCCTTACTGGTCTAGCGAAGGTGATAATGGGTCTTTTGCTTTAATCATTGAAGAGCTTTTTAATATAACTGCGTGGATTCATAGGCAACTCAGCAATGTCATAATGCATTCGTAGACAGGCCAGAAAAGGTAAAAAAAAAATTGGCTTTACTCCCAGAAAACAGTTGGATTTTTTACTATGAGCTAACAGCTTCATGATTACTTTTGGACTTACCACTTCCCAAAATTTTTATTTTCAATTCTTTAATAAAGTAAATTTAAATTCAAAAGACACCTAATCCAGACCCATTCCCCCTCCTTCCGATAATGCCATGTATCATGGCCAGTCCACCTGATGCACATCATTGGACTATGGGAGGCAATTGGAGCACCCAGCAGAAACCCACACGGACACTGGGAACACTACACAGTGCAACCTCTACACAGACAGTCACTCAGTGCTGGAATTGAACCGATCTGTGAGGCAGCAGTGCTAACTACTGAGCCGTCTTACTGCCACTGTGTCCCCTTTCAGAGCCTAAGATCATTGCCAGCATGAAAGTCTGAGCAGTTAGCTGGCAACTCCAACCCACTGTTTGCTGCAACCGATCTGCACGTCAGAAACCTGGCACCACCAGCTCAAGGTACGCTACATGGGTGGGTTTGCATGAGCCGCATATGCACATTGGCATCTGACTCATGGCACCCTCTTCACATGAACATTTACCTGTCACGTTTTAGAAACATTTGGAGGTACTGAACGCCCTGATAACATTCTGGCAAAAGCACTGAAGACTTGTGCTCCAGAACTTGTGCCTCCCCTAATCAAACTTTTCCAGTACAGTTACAACACTGGCATCTACCCAACAGTATAAAATCTACCCAGGTACGTCTTGCTCACAAAAAAGCAGGGCAAATCCAACCTGGCATTTTACTGCCCAATCAGTCTACTTCTGATCGTCGGTAAAGTGCTGGAAGGTGTCATCAACAGTACTATCAACAGCACCCGCTCAGCAAGAAACTGCTCATGGACACTCACTTTGTGTACAGGTGTGGTGGGAACATCATTGCGATCCAAACAGTACAGGTCTGTTCTGATATAACGCAATAGTTCCATTCCTGTGCAATCCTGTGTTCAAGACAAATTGTGTAATAGTAGCACCATTTAAACCAATGGAACCAGAACCACATTAGAGACAATACATTTAAGGAAAGCTCATGTTCTACAAATAACGGCCTAAATTCTCCAATCGCATTATCGCAAATGTGTGTTGAAGAAATGCACATTATAGAAGAACTGACGGTACCAATAGCACTGCTGAAACTGGAGGAGTCACAGAATTCAATTTTGTGGTCAAGATTTTGATTTACTAGCCCTCCAGAAGGTTGGTGCTTATGATCAATACATATTAATACCAAACAATGGAACAATTTATAGATTCTGCTCATCTGTTTTCTCCCTCTCTTTCCTGATAAATACAATCAAGTAAAAGCACACAAATAGATTTTCAAGTAAGCTCAGAATATTCTCATAATAAACAACAATATATTTTTATATTGAATTAAACCAACAATTCCTGGGAAAACAATAACATTGCAACACAAGGAAGACATGCATTTCCTTTGACACCAAAGTTGCTGCATGACCTTAGCCACAGCTGGTTCTGAGGAAATCAAAACTTTCCAATCTAGGGGGTTTGTTGAATCATCCAAAATACATTTATTATTTCTGTCTAATGCTCTCACCTCCCTCAGAAGGCGTATATTCAAGCTGAAATGTGGTGATGTAACTGTAGGCGGGCCTCTATCACATTGTGGATATTCACTTACGAACTGTTCAAGATTTTCCAACAGGATTGCTGGTAGGCATGTAGACTGACTGGGTTTTATCAGGCTAAGTTTTGTCAATAAAATTTAGAAGAGAAATGAAGGATCTCACTAATGTTTTCCTGAATATATTTTTGAGAATTTGTGAAGCTTTCCTTCTGCCTGCAATATAGACATGCTTTGTTATCTCAAATTGACACCAAGTGTGTTGAAGAACATGGCCTTATATATCATTCAGCTATATACAACGTTTAGTCTTATTCATCATTTAGTTTTGTGCATCGTTGGTCAATATTGCACCAGCACAGCGTTCCCCTCTCAATGCAAAAATTAAAACTCAAGATGTATTTGAGACATGTGTCTGATTTTATTTCCATTATCAGTGATGAGTGAAAGAATGAGCTATAAAGTAAGTACCTCCCCACTTCTTGTCTTCAAATAACCGCCAAACCTTAACAGACCATCGTTCACAGCAAACTACCCAGCATTCAGGAGATCACTGACCACAACAGCACACAAGCCTGCCACACAACCTCTGCAAGATATGTCAGATTATCAACAGGGATGCTATCTTCATACGTGGGAACACTACCCATCACAAACACAGCAGATACTCATGTGACCCGACCAATATGGTCTACCTCATATGCTGCCAGCAAGGATGCCCTGAGGCATGGTATATTGGCGAGACCATGCAGACGTTACAACAGCGAATGAATGGGCACCACGCAATAATCACCAGACACGGATGTTCCCTCCCAGTCGGGGAACACTTCAGCGGTTAAGGACATTCAGCGTCCGATCTTCAGGTAAGCGTTCTCCAAGGCGGCCTCAAGATAGACAACAATGCCGAATTACTGAGCAGAAACTGATAGCCAAGTTCCATACCCATAAAGACAGCATCAACCATGATCTTGGGGTCATTTTGCGCTCCATGTACTGCCACCGTACTGTTCTGTATTTGTAAACTTTTCCTTACTGTCCTTGTTTTGGACTAGGTCAGACCCCTTCTAAACATTTCAGGAAAGTTGCCCAGGCCCTAACGTTTCTAGTCATTTAAAGTGGATATTCCAGGAGTGATGCACCTGGCTCAAGCATTCATTTTTAAACAAAACAGCATTTATTTATAAACTACCGAATGAAACACAAACAAAAAAGAATCAGTTATAGAAGAACTTAACCTATCCGAAACCCAATCAACTCATTGTAACTTAATAATGCTATTCCAGTTTCCTGCAAAATCTCATAAACACACCCCTTAGCAAAAAGGTAAATACAACACACGTTCTTACAGGAGAGAGATGTCAGAGAGAGAGAGAGAGACAGAGGATCAGCATGGAGCTGTTTCTTTGGGACCCCAGCTAAAAACTAACCCAAAATGAGAAGAAACCCTGACCTGGGAGAACTGACCACTTCCCTTTTATTGTACAAGTGTTTTTTAAAAAAAACCTGAAAGCCTTTTCTGTTTGTTGACTTCGGCATCATCTGTTAGTCATTATGAAAGTAGCTAGTTCAGACACTTAGGCACCTCTTCTTTTACTACCCACCTAAAAAAAATCAAGAATAGAATAATTTAAAGGGTACAGAAAAGATTTACAAGGATGCTGCCAGTGTTGGAGGATTTGAGCTATAGGGAGAAGCTGAATAGGCTGGGGCTGTTTTCTCTGGAGCATCGGAGGCTGAGGGGTGACCTTATAGAGGTGAGGTTTATAAAATCATGAGGGGCATGGGTAGGCTAGGATAAATAGACAAAGTATTTTCCCTAGGATTGGGAAGTCCAGAACTAGAGGACACAGATTTAGGCTGAGATCTCAATCAGGTCCCTCCTCAATCTTCTTTTTTCTAATGAAAACAAACCTAACCTACTCAACCTCTCTTCATAGCTAGCACCTTCCATACCAGCAACATCCTCGTAAACTTTCTCTGCACCCTCTCCAAAGCGTCCAAATTCTTTTGGTAATGTGGCGATCAGAACTGTATATAGTATTTTAAATGTGGCCGAACCAAAGTTTTGTACAATTTCAACATGACTTGCGAACTCTTATACTCAATAGCCCGTCATTTAAAGGCAAGCATACCATATGCCTCTTTGACCACTCTATCCACCTGCACAGCCACCTTCAGGGTACAATGGACCTGAACTCCCAGATCTCTCTGCCCATCAACTTTACCCAAGGTTTTTCCATTTACCATATAGTTGGCTCTAGAATTAGACTTCCCAAAATGCATCACCTCACATTTGCCTGGCAATTACCTGGATTGAACTCCATCTGTCACTTCTCTGCCCAACTCTCCAGTCTATCTATATTCTCCTGTATTCTTTTACAGTCCCCTATGCTTTCTGCTATTCCACCAATCTTAACCCTTAAGTAACCTCTGTTCAGGTTGTACATTTCGGTGCAGCTTTCTAGCCACCACTGTGCTGCTACCACTCCAACAAAATTCACTGGCTTATCCTGTTTTCATACATCTGGCTTCCCTGTGCTTTTTCTAACCCACTAACACTGTGATTTCATGTGGACTACGTTATTGCATTGAAAACATGGGAGCTTTTTAACTTATTTTTCCCCTTCAAGGGTTTCATTTCTACCTGTGGTAAGTTATCCTTATGATCTTCATCAAGATCTACTTTTCCGTCACCATGTGAGGATTTCTCTTTTCCCCAATTTCTCTCCCTCACGGATTGAAATTGATGTTGGAAGCCAAACTTTGATTTATGGACCAATTCGTAATCATCAGCCATTTCAGCTGCTAATCTTGCTGTTTTAATTCTCTGCTCTTCCTCATGAGTTCTCACTAGCTCAGGAAGTGAATTTTTGAACTCCTCCAAAATAATTGTGTCTCTAAAAGCATCATAGGTTTGCTCTATTTTAATGCCCTTATCCATCTATCAAAATGACTTTGTGTGATCTTTTCAAATTCAATATAGGTTTGATCAGGGTCCCTCCTTAGATTTCTGAAATGTTGTCTGTAGGCTTCAGGCACAAGCTCATATGCACTTAAAATTGCTTTTTTCACCTCCTCATATGCCCCAGATATCTCCTCTGATAGTCTCTCACTAGTTCTACCTACAGGTTTCGTTTGGATCAACAAAACCCACATGGGCACTGGCCACTTCATTTGTTTAGCCACCTTCTCTCTTTTTCCCTTTTTTCTGCTTTTAATCACAATTCAAACAATTTCATTTCCTTTTCTCTTTCTTTTCCTTTTGCCTCTACCTCAAGCTGCTTCATTTCCAACTGAATTTTAGCCAGCTCCAAACATTCTGATGGCATTTCCAACTCCAACTGAAAGGCTGAGATATTGCTGTAATTACCCCTCCTTTCCGTATAGACAAAGGTAACTCCAACTCCAGCTTGACTGCCAATTCCAGCAGCTCTGCCTTATTCACCTTTTGTAAAGCCCCCAAAGTCACTTCTTCCATCACCAGAAAACTCTTAGTGACTGAAAGAGCCATTACTACACCAAGCATTGTTTAAACCAATAAAAGTTAATACCCAGAACAAAAGACACTAACACCCACCACACTCTGCCTTTGAGTCCAACAACCCGAACCGCAAATTGGAACAAAGAGTGAATCCTGGACAAGCATCACTCTGTTTTGGACAAGGTTAGATTCCCTCAAAGCATTTCAAGAAGGTAGCCCATGCCCTAATTTTTCTAGTTGTTTCAAGTAGGTGTAAATTGGGTATTCCAGGAGTGGATGCAGCTGACTCAATCTCTCAGTTTTAAACAAAACAGAATTTATTTATACACTACCAAATGAAATACAAATAAAAGAGAACCAAATATAGAATAGCACAACTTATCTGAAAACCTAAGTGAGCCTATCACAACTTAATGATGCTGTTTTAACTTCCTGCAAAATCCCATAAACACACCCCTTGACAAAAAGATAATTTCCAACACAGATTCTTACAGGGCAGAGATGTCAGAGAGAGAGAGAGAGAGAGAGGATCAGCATGGAGTTGTTTCTTTGGGTCCCCAGCTAGAAACTAACCCAAAACTAGAAAAAAAACCATGAACTGGGAGAACTGCCCACTCCTCTTTCATTGTACAAATGTTTAAGAAGAAAACTGAAAGTCTTTTCCGATTGTTGACTTAGGCATCACCTATTAGCCATTTTAAAGGGGCTAGTTCAGACATTTTGGCAATGCTGTTTTTATAACCCCTCTTTAATAAACAAGGATAGAATAACCTTGTTAACGGAGAAGCACCATCACATCCTTTTTTGACACAATCACCTTGATAACTTGTGATGATCTCTCTACCTGAATTAGCTTGTACAGTTTTGGATTACTTGCTACTTTGCTTAGACCCTCGGCATGTGACTCTTATATCTATAAGACTCTTATACCTATATACATATAATGCCAGCCATTAGGTTTGGCTCCAGCACCACCTTATTTTTAATTTTTTGTAATTGTCTCTCTGCCTCAATTAATTGGATTTTTGGTCATCCCTTCAGTTGTTATCCAGTCAGATGACACTCCACTCACACCATTTTGATCTTTGGATCTTTCTGTTCATTTATCTCTTGGCCTATAAAATCTGTATCCTTGTGCTTTTCTTCACTTCATCTGTTGAAGGAATAGCATTCTGAAAGCTTGTGATTTCAAATAATCCTGTTGGACTATAACCTGATTTTGTGTGACTTCTGACTTTGTTCACCCCAGTCAAAAACCGACACCTCCACATAATGGTAAAAATGAAATGCAGAGGATACAGCCACAATCAAAGAATGAGCCATCTTTCCTCTTTTGTATTTTTCATGGAATGTGCACATTGCTGGCACAGCTTTGGCTGGCTGGACCTAATTCCAGGGTTGGGACAACTGCTCAGGTAAAAGAGGAAGTTACAATGGGTGGGGAAGGATCCTATCATTGCAGTCATGTAGATATCAATAACATAGGCAGAGCAACAAAATCATTCTCCAAAGTCAGTACAAGAGCTAAGCACCAAATCTTTTAAAAAAGCAGGATCTCATAGATGATCATCTCTGGATTATTATTTGCGCCATGAATATGTTGATATTGGAGAAATGATTGTGTGGCTCAAAGATAATGTGGAAGAAGTGGGTTACAGTTTGTGGGCCATTGAAGCCAGTACTGGGGAAAGTGGAATCTGTAGCACTGGAAAAGTCCATAACTGAGTTGATACAGTAGCACAGCGGTTAGCACTGCTGTCTCACAGCACTAGGGACCTGAGTTTAATTCTAGCCTTGGGTGACTGTCTGTACGGAGTTTGCATGTCCTCCTTGTTTCTGCTTGGGTTTCCTCCACTTCCCTCCCACAGTCAAACAATGTGCCAATTAGGTGGATTGGTCATGCTAAAAATTGCCCATAGGGTCCAGGGATGTGCAGATTATCCTTGGTAAAACATCCTATGGGTCTGTGTAGGATGCCCTTCAGACAGTGGGTACATACCTGATGGGCCTAATGGCTTTTTCCTGCACTGTTGGGATTCTATGAACTATGCTGGAGTTGGTTCTCTAGAGAGAGGCAGAACTAGATAAAATAGAAAAGATTTAAAAATAAATAGTAGGAGCTAAGAGATTCAAATTTGGAAAGATGTAAGAAATTAAGATTAGAGCAAGTCAAGAAAGAAAGGTATTAATATGAGAAATGATAAACAAGCTGTAGCAGGAAGAGATGAAGAGTAACAAATGTAAGAGTAAATCAATAGTTAAGACCAGAGATTACAAAATTAGTGAAATGACAAAACTAGAGACTCTATGTCTGAATGCATGTTGCATTCAGAACAAATCAGATGGATAATGCAAATAGAAATACATAAATATAGTTAATGGCTATAGCTGCAGGATTACACAATGAGACCTAATTATTCAAGGGCATGGGACATTTAGGAAGAAAAGTAAGCTAGGAAAAAAATGGAAGGGTTGCTCTGTTAATTTAATGTAACATTAGCATAATAGAGAGGGATGACCTAAGTTCAGAAAATCAGGATGTAGAAGCAGACTGGATAAGATCATAAAACATTATAGCAGAAGTCAGCCTTTTGATCCATTTAATTCAGTCTGCTATTCAATGAGATTATGGTTGCTCAGATAAATCTCAACTCCAGGTCCCAGCTTTATTTCCAAATGCTGTGATTTCCTTAATGATGAGAAATTTATCTATCTCAGTCTTGAATATACTTAATAAACCGATCCCAATAATCTCTGAGGTAAAGAATTTTGCTGATTCATGACTAAAATGCTTCTCCTCATCTCTGTCTTAAATGAGTGATTTGCTATTCTGAAATTATGCATTCTGATCCTAGGCTGTCCCTCTAGGAATGAAAATGTCTTCACATTTACCCTGCCAAGCCCCCTAAGAATCTTATATGTTTTAATAATGTCAGCTGTCATTGTTCTCAAATGAATGCAAGACCAATCTACTCAACGTTTCGTTATAAGAAAATTCTTCATTGCTCAGATCAACCTAGTGAACTTTCTCCGGATTGCTTCCAATGTCAGTATATCTTCTTGTACACAGGGGATCAAAACTGCTCATAGTATTCCAACTTTGGTCTGAGGGTAGAGATAAGAAATAACAAAGGCAAGAAGTCACCTTAGGAGTGGCGTACACACTCCCTAATAGCAAATACTCAGTAAGATGGAGAATAAAAGAAGCAAAAATGAGAGTTTTTCATAAATGTACAGTGATAATCATGTGTCATTTCCATTTACATATAGTTGAAAGATCAGATTTTTTTAATTTCAAAAATATACTTTATTCATAAAATACTTTGATGATCTGTACAATTGGTCATGCCATACATATGTAAACATTCCATTTCTTTGCATACCGAGACAGAGTAATCATTCATATTTACAGGTCTGTACGATTACTATCCATATATTTAGCTGGGGGTCAGCGGGGCCCCCTTACTGCGTGGGCCCCCTGTGCTTAGGCAGGCAGATGTTACACGGTGATCTTTCTCCACCGTGCCTTGGCGGCAGCCCCAAGCTTCAGTGCGTCTCTCAACACATAGTCCTGGACTTTGAAATGTGCCAGTCTGCAACACTCAGTCGAGGTCAACTCCTTCAGCTGGAAGATCAACAGGTTTCGGACCACCCAGAGAGCACCCTTCACCGAGTTGATGATCCTCCATGTACAGTTGATGTTCGTCTCAGTGTGCGTCCCAGGGAACAGGATGTAGAGCACAGAGTCCCGCGTCACGGCGCTGCTCGGGACGAACCTCGACAAACACCACTGCATTCCTCTCCAGACTTCCTCTGCATAGGCATGTTCCAGAAGGAGGTGTGTGACAGTCTCGTCCCCACCGCAGCCGCTTCGAGGGCAGCGTGCGGTGCGGCTGAGAGTCCGGGCGTGCATAAAGGATCTCACAGGCAGAGCCCTTCTCACCACCAGCCAAGCCATGTCTTGGTGCTTGTTGGAAAGTTCTGGCGATGAGGCATTCTGCCAAATGGCTTTGACAGTCTCCTCAGGGAACTGCTCGATAGGATCTGCCTCTCCTTTTCCCAAAGGGTCTCAAGGATACTACATGCTGACTACTTCCTGATGGACTTGTGGTCAAAGGTGTTATTCTACATAAATTTCTCCATGAAGGACATGTGGTATGGAACGGTCCAATTACTCAGGGTGTTCCACTGCAGCAAGGCCAGGCCCATCCTTTGCAACACCGGGGACAGGTAGAACCTCAGTATGTAGTGACACTTGGTGTTTGCGTACCAGGGATCCACGCACAGCTTGATGCAGCCACACACAAAGGGCGTGTTTTTTCCCCCGTTGCCCAGGTCTTTGTACATTTGGACCCAGTCCATCTTTGATCTCCACATGAAATAGAAGATGGCCCGGGTGACTGCGGCGGCACAGGTTCTGGGGATAGGCCAGATCTGTGCCACATATAACAATACTGAGAGTACCTCACACCTGATGACCAGGTGTTTCCCGGCGATGGAAAGCGATCGTTGCTCCCATCTGCCTAGTTTCTGTCTCATCTTCCTGATCCGCTCCTCCTAGGTCTTGGCGCACGTCCCAGCCCCACCGAACCAAATACCCAGCACCTTCAGGTGGTCGGTCCTGACGGTGAAGGGGATAGAGGATTGGTCGGCCCAGTTCCCGAAGAGCATGGCCTCGCTCTTGCCTCGGTTTACATTGGCCCCCGAGGCCCGCTCGAACTGGTCACAGATGCACATGAGTCTGTGCACGGACAGCAGATCCAAGCAGAAAACAGTGACGTCATCCATGTACAGGGAAGCCTTAACCTGCAGGCCCCCACTGCCAGGAATAGGCACTCCTCTCAGGCTCGCATCCTTCCTGATGGATTCGGCAAATGGCTCTATGCAACACACAAACAAGGCAGGAGAGAGAGGGCAGCCCTGCCTGACTCCAGATCTTACAGGGAAGCTATCTGATTCCCACACATTGATTGAGACTGCACTGACAATGTTGGTGTAGAGCAGTCTGATCCAATTACCGATTCCCTCCCCAAAGCCCATTTTGGAGAGGACATCCCTGTCAAAGGCTTTGTCCTGGTCCAGGCTGATGAGGTAGGTGTCCACCCCCCTGTTCTGCATGTAGGCAATCGTATCTCTGAGGAGTGCAAGACTCTCAGCGATCTTCCTGCCCGGTACAGCACAGGTTTGGTCAGGGTGGATCACCGATCCCAGAGCAGACCTGACCCGGTTAGCGATGACCTTTGACAAGATTTTGTAGTCTGTGTTTAACAGTGAGATTGGTCTCCAATTTCTGAGTTCCTCCCTCTCCCCCTTCCGCTTGTAGATGAGGGCGATGATGCCTTTCCTCAAGGATTCACTCATGGTACCTGCCCGAAGCATACTGACATACACCTCCAGCAGGTCCTGGCCAATCAAGTCCCACAGAGCAGAATAGAGCTCGACCGGTAAGCCGTCGCTTCTGGGAGTTTTATTCTTTTCGAAGGACTCGTGGACCTTGGTCAGCTCGTCCAGAGATAGCGGTTGGTCCAGCCTCTCTCGTGTTCCGTTGTCTAAGACCTCCGTGATAGAGGACAGGAACGACTGGGAGGCCGCGATGTCAGTCAGCTTCGAGTCATACAGACTGGCATAGAAGGATTTTCTGATCCTCATGATGCCAGCCTGAGATGATGTTACCGAGCCATCTTCTTCCTTCAGGCTGCTGAGCATGGAGCTCTCTTTGTGCACCTTCTGGAAGAAGAAACGTGAGCACGTCTGGTCCTGCTCCACGGAGCGGACTGTGGACTGGAAGATTATCTTGGAGGCCTCCGAGGCAAAGTGTGAGGCTTGCTGGCCCTTCACCTCCTGGAGGTCCTCTGTGACATCGACCCCCAACATCTGCATCAGGAGCAGGTTCTGTATACTTTCCTGGAGTTGGGACAGTTTTCCCCGCCTCTCTCTCGCCTCCTGAACACCTTTGAGGATAAAGAACGTCTTGATGTTCCCTTTTACTGTTTCCCACCAGTCTGCTGGAGACTCAAAGAGGGGCTTCACGGTTCTCCAACCTGCGTAATCCCTCTGAGTTGAAAGATCAGATAGGCAAAACAATCTAGACACGAAGTTCATAGAATGTTTTCAGGATGGCTTCTTAGAGAGCAAGCTACACTCACTCATTGTGACCTTGGATTCAATACCCATGGATATTTATACTTGTAAGGCTAGCCACAGATCTAATCCTTATTTTTCCATTGGTTTGCCAGGTCTGATTGTGTTGCTCTTCACAGTAAAAAGGGGATTTACGCTGAAATGTCATCCATATTTTCCATTATTCATGGGATGTCTGTGCACCAATGGATAACAAGGGTTTGATGGCATTGTTCAAAAGTTAAAATTATTTAATTACAGCATAGTGAAGGCACCCCTCAGTCGCAGCAGTCATAATATGATTGAACTTTATATTCAGTTTGAGGGCATAAGAAGTGATCCAAGACTTATATTTTGAACTTAAATAGGGGTAACTATATGGGCATGAAAAGTAAAGTTAGCTAAATTGAACAGAATAAATTAGTTTAAGGGATAAGGTCTGTAGAGATGCATAGCAGACAGCAAAGGGAACATTTCGGATTAGATAAATTCCAGTAAGAAAGAACATCAAAAGGGGGGACCATCTGTGATTAACTGATAGGTCAAAGAAAGGGCAAACATTTGCATGAAGTTGAGTATCAGACACCATGATTCACTGGGGTAGCAGGCTGGATATTAAGTCCTGTTTCATAGAAGTTAAAGATTTTAAAAAGTGCATAAAATTCTCAAATTTATCTGTCTTCTGAATCCACGTTGACAAAAAGCACTGCTAGGTTTCTGTACTTAACAAAAAATATGACCAAATACAAGTAATTTAACTCTAGCTTCAAGCAAACAGTCATGAACTATCAGCATATAGTTCTACTAATTGAAATGCTAACCCCCATATAAATTTACTCCTTATACGTATATGCACGGGTTATCGACCTGGGTAGAAACTGGGAAAGTAGTTTAGTGGTTCCTGTTTACAAGGTTTGCAGAGGTGATTCTTAGGATTCTTGTGCTGCTCAGAATGCTGCTTCTCAGTCATCCTTCTCCAGATGATTCCACAGGTTTACAAGAGGCATAACATGGCTGTATCACTTATAAAAGATTTCTGGTTTATTAATTAAAAGTCCTAGCTTAAGTAGCTGCTGAAGGAAAGATAAAATGATTTTCTTCAGACTTAAAGTGACTTACAGCAGAGAAAAGAGAGAGAGCTCCTATGTTTGTAGTGGTCCAAAGTCCACTCTTTATCTTGTTCACAGGCCCAGGCTCTTCAGCTACCTGAGAATCAACCACTCAATCATTGGCAGTCAGAAGACTTTTGTCATTGGTAACTAGTCACTAGTTAGCAAACAAATCTGCCTACTTGTTACCAACCAAAGCTCCTTTGGCTCTAGTTCAACTGTGCACATAGTGTTCACGATGAATGTCAGATTACTTGCTTTTAAACCATGCAGCAATCCTTATGATCCCTAGTTTTAAAATAGTTTTCTTCTCATTTCAGTCCATAATTGAAAAAAACACAAACACAAAAAAGACATAGACTTTAAATGGAGCAGAAGACTGGACAGAATATTTTTAAATTGCAAAGATTAATTAAAATATTAATAAGAATGGAATATTACATTACAAGAGAGAACTAGCTAGAAATAAAAAAGCAAATGAAAGGAGTTCTTATAAATATTTAAAATGAGAAGTTAACGTGAATATTGGTCCTATAGAAAATGAGCCTGGGAATTAATAATGGAAAATAAAGAGAATTAAACAGATATTTTGCTATAGAAGATACAATCATTTCTTAAAAATAACTATAAACCAGGAAATGGAATCCAGGTAGTGAAAGTGAAATGGTACTGAGCAAAATATTGGAGCTAGAGTGTGAAGTGCCCTCATAATGGCATTAATCCTGGGGTCTTAAAAGAAGTGGCTAATGAGATTGTTAATGTACTGGTTTTACCTTTTCAAAATTCTCTGGATTCAGGGATTCTGGATTCTGGATTCTGTTGAAATGGAAAATACAAATGTAACTCCTTTAAACAAAAAGGGAAAGATACAGAAGCAAGGAAATTACAGACCAGTTAGATTAATATCTGTTTTAGGGAAGAGTTTAGAAATTAAGATTAAGGGACAGAAGACTTACAAAAATCCAAGTTAATCGGGTAGAGGTAAGATGGTTTTGTGCAAGTGAAATCAAGTTTAACAAATTTATTGGAGTTCTTTAAGGAAGTAATATGTAGTGAGCATAAAGCGAATGCACTGCCCTAGGATTTCTGAAAGCACTTGATAAGGTGACACCTCAAACTTTATTGCAGAAAATTAAAGTGTATGTTGTAGGAGGTAATATAAAGTTCTGGGTAGAAGATTGGTTAGCTAACAGGAAACAGAGGATGGGCATAAATGGATCATTTTCTCATTTGCAAGTTGTAATGAGTGGTGGCACCTCAATTTTTTATAATTTGCATTAATGACTTGCTTGAACAGCCTGAAAGTACAGTTGCTAACTTTGAAGATGATACAGCTAGACACAGCTAGGGTCATTTTTAGGATATACATGTTTTAAAAGGAGTTCAAAGAAGGTTTACTAGACTTAGACCTGAAATGGATAGGTTTTCTTATGAGGAAAGATTATACATCGTAGCCTTGTATCTGCTAGAGTTTAGAAAAACAAGACGTGACTTAATTGAAATCTAGAAGATCCTAGGGTTTATTGAAAGTGTGGGAGAAAATTATTTTTCCTCTTGTGAGAGAATTGTTGTTTAAAAATAAATAGTTATCAATTTAAGACAGAGATGGGGAAAAAATTTTTCTCACAGATAGTAGAGTCTTCTTCGAAAAGGAGGTGAAAGCAGAGTCCTTGAATATTTCTAAGGCAGAGATAGACAGACTCTTAATAAGGAAAGGGGGGAGGGAAAGGTTATTGGGGGTAGGCAGGACTGAAAAATAATCAGGTTGGCCATGACCTTATTGAATAGTGGAGCAGGATCAAGGAAACTACTTGCTTTCTATTTCTTATAATCACATTGTATGATATGTTGTGAATATCTTGTTCAGAGTTTGTAGTTTTCAGTTTGAGAACTTTTTATTTAATTTTAGCAATTAAATTTTAACTGTAGAAAATGGAATATAAAATTTTCCTGCAATTAAAAGCAAACTTGGAACCTATTATACTTAAGAGGTTGGGAATATCTTGCCTTAAGAGTTTTACAGCCATAAAGGGATGTAAATAAAACGCTGCCCTTTTGAAGTTGTCAGAACACCAAAAGGAATCACAGTTCAAAAGGTGACCTATGAATATTTAATACGGTCAGGAAATGAGAAAAGCTTTAAAACAACATCTCTGCTTACTTACCGCAAAAACTGGAGCAGTGACATTGACAATTTTTCCAGTAATGATACCCAGAGAGATGTTTTTGTTTTGGGTGTTAGAGCTGACTTACTTTAAAAGCATTCAATAAACCTTGAAGGTTTGTGAAACTGCATTTAGATCAAAGAAGACATTGGAAATGATGGATAATTAATTTTACAGTTGGTATAAAGATAGCTCAGAGCAGGTTGTGTTGTCTTAGAGCCATAGAGATCCGCAGAAAAGTAAAAGGCCTTTCGGCCCATCGTGTCTGTGCTGTTTAAAAGAAAACACCTAACTACAAAAACCAACTTTCCCACATTTGGCCCCATGGCCTTATATACCTTGCCATTGCAAGTGTACATATAAATACTTCTTAATTGTTGTGAGGGCATCTGCCTCTACAATCTTTACAGGCAGTGACTTTCAGATTCTCATCCTTCTCTGAGTGGAAAGGATTTTCCTCACCTCTCCTCTGAGCTTTCTTCCCCTTACCTTAAATCTATGCTTCCCATCATTGATCCTTCCATCAAGTGTGATGATGCTGCTCCTTTAACAAGTTTGTGTTGCCCTTGGTTTTTTTCAAAAGTGTTTTACGAGACACAGGTTCTGAAATGTATGGCTCAATCTACTTGAAGAAGCTTTAAAGTAAAAAAAAACACTTGTATAATGGAAGGGGAGTGACCAGTTCTCCCAGCCCAGCTTTTCTCGATTTTGGTTTGGTTTGGTTTGGGTTTTAGCAGTCTGGGTGTTCGGAGCAGTCAGTTAGTTTTGAGGCTGCTGATCAAAGTAACAGTTATATGGAAGAAGGTGAATCTTTCTGCCATCTCTCGCTCCTGTAAGATCCTGTGCTTGGTTTTTCCTTTTTTGCTAAAGGGTTTGCCAATGGAGATTGTTGCAAGCATTTGGAACAGCATCATTAACTTGGATAATCTTTTGGATTTTTGGATAGGTTAAATTATTCTATATTCTGTTCTCTTTTGTTTAGATCTCATTCGATAATCTTGCTAATAAATTCTGAATTGTTTGAAACTAACTGGTTGGGTCAGCTGCATCACTCCTGGAATATCCAATCTAAACCTGCTTAAACCAACTAGCAAAATGAGGATCGAGGCTACTTTCTTGAAATGTTTTGAGGGGGGTCTGGCCTGTTCCTGCCAACTCTATCCATTCCCCGCATAACTTCATACATCTAAATCATAGGCCCCCACAATCTCCTTTGCTCCAAGGAAAATAACCTGGGTGTGTACAACTTCTCTTCATAACTGAAACCCTCCAGCCCAGGTAACATCCTGATAAATCTCTTTTGCACCCTCTCATGTGCTAACTAATTATAATGTCTACTCCAGAACTGCACACATTTTCTGGCTGTGGCCAAACCAATGTTTGATACAGTTCCAGTATATCATCCCTGCTCTGAAATGCTTTGCCTCGCATAATAAGGCCAGTATACTCTATGTCTTTTTAATCACATTATCCACCTGGATGGAGATAGTTGGAGTATAAGAAGGTTCCCTGGTTTCAACTTAACTCGGTGTTTGTTGTGACGGCTTGTTGGAACTTGAAACTTGTCTATGCAGTTTGCAGTTCACTAGAGGAAATATCCAAAATAAATGTTAGTTACATAAATCCACACTGCAAGCAGAGTAAAGCATTAGCTTTCATCATTGTCCACAGTGAAAGCAGGTGAGGCTTAATATTAGCTTGAAGCTTGTGAGGAAACAAAAGTTTGAAGATTACCTTTTTGAAGCCAACAGAAGAATGCACGTTGTGTCTCACAGTGCCTTATTCCAAAAGAGAATAAATAACTAAGTGAGGATGTCAGCTGGCAATAGGCAACTGAGAAAACAACATTTTAGATATTCAAGGGATTCATGACTTTAAAACCATATACACCAAAATTAATGATGCATTGGAGATGTTAGAAATTTTAACAAGAATGCCATCATGGAACATGCAAAAGTAATTGAACATATCTAGAGACGTAGGGAAAATAAATACATTTAAAGATTTATAATCTGAAAGAGAAGCATTTGTAGAAGAACTGTATTTGGAGAAATAGATAATGCGTTGTAGAGCTATTTTCAGTCTTGAGAAGACTTGATGTTGACAAAGGCAATATATAGGCAGGCTAAGTCCAGGAGAAAGAACCATTTGGGAGTCACTGGAGAAAGAGAGAGACAGCCTGAATCTATAAGTAACAGATAGATTTGAATCTGTCAGCCATAAAAAAAAATCAAATGTAGAAGGAAGGAGACACTTGTGTCATGAAATGCAATTCACAGTGAGAACCTAGGCTAGCTATTGCTGATTCAGAACAGAAAGGCAAAAATGTAAAAATTGTTCTACAATTGGCTCACAATGTGATAGGGAAAAGATGAGGAATTTTTAGGCAGTCTGTTGCAGTAGAAAGATGGTCAGTCAAAAGCACAAAGTTTTCAAAGAAAAAAAGAATCCATGAAGATATTAAGATACAATTCTCAGAAGAAATTAAAGAAATAAGAAGGCATGATGAATCAAGTAGCAACATTGCTAAAACAAAATTGTAGAGTTCAACCAACCACTTTGCCAGTTGTTTGCCAGGACAACAGTTGGTGTTGGGAAGAAGCACATCAGAAATCATTCAAAAAGATCAGTCAAGGAAAGTAAAAATCACAGCATTTGTATGTATGTAACATACATACCACATAGTGAGACTGTATTTCAAGCAGACAGCATATCTAATTGATTGATACAATTATTCATGATAGAATTGTAATCCCAAGAGCACTTAAACATAAAGTTAGTTACGACCCTAGACATACTGCCAAAGTTATGTTATGATCTGGCTAGGCACCAACAACTTATAATTTTAAAATAGACTAAGTGCAAGATCCAGGGGACTTTAGAGAATATAGCCACAAGCTTCCACAGTTTTGAGCAAACAACAATAAAGTTTACTCTGCAAATCAGAACAGTATTACAACCTGCAATACACTAATATCCAGAAATAATATACAGTAGACATGGATAATAGACTGCGATTGAACACTTTAGTACACCATAGCAAACATGATGAAGACAGATCTCACAGATTTCGTAACGATTTTCCTCAGATATTAATGACACGGTGGGTCAACAAATCTCATTACACCTCGCAAGGAAATTCAGTCCTTCAATTTGACCTTGTAGTCCCCTCTCACAAGTCATTCTCAATGGCTTGCCTTAATGACTGCTCCTATTATTGTTAATCATTTCTCTTTCCTGTGTCGATTCTCCACTGGATCTTAAAAACTGTGCTGCTTCATGTATACAATCCACCTAATCATTTTTCTGACTGGAGATCTGTGACCAGTGGTGTTCCAAAATGATCAGTGCTGGGACCTTTGTTGTTTGCAATGCATATAAATGATTTAGATGAAAATGTAGGTTAGCTGATTAGTAACTTTGTAGAAGACACAAAAATGATGGAGTTGTAGGTAGTGAGGAAGGTTGTCAAAGTATACAGCAGAATAGAGATTAGTTGGAAATTTGGGCAGCGAAATAGCCAGTGGGAGTTTAATCTGGACACATGTGATGTTAATCTTTTGGAAGGTCAAACTGAAGAGGAAAATATGCAGTAAATGTCAGATGTCTTAGGAGCATTGATACACAGAGGGACCTTGAGGTGCAAGTCCATAGCTCCCTAAAAGGGGCAATACAAGTGGTTAAGGTGGTAAAGAAGGGAATCATTGACTTGATCAGTCAAGGCATTAGGTATATAAGTTGACACATAATGTCGTAGCTGTATAACCTGTCTAGTTAGGCCCCATCTGGAGTGTTGTGTGCAGTTCTGGTCACCACTCTATAGGAAGGATATGGAAGCTTTGGAGATGATGGAAAGAGGTTTACCAGGATGTTGCCTGGATTGGAGTGTAGTTGCTACAAGGTGAGGTTGGACAAACTTGGATTATTTTTGCTCGAGCTTTGGAGGCTGAGCTTTGTGAGAGGCATGGATAAGGTGGGTAATTGCAGTCTTTTCCCCAGGAAATGTCAAGTACTAGGGGGCATTGGCTTAAAGGGATAAAGTTTAAAGAACATGTGGAAGGCAAGTCTTTTTACAGCGGATGATAAGTGCCTGAAACATGCTGCCAGGGGAGGTGGTAGAAGCAAACATGATAGCAAAATTCAAGAGGCACTTAGATAGTCACATGAACTGACAGAGAACGGAAGGATATGGACTATGTGCTGGCAAATGCGATTAGTTTAGAATGACATGATAGTCAACATAGATATAGTGGGCCAAAAGGCCTGTTCCTAGGCTGTACTGTTCTATGTTCAATGTTATCAGTATGACTTCTGGATATTTCTGAATTCTAACCTTGCTCGGTAGTATCCAGCAAACACTGCTTTTCAACTCCCACTCTCAGCTCCATTGAACTCTTAGTGGCACAGGGCTTCTTCTAAGCTCCTACTGTTCCTTGGATGATCGTGAGCCTTCCCTAAACAGCGCTTTTCAAATGTGTAAGATTTCCTTGCGTCCTCAGTATACAAAATTTATGTAGTTCATTTGCCTTCCCCATTAGTTCAGCTAAACAAAACAGCACTTCTAACATAACTCTAGTCTCCTTTATCAACTCTGTGCCCTTTGAACTCCTCTTCAGCGACGCCTGAACTATCCGAAATGTCCTAATGAAAACCCTGCAACAGTTCCCTCCCCTATTACATGCAGAATTGAATGTGCCACATATATCTTGGCCACTGAGTGTGCTCTGAATGTTACAATTCACAGATTGTTGCCTCCTAAACACAAAACATGCTTCCAAAAAGACGAATTCATCATAAATCTTACAACACTTACACTCAGGTCATTTGGGTCTTACCACATGCAGAATCAGGACACATTTCCATTTGGTGATTGTTTTTCAGTCACTGGAAGAAATGATTTCCAGATGTACCATATGTACAATCCATAGGCTAGAATCAAAGGAACCATCAATACTATTGTCTTTTTTCCACAAGGCCATCAAATACATGGGAACTGATTTATTTGATCATTAAGGGAACTTTGTCATAATAATATTAGCTTAGTACTTAAGGTAGTTTAAAGTGAAAAAAAGTTACATGGTTAAACATCAACAGTGACAACATTGTTGAAAGAATTTTTGTAGTCCATGGGTTTCTTGATATTACATAACTGCCTAGAATTCTCAACCTGGAATTTCAAGAACTTACAGAATTATTTAGAGTTGTTTACACAAGAAGTTTGCTGCAGTTTCCTCAGATCAGTGGAGAAGTAGAGAGAAATATAGAAACTATAAAAACTTCACTGATAAAGAATGAAGATTTTCAGCTAATGTTCCTAAATTACAGATACTCACCTTTGTGAGATAGATGATCTTCATATAAGCTACATAGAAGAAGAAGTTTGCAAACATTGATTCCTACCCTTCTGCATAAGATGCTACGGATCAAAGATAGATAAACAGGAGGCTGGAATAACACAGGAAGCCAGGCATCATTAGGAGGTGGAAAAGTCAATGTTTCAGGTGTAACCCTTCTTCAGGACTGGGGGGTGGGTATAAGGGAAGCTGCAGATAAAGGGGGGTGGGGAGAGTTTTAGGTGGTGACAAATGCTGAGGTAGCGATAGGTGAACACAGGTAGAGGGTATGAACTGGTTGGTCAGTGGGAGGCATGAATTCGGTTGGTGGCTGAAAGGGTAGGTCAGAGAAAGGGGGAGGGGCTGGGAAGGGAGGCAATGTCACGTGGCTGTAGTAGTGGGCTTGTTTCATGGTGTGGTCAAAGAGCTGGAGAGATGAAGAGGTCACGGAACTGTGGCATTGAGAAAAGGACTTACTGAGTGCACCCCTGAGGGAGGCAGAGAACTTATTCAATGTGGGCATCCTTTGAAGAGATACCGCAATGGAACAAATTTAGTTAGAAACAAAATAAATTGCCGATGCTGGAATCCAAGGGAGACAAGCAGGAGGCTGGAAGTACACAGCACGATAGGCAGCATCAAGAGATGGGGAAGTCAGTGTTTCAAAAATCAAAGGCACAGACTTGGAAAAGTATGAGAGAGGGCCTAGCAAAGCAATCAGATAGTACACTATCATGCTTGTCAAACAGCAAGAACATGATCCAATCTCAGCAGTCAGGATAGGTTTAGATCAGAGCTTAATTGAGAATTGGAGAAATAGTAGAGAAAGAGACTACATAGAGAAAGAAAGAAAAATGACATTTTCCTCAGAGAGTGAAAATAAGTTACATTTCAACAAGACTTCAAGTTATTCAGATTTTTCTTTAAATGTTAAATCCTTAGCCAGATTATAAGAGAACATTTTAAGTACTTATATTACTAAAATAGTTACGGCACAGATGGATGCAATAGACCTCTGAGAGATCAATTCACTTTATACCACCTCGCTCTTCTATCCCATTGCCCTATATTTTTTTCCTCTCCAAATAATGATCCAATTTCCATTAGAAAGAACTAATTGAATCTGCTTACATCACTGTCAGGAAACACTTTCCAGATCAGAACCACTTGTTGTACAATTTTTTTAAAAAAATCATTTGTTAAGTGTAAATGATAAACTATTTCTTTTACCAAATATGTATGACTAACTGTCACATTAGACTGTAGGTTTCGCAAAGATTCATTTTCCCATCGATCAATCACTAATAATTGACTTGTTGACACTTTCTTTGCAGGCAACCTACAGATTCTGAAACTCAAATATTAAGTTTGATTTAACATTAACCTTTGAGACCTCTAGAGTCTCATTATCCTGATAGCAGTTGGCCAACATTTGTCACAGAGCATTTGGAAACTATAACTTGCTAGACTGAACTCTTAACATTGTAAAAACACTTGAGATAGCAATCTAAAATAATTCTCATGAATTCTGAGTGGGAGTTTGCATTGGCCATAGTACGAAAATAAAATTTGTTACATCAAAAGACCATTAACTCTTTCCCACATAAGACAACAAAATAAATGTGAATCTTCTTACTAGGTTGGATCTGTGTTCTCTTGTTCTTTCTCTCATGTTAATTGAAGATGTCTTCAGGAGAGGCAATGTTTATAAAGGGGAGGAGCAAGAACCTGCTGACCATCGTTGATAAATATTCTAACTTGGGTAAAAGTAGCAGTTTGCTGACATTGGACAACCATGCCATACTTTTGCTGCTAGTCCATAGGTACTTTTGCTGTACCAGTCCATGAAATAACTGGTTCAATTAATTGCTTCACCTTCTGTTGTTCACTCACTCATTTATTCATAGGATGTAAGTGTTGGTGTGAGCCTGCATTTATTAACCATCCTGAGTTGCCCTTGAACAGGTGGACAACTGACAATTGAATGCCTGTTAGGCCATTCAGAAGGAAGTTAAGAATCTGAGACTGGATTCGTGCATCAGCCAGGTCTGGTAAATATGGCAGATTTGCTTTGTGAAAGATATTTAGTGATATTGATAGATTTTTATAACAACTTGGTAGTTTCATGATCACTATTAAAGAGTCTAGCATTTTATTCCAGATTTAATAATTAAATATCTTTAAATTCCTCCAGCTGTCATGGTGGTATTTAACTTTCTGTATCCAGTGTATTAGGTCAGGTGTCTGGATTACTAATCCTGTTATTGGAGAAGGATCTTAAAGAGGAGTCTGAGTCCTATGTTCAGCAGCACAAATCAATCTTTATTCAGAGCTCTCTTACCACGCATATGGAAGTGGCCAGAAACTGCTCTGAACCAGGCTTTCATGTGGGGCCCAGTTGTCCTCATAATTACAGCTCAAATCAGAGGTCAATGACACTCTACGTTTCTCAATAAATTACAGGATATTTATACATACCACATTTCAATGGTTACATCCAAAATTGACATCAGTTCTTATCACATCCACTCTGATCTACACAACCAGTCCTCTGAATATATGATCAATGATTGACAACTTCACGTTCCATCATGGGTCCTCCCATCATCTTGTTATATTTGCTTAAAACCCTTATCACCTGTCCGTGGGCTCTTAAGATTATTGACCATGTTCCAACACCGATTGTTATGTCCTTTCCTAGACATTTCCTAGCCAGTAGCAACATACTGAGTGGGTGCTGTTTGTAACCTCATGAAGCTGCAATTATGTTCCCGAGGTCATAATGACTAAGTAATTTTTGCATTTGTCCCCTTACAATGGTTTCCGGTGTCCTTTCATGAGATTATCTGTTTAGACATTTTTATCATCCTAATTTTCTTGCTGATGGAGAAAAATGTTTCTTCAAGAGTCTCTGCATCCAAGGCCAACTGCCTTCAAAAATTTAATTCCCCAATATCGAATAAATTTAAACTTCTATTATTGTATGAAAATGTATCTACTGTAATATGTAATTATAATTATTCAAAAAGCCTCATCTTGGTAAATCAAGCTTTCCCTTTCTATTTCATTTCAAAATCAGATGATTTTTATCTGAGTTGCCTTATCGGAATCTTACTGTTTGTATTCTAGTCCCATCTTACTAAGTGGCAGAAGCATTTTGGTGTCTGTCTGTGAAGGCCATGATTTCAGTCGTAAGAAATGCAGCACCAGCTAAAATTTCCTTCGATTGTCTATATCAGTTAAAAAGAAAACCCCTGACAGCCATTTTGTTATATTCAGCCATGGGTAACTACAATATCTGTACCAATCCTGTTACTAAATCGCTATACCACTGTTCCCTGGAAAGCAAAAGTGAACAGTACATTGGTGGATTGCTTGGATCGAGGCTTGGAGAATGCAGAGTACAAAAACTGTTGGTAGCCTGCTCTGTTCTGACAATGTCAAGTTGTTGGTTGTAGGTGTCTTGCAGTAGGGAGGAAACCTTCACAATAAACTTCTTCCTTATCTGTAGCCCGTGAAATTAGTTTCCCCTTATTCAGTAAAAGTACAGCTATGTTTGGTTGGAACAGGAAAGCCAGCTGTACAATCTTATCTAATCTTGTACACTGTACATAAAATATTGGCACTAGAGGTGTTTTACACCAGATCTCATGGATACGGTAAGTGTGACTTGCCAACCAGGATTCCATTGGCATAGCTTCTAGTTTGATGCCATGATGTGACATGAAGATGCAAGCTTGTCAATTTTCAAATAGTAATTGGAAATATGTAACTTGAGTATTGCAGAAGAAGACATATTTTGTCAAAACTTTTCACCCTGCACTCATGAGATTAATTGCAAGAAATACCAAATACCAAAGACAACATTTACACTGGAGGAAGAGAGTGCTAATTTGTTGGCAAATAGATTCTGATTCGTAGAAGCATTGCAATGGGAAAGGCACACACTACACCTTGTTAAATTTAACAAAGTAGGTAACAGGTTTACTCTGGTTACTCTGGTTCATTTCTCAGGGCAGGGCAGTGCTCGATGAATCAGAGTTAACCTGCCTTAAAATGTAATCAAACCAATCAACATTGACTGGTACATTTTCCTTAACATTGACTCTCCAATCAGAATTAATTTGCCAACCAATCAGCGCTCTCTTCCCAGACAACACAAATGTTGATTTCTCTTTGTTTTGCTATGACAAATTGTCCTGATCAATACAAGTTAGCATGTTTTGACTAAATGTGTCGATTTTCAGCAAAGTTAATTTTGTTGTGTTTTTTTCTTCAGTATGTTCCTTCTCTTTCTGACTTCTTGGAAATAGTTCTGTACTGACGGTTTATTGACAACAGTAATTGCAATAATTTTCTTTCTGGAGGCAGGATCTTCCACTTTAATCAGGTGCCTCTTGTTCACTTGCTCATAAAGTGGTGAGACACCAATACTAACTTTTCAGAGAAAAATCCAACATATGTTCTTTCAAACAGGCAATTTAGAGGATAACTGCTGGCCTCTCTCTGAAATCAAGCTGCTAAAGATGCAAGTCCTACCAGGTACATGCCATTCAATCAGAGGGTGACTGACCTCAGGCACAGAAATGTCTTAGAGAAAGCCATGATTGTTATTGGGAGGACAACCGACAAGGACTGAGGTATCAGGTAAGTGTTTTTATGGGTGGATGGGGTGGGGAATTGTTAGATGGGTTTTGGGGTTTGGATCACTGGGAGAGGGCAGGGCAGTTGGAAGGTGGTTCTCAATGACCACCTGTCAATACGGTCAGTTCTGCTATAACACGTGCTTCTTCAACACGAATTGTCTTTAATGCAATTGAAGAATTTAGACCATTATTTGCAGAATGAACATTTTTCTTACTTGTATTGGCTATATCATGATTCCAGTCCCATTCGTTTAAATGATGCCGCTATTGCGCAATTTTCTTATAATGTGAGATCGCACGAAAACAGAACTATCACGTTATATCAGAACCGACTGTACTCTTGACTGTGCACAAATTAGAGTTAAACAAAGAATCCCCTGCATTCACTAACCACACCCAACAAGCAGGCTGGTTGAATACTCAGGCGGACTGCCACTTATTTGTTCTATTTTACTTGGAGTGCAAATAATTCCAGTCAAGATAGGAGTAATCCATGAAGTGGTCATTAATGTACTGCTTAAGGACCTCAATTGGCATTGCGCTATGAAGGTAAAGCTTGGACTTTCCAACCCAGAACTTAATTCTGGTGGAGGCAGAAGGACACAGTGTTCAGGTACAACATTGCCCCAGTTAATTAAATTGTCTTCCCAATTCCAGGACCACTGCATCAAGTCCAAAGGTTTCCATGTTCAATTTAATTTCCTTCATGCTTTAATCAGGAAAATATATGGATAAAATGTAAAAATGTAGAAAGCTATTTTCATGAATTAACAGTCTAAATGATAGATGAAAGTTTTAAAGAAAAGAAAATCTGGAATTCTTTCCATCAGTATTTTAAAATTGATGTTTAACCAATTGTTAACTTTAAAAGAAGATCCCCACCTGAAACTTTAGACATTCTGCTTCTGACTACATTGGTGTATGGGAAGCATGCAAAATTAATTTAATTCAAAAGAAGAAATATCACCTGAAAACATATTGTGATGTAAGTAAGGCAAGGACTAAATGGATCAACAGGCATCCAATTTACAGGTCAAGACTTGCCCAAAATACACTGGTGTTAACAATTCTGCTTCATGAATTTAATAAAAATTCACCTTAACAAATGTAAATATTAGTGACTTGTTATAAAGCAAAACAGCAGGGGAATGTCTTTTTCTAAATAAATATTTATTACAAAATAATAGTATATGTATTTTTAATAAAGATGCAAGATTTGCAATCCCCCAGTCCTCCAGTATTACCATAAAATCAAGGAAGATTGAAAGATAATTGCCAGTGTCTCTGCTCTCTACTCTCACTTTATCCAATATCCATGGATACATCTCATTCCACCCAGTCCCTTAACAATTTTAAGTACCAACAGTGTATCCAATACCTTCTCCTTATCAAAGCTAAACCCTTCAAGACAGAGATTCCCTCTCTGTCACCAGGGCTGGGGCAGTATGTGCCCCATGCCCTAATCAGCCCTCCTCCTCCTTTTACCACCCTTTTACTTTGGATGTGCTTATAGAAAGCTTTGAGGTTTCCCTTTATGATACCCCTTTTCATAATCCTCACTGCTCCTCATTTTTGCTTTTCTCACTTCCCTTCTGAACATTCTGTATTCAGCTTAGTTCTCAGTTGTATTTATGACCTGATACTTGACATTAGCACATTTGTTTCTTCTTTAATTTAGTTTTGATTCTCTTTGTTATCCAAGGAGCTTTGGATTTGTTTACCCCCCTTTCTCTTTAGAGAGAATATGACTTGTCTGTGCCTGAACTTTGAACTTTTGAAGAGCAAAGATCTTTGAAGCTCGCCATTGATCAGCTACTGTTTTTCCCACTAAGACTTGGTTCCAGTCTATCCAGCCCAATTCGATTCTTGCCCCACTGAATTTGACTGTCTAATTATTCTTATTGTAGATTGATCAATATCACTTTCCACCATAATCCTAAATTTTATGATACAATGATCACTGACCCCTAAATGCTCCCCCACTGTCTACCTGTCTCGCCTCATTCTCAAGAAGCAGGTCTATTCTTCTTCTTGGACTTCACACATATTGCTGTCAGAAATCAACCTGTATACAATGTAAGAATGCCTTCTCCTCACAATCATACTAGCCTGGTATATATAAGGGAGACTAATCTGCCTTCTAACCCCATCATTTTAACCATTCATTGATGCTTACATCTCTCTCTGTAATTCCCTTACAGATTTCTTCTACATGCTTCCCATTAGCTGGTGTTCTGTATATTTCACAAAATAATGTAATTTACCCTGCTTATTCCTTGGCTCCAACCAAATTGGTGCTGTCCTTGAACACCCTCAAACACTCTTCTCGAGCGCTGTCTTTAACCAAAAATATCATACTATTGTTCCCTTTCCTATCTTTGCTGAACACTGCTGTTCCTTGAGCCAAGCCTCCATTATCCCCAACATCATAATCCCACATGGCAATCTATGTCTTTAACTCCCCAACTTTATTAACTATACGCTAATATTCATATACATGTAGTGTAACTGGTTTACACTTCATTACTTTCTCTCTTGTTCCAATTCCACACATTAACTTACTATTCTCTAATTTAATACTATCTGGCTCCCCCAGTTTCTTGTTTACTCCAGTATTAGTTTCTAATTTTGTCTGCACACTCCTACCGAATTAATTTAAATCTTCCCTTCATTAGTAAAACATTCTGCAAGAAACTCCAACATGACACAGTTCAGATGCAGCCCCTCTGGCTGGTAAATCTCACCTAGAGGTAGTCTCTATGCACCATGTTTCCAGCCACACATTCTTTTATGTTAACTTCCTACTCTGTACTCGCTTGCACATGGCACTAAGGGTAACCTAGAGATTATCATTTCAGAGGTTCTTCTTTCAAAGTTTTGACATAGCCCACTAAATTCTGATTGCCAGACCAAACAAGCCTTCCTGCCTGTGTCATTAGTACCAATGTCTAGCCCAACTCCTGGCTGTTAGCCCACCCCAACCCCCGCCCCCACCCCACCCCACCTCCACCCTTGTCTCCCCCCCAACCCTCACCCCACAAGAACGTCCTGCAGCCTTTCTGTGACATTCTTGATCCGAGGACCAAAGAGGCAAGAAACCGTCGCACCGTCAGGTTGACAGTTGCAGAGAAAAAACTGCCTATTCCCTAACTAAGAAATTTCCTTTCAATACTGCCTTTCAAATCTGTAAATTCATAGGCTTGGCTCTTACTGTGCTCATCCAAGAATCTATCATCCTCACCAATATGCATAAAAGTAAACCAGTTATTGAGCAGGACCTAAGAAGGAATCCTGCACTACCTGCCTGTTTCCTTTGGATTGCCTGGTGGTCACCCATTCCCTATCTGCCTGCTTACCGCTACTTGCAATTGACCACATTTCTACACATGTTTTATTTAGGTCACAAAGTATCCATGACTCCACATATATCATATTCCACCTGGCCAAGCTGACCTACAATACTTTATCATAGAATCCCTGCAGTGTGGAAACAGACAATTAAGCCCAAGAAGTTCATACTGACCCTTGGAAGAGTAACCCACCCAGACCCATTCCCCTACCCTATTACTCTACATTTACCCCTGACTAATGCACTTAACCTACACATCCCTGAACACTATGGGCAATTTAGCATAGTGAGTTCACCTAACCCGCAAATCTTTGGAGTGTGGGAGGAATCTGGAGCACTCAGAAGAAACGCACGCAGACACGGGGAGAACGTACAAACTCCACACAGACATTTGCCCGAGGCTGGAATCGAACCCGATGCTGTGAGGCAGCAGTGCTAACTACTGAGCCACTTATCTTATACTTTTACAGTAAGTGTTAAAAAAAATTAACTTTAGTTACATTAACTTACTTTAACCTTACAATTGTACTATTATTTAAAACTGAATATTAGTAAAACGTCAAAATTCAAAAATTCAAATATTGTTGTAAAGATAGGTCCAGTAATTTATAGACCAGTCAGTTTAACTTTGGTGGTGGGGAGGTTGCTAGAAACAATTATTTGGGATAGAATTAGTCATCACATGGAAAAATCTACATGAATTCAGAAAATGGATTCATGGATTTGTTAACTGAAAGACATATCTAAATAACTTCCTGGAGTTTTTAGAAGAAGTAACAGAGAAATTAATGAGCAGAAGGCTGTTGATATAGTTTACATTGGCTTCCAAAGGTATTCAATATAGAGTACATAATAAACCTCTGAAGATGGGGCAAGGTTTGTAACCAAGGTTTGTAAATGTTAGCATACAAGGGAAAATTTCAAAGTTTGCAGATTACATATAACTTGGAAGAATTGTAAACTGTGAGGGGAATAGTTCCACAAGGATTTGTTCTGGGTCCTCATTTGTTTATCATTTATATAAATGATTTGGATGAGAATATAGAAGGCGTGGTTACTAAGTTTGTGAACGACACCAAAATTGGTGGCACAGTAGATAGTGAAGAAGGTTTTTTAATAGGTCAGTGGGCTAAAAAAATGACAGATGGAATTCAATCTGGATAAACATTTTGGTACAGCAAACAAGGGTAGAGCTTATACAATTAATGGGAGAGTCTTGGGTATCGTTGCAGAACAGAGGGACCCAGAGCTTCAGGTGCAAAATTCTATGAAGTTTGTTTTATACATAGATAGGGTGGTTAAGAAAGCATTTAGCACATATGCCTTCATTCTGGATGTAAGTCTGGATAGAACCTCAACCTGAGCTACAAATCTTCTCAAAACTCGTTAATGCCTTAATTGCTCAGTGCTTTGAGTGTAAGTGTTGGGAAGCCATGTTGAGGTTGTACAGGACATTGGTGAGGCTTCTTCTGTGTCCAGTTCTGGTCACCCAGTTATAGGACAGAAATTATTAAGCTGGAGAGGGTTCAGAAAAGATTTACCAGAATGTAGCCAGGTATGGAAGGTTTGAGTTATAAAGAAAGATTGGGACATTTATCATTGGAGTGTAGAAGGTTGAGAGGTGACCTGATGGAACTCTATAAAATCATGAGGCGTATAGGTAGAATTAGGTTGGGGGATTTCAAGACCATTTTTAAGGTTAAAAAAGAGATGATGGGTAAATATTTTACTCAGAGGGTGGTTCGCATGTGAAATGAACTTTTTGAGGAATTGGTGGATGTAGGTACAATTACAACATTTCAAAGACTTTTAAATAAGTATGTGATTAGGAAAGGTTTGAAAGGATATGGGCCAAGAGCAAGCAGGTGGGGCTAATTTAATTTGTGATTAGGTTCGGCATGGACTGGTTGGATTGAAGGATCTGTTCCGTGCATATGACTCTATGACTCTGAGTGGAGCAGATAGGTGGTAAATGAAGTTATGTAAGTAAACATGAGAACTGAAAATGTGTTGCTGGAAAGGCGCAGCAGGTCAGGCAGCATCCAAAAAGCAGGAGAATCGACGTTTCGGGCATGAGCCCTTCTTCAAGAATGTATGACCTGCTGCGCTTTTCCAGCAACACACTTTCAGCTCTGATCTCCAGCATCTACAGTCCTCACTTTCTCTTAAGTAAATATGAGACTTTTGAACAAAGACCTAAGATAATAAGATAATAATAAAAATATGGATGCTATTCTAAAGTATGCACAGAAGATAACTAAGTCTATCCGTGTATGAGTCAATCAAAGCAGAAGGATGGGTACAGATTGCTGTTCTTAAGGTATACAGTATTCTCAGTTTCATAAATAATGGCACAGAACATAAAGCAGAGAGGTTATGCTGATCCTATGCCGGTCTCTTCTCAGCCATCATTTGTAGTGTTGTACGTAGGTCTGGGTATCTGCACTTTATGAACGATGAGAAAAAATGCAGAAGAGGTTTATGAGAATGGTTCTATGGATGAGAAACTTCATATATGAGAAAAGATTGGTGACCTAGAGCTCTTTTTACTTGGAGGGAGAGGCTAAAGGACGTTTGATAGGGGTTTTCAAAATCATGAGAGATCTGGACCAAATAGATACCATTCTCATTCATGAAAGATTCAAAAACTATAGGGCAGAGCTTTAAGGTGTTTTATAAAATAAGCAAATGTATCATGTATGGCATGCACTCTGCAAGCATGGTGCAGACAGATTCAATTGAAGGAGACATTGAAAGATTATTCAAATGGAGCCACCATGCAGGATTACAGGGAAAAGGCAGGAATTTGGCATTCAGTCAAAAAGATCAGAGAGCCAGTGCAGATACAAGGGGCTGAATGACCCCCTTCTATTTTCCCCATGTCCAATACATTTGCAATTAATTAATTAGTTTAAATACTTGAAGAAGAAAATATTTTAAAATGTCCATATCAGATTTCTCCTCAATCACTTGAAGTAATGACGTATTCAATTATTTCCAATACAACACACTTCACCATTTCTAGGAAAATAGATAATGCAATCCCTTCTGACAGACTGGTTGGGAAATCATGCAGGATAGAGGAAAGCCATTGAAAAAGTTCCTAAAGAATTTGTTGCTTCATTCAGCTCAAGATGTTTCAATGAACATTATAATTCCAACATAAAGAAATTCCCAATTTATTTTTATTTATGATATTCATGACTGCAAATATTGTTATTGAAAAAGTTATGGCATTCTGAAATAATATAAGTCTACATTTCCAGATTTGACATTTGATTTAATGTTAATTGTTTCTACATTTTGATTATTTGCACTCAGTGTACTCTAGTGGTGTAGCTTCTTTCCAGAAATGACAGGTGAAAAATCAATCAGCATGTAAAAAGGCTTTCGAAAATGTAAAGACCAAATCATCTATAAATTATGTTCATTGATTTTCTTAAAAGTATCATTTGTAGATGGATTCACCAGGTTTGATGGTCATGTAGATAATTACTTGAAGCAGAATAATACTTTGTTCTAAAATTTTAATGGACTGACGCACTCACAGAGGCATCATTTCTTAGGCAAGTTTAATGGTAACATATTGCTTTACTTCCATGATATACCATAAACACGAATGTGAAGCTGAGCTGATACTATATAACATCACACAATTTATAACCATGTATTAGGGCACTAACACATTTTATAAAGTGCAAACTATATTAATTGGATTAGCTGAACACTTAACAGATTTTTGCGTTTTCTTCAGTGTGGCAATGGGACATTAACAAAGGTTCACACCTGCTCCAGAAGAATTACGACACTAATACAAAACATATATATTACAGAGGAACCTCAATTATCCAGCAATCAATCAACAAAATTTCAGATTAACTGAACATGATCGCAAGGCCCCGATACTTGGCTAACTATGTTATCCAGCACTTGATTATCTGGCATTCGATTAACCAAACGAAATGCTCCCCAAACTGTGTCCTTCGAATAATTGAGGTTCCTTTCAGTATACACCTTAGCTCTTATTGAGCTTCTGTCCTCCCTGTCTATCTCTCTCTCTCTCCTTCTCTGTTTCCTCTATCTCTGTGTTGCGCCTCTCTCTGTATCTCAAATATCAGGAATGTTAACTATATTTCTTGGTTCAACCTGAAATCTAGTTTGAGGATTTTCCAGTATTATGTGACTGTCAGCAGTTAGATCACATCAATAGGAATTGGAGGAAATTGTGAGAATTTGAACCTATTTTCTACACATCTGAATTTATCCCTTGACCAACAGGAGTGTTATTTTTCTTATTTGCCGAATGTTTTCTCCACCCCTAAAAGTTTTGCAGAGTGTTTATGTCTTTGCTATATCTGTGTATCAATATGGTGTGCTTGGAATTAAGAAGGATAAAGTTTAGTTCATACACTAGCATAGTTGATAACCAATATGCTCCTTGTTTGTGAAATTCGTCTGCTTGTGTCGGACATGTATTTTTGAGCCTATTAAAAATCTCTTTGCTCTATTTAACAATTATAAAAGAAACAATTTGATTATTTTTGGTGATTAAATAAGGTACTTACAGTTTGGTAGAGCTTGTGCAATAATGGAGCTTGATTTCTAGCCAAAATCATGATGCAATGTTATAGCCATCCACTTCCAGGATGAGTGACCTGCTTAAAGACACTTTTTATCCATGTTATGTATTAGTTGCCACAATTGGCTGTCAGCTGTCTGCTTGCTTTTGCCATACTGCCCAAAAACTGAGTAGATTTCTGTTTTATGTATCAATGCAATTAAATGTTGTCTTTTCTTTTTCAACTGTGGTTTGGATCTCCTCCTTTCTGTGAGGGACACTAGAGCTGATATTCATTGCTATTTGATCCCAGGTAAATCTGATGGGTGAGCTTCCTAGTGCCATCTCCTGAAAGAGGATCTTCTTTCTCTCTGAAAGGGAATTGTAAGAAAGAGTCACTAAATTGAGGGACCAGCTTCTACATCTTAGGAGGCAATTCTTCGTTGTTGGGGGTCAACCACCCAAGGCGAAGTTGATACTCCTGGCTTGCAGCAATTGAAGTGGTGTCCAGCAGCCTTTAAATTTGGCACCAGAACCTTTGACTTTGGAAGATTCACTGTCACTCTTATGTTTTAAGTCAGTGTATATGTATACCTTTAAGAGAGATATTGTGTCAGAATGTCTTTAACAGACATGCTCATGATATCATCACTGTACGATAGCATGACACCTGAGTATATAAAGGCCTCATCAGCAATATCCACTTCCAGTTTCTTTTATTATCAGGGGTAACATTGCTTTTGCTGCAACTGGTAAAATACCCTGTGACAAGCACCACATCAGAGGTGAAGACATCCTGCTCACTCGTCACATGTGATTATCCAAGTCATTTGTAAAACATTTTGCTTACATAGATAATTAGGTCTGAAGATGCGATCATGTGAGATAGCTCAGCCTGGGCCATTGCAGATGTAATGGCAGCTAAAACACTTGCTGCCATACCTTTACTTCAAAATGGAAAATCTCAGTGTGTTGAAGTTTAGTTTCATGTTTCACACTATTCTGTGTTGTGCTGTACAGCACTGCAGTCTGTATTATGCTGCACATCAAAATGCTTTATTATTTTGTATCTGCTGAGATTTTGCAATCGTGGAGGTGTACACATCAAAATAGATCCTTCAGTCCAACTTGTCCATGCCGACCAGATATCCTAACTTAATCTAATCCCATTTGCCAGCAGTTGGCTCATATTGGCTCTAAACCCTTCCGATTCATATGGATGCCTTTTGTATGTTGTAATTGTACCTGCCTCCACAGCCTCTTCTGGCACCTCATTCCATACACACACAAAGTTCCTTTGGTCCCTTTTAAATCTTTTCCTCTCACCCGAAACATATGCTCTCTAGTTATGGACTCCCCAACACCACAGAAAAGACCTTGTCTACTTATCCTATCCATGCCCCTCATGATTTTATAAACCTCAGCCTCCATCGCATCAGGAAAAACAGCCCCAGCCTATCCAGTTGTAGCTGAAACTCTTCAACCTTGGCAACATCCTTGTAAATCGTTTCTCCTCAGGTCTGGGAAGATCAGTCTTGTACCCATTAGCAACTCTGCTGGTACTCTAATTGCATTTGGGGTGATCGTGTAATCAAACAAGAACAGTTACAGCTTTGTATCGAGGGAGGCTTTGGCTGTTTCTTCAAGCCAGCCTTCAAAATTTGGACTGCACTTTCTGCCAGACTATGGAATGATGGCTGGTATGGAATTATTGTCATATGCCGATTCCCATTTGACTTTAAGAAATACCCAAAATCCCTGGTGGCAAATAATAGCCTGTTTTCTGTGACCAATACTTCCGGGACTCTGTGCTTTGCAAAAGACATTGTTGCTTTTGCCAATCACCTTAAAATAGTGTTCTCTGTCTTCCAGTGGGAACAGCTTCTCCTTGTGTACTCTGTCTCGACTCTTAAATTAATGTTGGGAAAGGGAAAATTCTTGCCATGAAGATTACAAAGGCATTCTTCAAGGTCCAGGATAAATTTTAAAACTTTGGTGTTGAAAGGGTTCAGAAAAAGAAGAGAGCGAAAGTCTACCAAGGCACTCCTGGTGGAAGAGGCAAGCTCCCGTGCATTATTTATCAACTATGTCGAATACCAAGGAACCTGATCTGGTGCTAAAACACCCAGGAGACTCAACAAGAAAAAAGGACTGGCCTATATACATGACACAGGGGACATATGTAGTGATTATAATGAGCTCAGCCAGGTGGACTTTATAGAATATGAGTTCCCTGCTTAGACCAGATTAACAGCCTGGCTGACATGAAAGCATTGTGTGTCAGGGATACTGTGACTCTGGTGCTGAATCTATATGAGGTGGTACTATAGTCAAGGACTGTTTATGTATAAGTAGTGATTTGGTGACAGGATACCTGTCTTTGTAGAGTTATTTCAGTTACTAATGAATTATTCCATTCAAGGATGCATGCAAACAGAACTTCAGGCACCCAGCACCACTCTCTGAATTCAAAAATGAAACTAAAACCATGCACAAAATTAGAAACGCAAATTGAACTTAAACTCTTCTTCCATTTTATCATTTAGAAACTTGGGTTCTAACATATCATCATTATAGATGAAACAAAACACAGGTTAAAAGGAGAAGCATCATAGAATACTAGTTAAATTGCTCATGAAGAAAGTTGGTGTAGTTCAATGGGCTGAATGATCTCATTTTGTTTGGTAATCATTCTGTTATTCTTAATTAGTGTCCTCAAATATATGTGTAGATAATATCAAGCTTTAAGCAGCAAAGAGCATGCTACGCGTTCCTCTGCTTATCCAGCCAAGAATACTCCACTAATTCGATGGTTAACTAGTACAATAAGCAAATCCATCAAAGAGGTCCAACTTGATTCCAAATTCTTCTCACTCAGGGAATAATCTTGGAATTCAAAGGAGGTCCCACATATGGAACTACTCCATAAAATAACTAGATTTTTGCCTGAGAGAATAGTGTAAAAACTGATAAATTGTAACCAGCTGAGTAGATAGAAAGCCAAGCTGATCCATACATTCATTACAGAATATGCCTTCAGAAATGATGGCTCCCCGCAGGCTTAGAGGAAACAATTGGTAACATAAATTATAGCATTTCATATAAGAATAAAGCTTTGTTTCATTGTATGGAATTTCACAGAATTATATTAATATACTATGCTGGAAATACATTACTGGAAACAATATTTATCCTTTTGTCACAAATTGAAGAATTTCAGAAAGACATATTCAATCAATAGTATATTTCTGAAAGACTTTGAAGCCAATATGATTGACTTCTCTCTTCAAAAGTCAAAAGGTATCCACATATTTAAGATAGTCCTAATGTATCAAGCATTTTCTCAACCTACTGTACCAGTTTTGCAAATACATTACACCAATAGTGAAAATTTGATCCTAATCCACAAACATAATGTCTCAGAATAATGTTTTGATCCTTTCATGAAATGATTATGCTTTAGTTCTTATGTTCTGCAATATAGTATGTTGCCTCTGGTACCAGGGAGGTTGCTGAAAGGCTGTAAAATATTCCAAGGGGGTAGAATGAGCAGCCAGAGTTTTGGTTCATTTGGGAACTAATGACATAGAGAAAACAGAAGAATTAAAAAATGAGATTCTTGCTAGGCAGTGGTGAGATGCCTATTCGCGAAGATTATTGCTTGTTCATAGCTTTAATACCAAAACTCTGATCATTAATGTACAGCTTCCTATCTTACCACCCATTGTAATGACATTAGATGTCAATGATTCCTAACATGAAAGTCAGAGCGGATACCTGGTAACTCTAGCTCACTGCTTGCTCCTCTGGGTCCTGACACCCAGAACCAACGTTTCAGGACATGTTCCAGGGCACCATTTGTTGTATCCCATTTTAGAGCATGTTGAGATCTACCACATGCCACCCTCTCAGAAATTTCATGCTACCAGTCCAATCCACTTGCAGGATGCTTTTGCACTTTAATATTCCATTTTGAGGTGCACCAGCAACCAGCATTGCAAAGCTGCTGCAAGGACATTTTTATGCAGGGGCAGGCACCCACATGACAAATTGGACTACATTATACACTTACTGTCAAAAATAGAAATTGCTGGAAAAGCTCAACAAGTCTGGCAGCATTTTTGGAGAGAACTCAGAGTTAACATTCAGGGTTGCATGTTCCTTCCTCAGAGCTGAAGGTAGCTAGGAAAATGTCAGGTCATATGCGGAAGATAGGATGGGGAGAGAGGGTAAGGAGTAAACAATAGGAGCCCAAAGAGAGAGAACAGTTGGACAGACAAAGGAGTGGATAACAATTTGGCTAGGAGAGTGAATAGCTATTAATGGGGACTGTTAGTGGCTAACAGTGGATTGTGTGTAATAGCAGACTTTATGAGAACAAGGCCTGGGTGTGTTAGGGTTGAGGTAAAGACATGGGAGAGTTCAAGCCCTAAAGCTATTGAACTCTATATTGAATTCAGAAGGCTGCAGTGTCCACAAACGAAAAATACTGCTCACTTACCATCTTAGTTCTCACTCATTTAGTGCCTACCTGAATGCTCACATCATCCCTTCCCTGCCTTGCCTCTTAGTGCAGGCATAGAGACAGCCAGCTTGTCTTGTTGGTCAACAAGCCTCAGTCAAAGGGCAGACACCTTTCAGTATTGCTCATGTGCTACATCAATGTTACACCTAGTCCATGTATCACCTAGCTTGTGTGACAAACACACTGTATGTGTAGCTGTTTTCACTGCATGTGCAGTATCTATTACCATGCAACAACAGCTTTTTCTCTTCTGCATTGGCTCATTGTGTGCAATGACCCAAACATTGCTCACCATTTTATACAAGACCAACACCTTTGGTCATTGAGACCAGTGAAGAAATAGCAATGGTTGTGTACCTGGAAAAATCGTGGTGATTTAACTTGGTCCCTTGTAAGTGCCATGTTTACCTTGCCTACACATGGTGGAGCAGCTTTGTAGTAGGGCTTTGCTCCATTAGGCATCATGTATGGAACAGAATGTCTAACTCATATCCTGACAGTTACAGTGGGGGTTAGACAGAGACTCCAGCAAACAAATTTATTGTCATAGTCAAGCGCGTGTTAACAAACATGAGGCTTTAACTACAGTGAGAAGTGACGCCAGGCCTCAAGAGGTTTTGTTTCTTTCTTCTCCTTCTACGATGTCTGAGTGCAGGCCCAGGTCCCATAGTTGGGGTCCCCATAATGAAGCCTGTTAGCCTTGGAGATTTGGTTGGGTGATCTGGTGGTTTTGTTAGAAAGCCCAGATATTGGAGACTGTCCTTGCCAGAAGTCAATGCACTCCTCAGCATAAACTCCACAAAAGTGAAGGTGGCAGCATGGTGGACATGGAAGGCTCAGACACTCTGGAGTGTCTTGAGGGTCCTGTGTTGAGTTTCTCCTCTGGTCAGGTACTGACTGCTGAGCACCATTGGCTGGGGCAAGAGCATGCAAGTCCATTTGCATTTCCACCTGACCCTGAGACTGCTGAACTGGCTTTCTATAGCAGCCACCACCTGACCATGGCGACAGCCAGAGGATTGCATACCTGAGGCAAGAGCACTGCTTCAGTCATGCTGCCTCTGGACTATGAGGGCCATTGCTCCCACGCCTGCCTGCTGCTCTTATATCTGCCGCTGCATATGGGCGAAGCCACTGATTGCTGACACCAAGTGGTCGTCTCCTGCTTTGGGCTGAGCAGGTATCTGATAACCAGGAGTCCACTGAGTGCCAGTGACCTGGGGCATTTCGTTCTCAGCCAAGTGCAGAGATGTTGCAGTAAAGTACTCACTTGCTGGTTCAACATATTATTTTCTCCCTGTCGTATGCACTGTATTTGAACTAGTAGGGATATCAGGAGGCAGCACTGTTGATGCTTGCTCTGCAGCCTCTGAATACTGTTCCTTCGTGGTGCTGGTGTGTGTCCTTATGATGATCTACTTATCTGCTGAGAATGTAGACTTTCCACTTGTACCTCAAAGACACAAAAGAAAGAAGTTGTAGCAGACAAGGATTACAGTTTATGCAATAAATGACACAGGCAGTGGGATTAATATAAGAGCTGCACTGGAATGACAAATGGTATTTACTCATTTGAAGGGACAAATCTTGGTATTTTGCAGGAGTAATCCTCTTCTCTTGCAAGAAACAAAATTATTTCTTCATAAGCAAGGAATCGAAAAGCAGACTCCCCATGACCCTTTGGCCCTCTTTTATCTATTAAGGCACTTTTCACCCGGAATCTGAGAAAGGGAGTGATTGAGTGAGATGAAAACAGTGATACAGCTGTAGTGGTGGTGCAGATGAAGGAATAGTCTTGAGCTCTCTTGTATGAATGAATAAGCAGTGCAGAGGGTATGCATGGTTAGCCATGTATGGTTTTGGGCTGGGTAGGAGAGAATGAGGAAAGATGATGTATGCAATATTGAGAGTGATAGAGCTTGAGCCTTGGTTGGTGGTGAGTGCAGTAACATGGGCAGAGTGACTGAGGTAACAGAAGATGGTGGCACTTGCCCTGGCTGAACTGAAAAGGTCCTTAACCTTCTTCAAGCATTACTGTGCATCCCTCAGCTCTGTGGAGACTTCTTTTTAATCACTTGTGGAACATGAAAATCACAGACGAGCCAGCATTTTATTGCCTGTACCTCGTTGGCCTTAGAAGATGGTGGTGAGCTGCCTTCTTGAACTGCTACAGTCCACATGCTGTAGGTTGAATCACAATGCTCTGAGAGAGGGAATTCTAGGGTTTTGACCATGCAGCAGTGAAGAAGCAGCAATATATTTCCACATCAGAATAGTGAGTAGTTTGGAGGGGACCTTGTAGGTGGTGGTGTTCCCATTTTTCTAGGGATCTTCCTAAAATGGTCATGGGTTTGGAAAATGCAGCTTTCATCCCAGCACATTGAAAGATGGCACAGGCACCAGGAATGCAGGTCCACTCTGAGATAGCTGGTAAGTTCAGCCATCTATGCTGAGCACAAGAATCAGGCTAGTGTTGGATGGGCAGAGCACCATGGGATATGGTAATTCATTAATTAGGCAAATGTACAATAATGCAGCAAGAAGTCTCACTAGGCCTCATGTATTATATCTTTGCGAGCCTGGTCTTTTTTTGTCATCCCATCTCTGTGTTGACGGTAGGTAACATCCTCAAAGGGCAGTTTCTCAACATGTGTGACGTGCTATTAAGGATTCTGAAACAGGAATTCGTGGCATGGTGGCTCAGTGGTTAACACTGCTGCATCAGTGTTAGGGAGCTGGGTTCAAATCCAGTCTCAGGTGACTGTATGAAGTTTTCATGCTCTCCCCGTTTCTGTGTGGATTTCTTCTGGTTCTCTAGTTTCCTCCCACAGTTCAAAGATGTCCAGGTTAGGTGGATTGACCACGCTAAATTGTCCTGAAATATCCAGAAATGTGCAGGTTAGATGAGTGAGCCATGAGAACTGCAGGGTTACAGTGATACAATATACAATGGGGGGGTGGGGGGTAGGTGAGATGCCCTTTGGAAGGTTGGTGTGGACTTGATGGGCTGAATGGCCTGTCTCCACACTGCAGCAATTCTAGTTTAAAAATATTCTATTTTCTATTCAGAGAAGCAGAGCAAGTCTGTAAGGCACACATATAAAATCAAACAAAGAAAGAAAATAACAGTTAAAGAGAAAAAAAAAGCCATTCATATATGACCTTCTGTGAAACTTGGCAAAATTGACACTTAACCAAAATATTGGCACACTCAGGATTACACACTGAATTATTTTTCAACTCCTGCTTTTGAACAGCAGATTAAACAAAAATAGATTGGAAAGTAAAAACTGAAGGGCTTCTATGTTTTGTGTTTTTTTCTCATTGTACTGGAATGCAGTACAATACTGGTGGGGGGTCGGGGTGGGGAGGATATTGGGAAAATAACCATTCTCCAAGAATTCAAAGATATCTACACATTTCGCCAATGCTGAGGATTAGTCAACAATTACATGGAAATAGTCTTGGTTTCGAAAAGATTTAATATCTTAAGACTTCTAAACTGTGTAGACTTTAATATTCCAGTCTGCATAAGTCGTCCCCCTCCCCTTTAAACACATTGTGTCTGTGTTTGATGATGCCTTCTTATTGACATTAAAATCCTTTTAAACGTCACTCAAAACAGCAATTGGCATTTTACTTCAGTGCAAATCTGAAAAAAAATTCAAGTTAAATATTTAAGATGTACACTGTGAATAAAACACTTAGAACAAATTGTTATCACCATCTTAGCTAAAAGTTGACTTTTTTTTATTTGTCTTTCAGTTTTTCGCCTGGTTAAATTATTTGCTTTGCACAACAAAATGTAACACAGTCATCTACGAGCGGTTTATTCTTTCTCTTTAACTGTCACTTCCTTTCTCTTTGCTGTTTGAGTTTGTATGTGTATATTCCAAGCAGACTTTCCCTGTCAGAACTTCGAGCCGTACTAGCACGTCACACACTGCCCTCTGAGGGCGTTACCTGCCGCCAACTCTGAGGCAGAACAACAAGAACGACCAGGCTGACATGAATATAACACTTGTGGAAGCTCGTAGTCTGTAAGGCAGTGTGAGAATCGCGAAGAACACAGCAGCAAGCTGCAGCAGTAAAACAACCAGGGCACTCGCAAGGACTGAGAACACTACAGAGAAAAAGTGGAAAACTGCAATAGGCTACTTAAAGGAATGAGCAGCAAATGATCGAAACAAATACAGCAACTTGAAACTGAAAAGAATGAAATCCAAAGCTATTCAATATAAGAGTCTGCGGAAGAAGCAATGATCCGGAAAACTGTCTGCCACCCCCCACACACACTACAATTAATTTGATACAGCGAAAGTTGTCTCGGCAGCAAGATTGAGAAATACTGAAATGTTTAATGGAAAGCCTTGGCGGGGCTGAAAAGTTTCGAAGAAGTGAATTTGAAGGGAAAAATTAGGTGTGCGAATTTAACACAGGAAAACAGCAAAGGTATCGAGACTGAAGCAATAATGATTTCTGAATTGAAAACGCTACAATCAAAAACGATTCTGATCAGGGCAAACTCGGAGACTTGCGGCTAATCACCACTCCGAACCTAAATACTAACTTGTTAAGTACTGGCTCCAAAGCTAAAAATAATGTGAAAGGTGGGTCTTTATTTTCTAAAGTTCACTGAGCCTGACGTTTTTGTTATCTTTTCTATCTGAGGTTATTGTTATGCCATTCAAGTGTTAGAAAACAAAAACAAAGATGGTCAACAAACTTATTTTAAACAGTCGGATAATTACTTAAATATTGGGATTTTGCAATATTAAGGACATCTGTAAATACGTACATTTGGCGAGTATCCCAATGTCTAATGAACATTCTTCCAAAGGCTTTTAATGGTTTCACTGCAAGAATTTGTAAATAGAGAACGGGAATCTAACAGAACAGCACTCATTGAATCCGATTCTATTTTTCTTTCGCCTCATTGACTTCTCTAACTGGGATGTTTGAGTGCCGAGTCCAAGTTTGGGGCGGGGTGGTGGGTTTGGGGAGGTGGGGGTTGCTGGGGACCTAATTATTTTACATACTTTTAACGCAAACTGTAAAATATTCAGTGAATCAGTGCCAAGTGTTGCCACGAGAAAGAAGCATCTTTTATAAATCTGTTATTTCCTGAACTTTTTTTAATTCAATGCAAATTGATAATTGAAGAAATGGCAACTTTCTGAATCAAATAGTCTTGACTTAGAATTTAAATAAACCCGGTACAAGCAAAATCTGTCTTTCATCATGATATTTTCACAAATTGTTTAGGCATTTAGGAGTATGGAACTATGAATATACATGGTATGTATAATAATACATTGTAAATGAATGAAAACCACGCAAGAAAGGTTATCTTGGTGTTCATTGCTGTTCTTTCTGCCTGACATCTGCGAGCAGTTAGATGCAAATTATGTGACTCTAGTGCAAATAAATCAAATGGTAATTCAAATATCTAACAATCCCATAATTTCTGAGGTTTCATGTATTAATCATTCGCTCTTTACATAGCTCTATCCATACCTAAGGAATTTTCTGCATTTAGATGCAAACAATGGTTTCCAAAACTGACCAGGTTTTTGACCTGCCTTAATGAAACGAACTCCGCATTTCAAAACGTCCTTATACTCTTAATAGGATATTTCAAATGAATATTGTGTACTTTAGCAGGAGATTGCTTAAAAAATCTTTGATGCTTTATCTCAGATCAATAGGAATCAGTTCTGTATGTCAACAGCATGTCGTGAAAATTTATAGAACATTGATCAAATATTATGTTCAATTTTACAGATTTTAAAGTTTCACGCACTGTGCCAATGTTTGCTGGGAGCATTGACAATATGGATCACGAGCTTTCTTCAGGCTCTGTATTAATAATGGGGCAAAGCTCCATCTAGTGGACAAGGTCTAACACTACAAAAAAGATTCAACACGAACATGACTTTAATCGCTCTTCCAGCTGAAATGCTCATCAGCAATGGGTGCGTCAAAACAGACCTCATTGAGAGTCATTATAATTACACAGGGAAATTCAACAAAAAAGGAAAACCTAACAATGGGATAGACCTAACTACTGTGGCCTTTCTGATCATCTGCAGCTTCATCGTGCTTGAAAACCTTATGGTTCTCCTTGCCATTTGGAAAAACAACAAATTTCATAATCGCATGTACTATTTCATTGGTAATTTAGCCCTATCCGATCTTCTGGCAGGAATAGCTTACAAAGTAAACATTCTTATGTCTGGAAATAAAACGTTTGGCCTCACGACAACTGTATGGTTCATCAGGGAAGGAAGTATGTTTGTAGCATTGGGAGCCTCCACCTTTAGTTTGCTAGCAATAGCAATCGAGAGACACATGACTATGATAAAAATGCGACCCTATGATGCTAGTAAAAAATACAGAGTTTTCCTCCTCATTGGTGCTTGTTGGCTGATATCCATTTTACTCGGTGCCTTGCCTATCCTCGGTTGGAATTGTATCTGTAACTTCTCAGACTGTTCCACAGTCCTGCCACTTTACTCCAAAACATATGTTGTCTTCTGCATCAGCATCTTCAGTGCAATTTTGTTGGCCATCGTAATACTTTATGCTCGTATTTATATATTGGTTAAGACAAGTAGCCGCAAAGTTTCAAACAGAAAATTTACAAAAAACAATTCAGAGAAATCGATGGCTCTGCTGAAGACAGTGGTGATTGTTGTAGGAATTTTCATTGCATGTTGGTCCCCACTTTTCATTTTCTTGCTCCTTGATGTAGCTTGTAAACCAAATAAGTGCAGTATATTGTATCAAGAGGATTGGTTTATTGCAGTTGCAGTCCTCAATTCTGGCATGAATCCCATCATCTACACTTTGGCAAGCAAAGAGATGCGTCGGGCTTTCTTCCGACTTCTTTGTGGCTGTCTAGCCAGTACTAAAGTCTCCAAGGCCTTACCAATTAAGTTAACTGCAGATAACAGCAAAAACAATTCCAGTGGCAGTAATTCACAAAAGATGAAGGAAGGAGAGCTGTCACAAATCAATACCCCATCAAATGTAATCAAATCTGTGAACTTAACAACTCCCAATGGAGAATTTTAACCTTTGGAGGCCTTCACAAATTAGTAATTCCTAATTCTTATTTTCTTGGAACTCTTAATTTCCTCTGAAACAGATATTTCATTTTGTAGTTTCAGGTTATGAAATAATTCCAGACTTCTGATATCTTTAACATTGAAATCACAAGTTAAATGTTCTTGCAATACATATTGTACAGAAGATTTTATCAAACATTCCCATAAAATTCCATTAATTCAGAACTTCAAATATGAAGTTTTCTTTGGCATTTCAGAATATAGTGTTAATCAGAAATTCCTCTCTCTGCTATCTTAATTTAAAATTTATTAGTGTGACCTCTGATGAAACAGTTGAGCAAGAAATTTGAGCTCGGTGTGTTAATATTTGTGGTCTATATTCTCATAAAATAATTTCAGGAGATTCCACTAAATTTAATTCTTCTCCATAACGTTTGAAGCAGCATTTAATGCCTTTGACAATGATCTGGAATTCCAGGCCTCATTACCACTGTGAAACTATGTTATTAAAATTAGTAGCATGCAATTTCTTCTCTCCATAAAATAGCAGTGTTAGATAATTCAACCTTTTCCAGAAGATCTAGAATTCCTGAAATATCAAAACTACTTTCTCAGAAACATATTTCTTGACTGTATAAACATTTAACATGCTTATTCCAACTCCCTCTGTAAAACTTATATACACAAATGGTTTCATTAAAAATCACTGAATAATTTATCAAATGTTCCTATGGGACACCACAGAAAACATAACTTGTTCAACAATGGTGGAGTATAAAACAGGTGACATGTCTTCCTATTTTTATTCCCATTGGACAAAGAGATTTAGTAGAATGGTATCACTGAGAATTCAGTTTTGTGGGGAGCCTAGAGAAGCTGTGATTGTTCTCATTCAAGCAGATATATTTGAGAGGAGTTTTAATGAAAACATTCAAAATTATATAGACCTTTGATACAGCATGTGAGAGAAAGTGTTTCTAATAACAGCAATTGTGACAAAAAGATTTAAAATAATTGGCAAAAACAAAACAGGAGATAAGGAGAACTTGTTTATGTGGCAGGTCATTACTATCTGGAATAATCTGCCTGACAGGGTAATGGAAACAGATTGCATAGTAACTTGGGCCCATACTTGAAGAGAAAACATTTATACAACGATAAGGAAAGAATTATTGGAAGTGAGACCAATTACCCAGCTTTTTCAGAGAACCAGGTTGAAATGTCATCTTTCATCTTATCTTAAATAGGATTCTATTGCATTATCAAATAGTTGTGTAACACTATTGTTAAAATTCAATATCGATCACAGTGCTTTTAAAAAGTACAGAGTTAGAGATTTATGAATTGCTTAACAGTCAATACATGTTCTTCTATTTGAGCTGATCTGTCTCTTTTCTAGTATTCTGATTGTAAATAAATGATCTTATGCAGCTATGGTTATTTTTGAAGCAATCTGATTGTTTGACACATTTAAAGTAAAAAAACTGGCTTAAGGAAATAATTTTGAGAATGCAATAGTTAAATGTCATCGAACTATAGCTTTGTTGTTGCCTAATTTAAATGAATAAACAAGATGCTTATCTTATCTTAGGATACTATGAAAGAAACCATGGACATGCTGATCCCAGTCCTATGGCCTTAATCTTTTAGACCAGCATTTAAAGGAAGACCTTGAAATTACTTTCCTCCAATGGGTTTGATTTAGTTGAGCTTATTTGAAGGACCAACTACTGAAAGTCTGATTTCAGTTTATCACTGGCTGAGATTTTTCAATGGATGATAAAGTGCACCATTGAGATTACAATTATGCTACATCTGCAGAGGTAAACTACTTATTTAGACATATTTGACTGCAAGTAATGCAGATTGATATTTTTCACAAATGCATAAACATCCAAATCAATTGTGAATGACGAATACACTTCTCAACAACAAATCCAAACAACAAGATACAACATGCTCAGAGACTCTAACCACACTACCATACATCAAAGACACCAAGATAAAAGCCATGGTCTCCTTCCATGGTCTCCCCCATTCACATCAATTAACATCAACCTGGCCAAAGAAACACTGACCTCACTACTAGATGAACCAAGGACACAAACACCAGACAGCACCAACTCCATCAGCAAGGACAGCATTCTCAAGCTAGAAGACCTGTGCCTTACTACCCACTTCACCTTCAAGGGCAAGACCAACAAACAAATCAATGGGACACGCATAAGATCACCAGTATCAGGATTCTTAGCAGAAGCAGTGATGCAGAGACTAAAATGAACATCCCTTCCCACAATCCAACCCAAATTTTGGGTCCGCTCTATGGACGACACCTTTGACATCAGGAAATGGAACAAATTAGTGGAAACTTACAATATTATTAACAACAACCTTACTGGCATAAATTTCACCAAGGAGGAAGAGAACAACAACAGACTTCCCTTCCTAGATGTCACAGTGGAACGAACAGGCAATACAGAACTGCAGACCAGCATCTACAGGAAAACAACACACACAGATCAGATACTCAACTACAGGAGTAATCATCCTAACCCTCACAAACGGACTTGCATCAGGACACAATTTAAACAGGCCACAACACACTACAGCACCCAGGAACTACGAGCAGCAGAAGAGAAATGCCTGTATTCAAGAACAACAGGCACCTGATAAACACAGTCCACTGATTCTTAAACAACAAACCCAAACAAGAAGACATAATATGCCCAGAGACTCTAGCAACACTACAACTCATCAAAGACATCTCGGAGATGACTACGAGACTACTCTGACATCTTGGCATCATGGTAGCCCACAGACCTACTAACGCACTGAAACAGCTACTGATGAAACTAAAGGACTCTGTACCAACAACCAGCAAATTGAATGTCATTTACAAAATACCCTGCAAGGACTACAACAAACACAGACTGATGGGCAGGAAACTAGCCACTAGGATACAGGAGCACCAACTAGCCATCAAAAGGACATGACCAGCTACCGCTAGTATCCTTACACAGAGACGAAGAAGGACCACTAGTTCGACTGGGACAGTACATCCATCTTGGGACAAGCTAAACAGAGACATGCATGGGAATTCCTAGAGACCTGGCATTCAAACCAGAACACACCAATAAACACATCGAGTTGGACCCCATTTACCAACCTCTGAGAAAAGGAACCGGAAATGATAACACCTATCTTAACAGACCAAGATATTAAATAGAAAGCGGCACAGAACACCAGTGCTCTAAAAGAGGCTCACTGATGATGTTACCTAGGCAGTGACAAAACATTTGAGAACAAACCTACCAGCTCAGCAAGCAAACTTACAACCTGAACTTCAACCTGAGCTACAAATCTTCTCAAAAGTTGCAAATGCCTCTCAGTAAAAATCTGATATCGCACTCACAGCTAATGCTAAATGAATTGTGAATGTTCAGTGTCAAATTGTATGCACAGTCAACTGATTATGTTGCTTGTCTACATAGTTGAGAAGGTACTATTTGTTACTGATATAGTCAATATTAATCTATATCTATGTAGTATGCATAATTTTGCGTGAAAGTCGTTTTATGAAAATCCTTTACAAAAACCTGACCATCCTCCTCCCTACAAGTGTATATATCATTCAATCTAATTATTTATTAAATAATCAAAGCCTTTTGCCACCATTATTTCACCTGAAAATCCATCTCATTCTTTAGCTGGTATTTTTGTATGAAGAATCTCATTATGTTAGGTTCCTTTCCTGAGGTCTCACACATGAGATGTAATTTTCACATACCAACTTCTACAAACAGTTAAAGTTTATTAACACCTATAAAAGAAAGGTGACCCCCTTTGACCCTCCTCATAGGTGTGCAAAGTCGAGTCAAATGAGACCCCGAGCAAAGAAAACACACCCTCTTTATACAGGTCAGTTGGTAATGCTCACAGGTACTCTGGCCAATCTCCTCCATAATCACATGTTACCCCAGGTACATGGTAGGATGAGGTAATCAGAGATCATGTAAATGCCCTAATCCCGAGGAATCGTTATGCAAACAATTTCCTGACTCAGTGATTCCCCAAGACAATGTAGGTGTGATATGTCCTAGCTTTGGGGGAATGATCACACAAATGAATTTGATTGGCTCGGGGATGGCTATGAAAGCATTTCTGAACGGAAGGGATTGAATGAGATTTTAATTTGATAATAGCAGTAGAATAGTAGTAAATGGCTGCCCAAATGAAGTGTGAATTACAGTGGATAATCATCCACATTTCTGCATGCTGTCTGTGAGACAGAATGTCGTGCCCACCCACTTCCAGAATGTTCAGCTTCTTGAAGAAAAATAGTACAGTTTAACCCTTGAGCATTACATTAATGTCCAGAGAGACAGTACAATTTAATCCTTTAACATTATAATTAGATTAGTCACCAATTTGCCTTTTATTGGCTTGAATCGCCTGAGTTTCTTTTGACTTGAATAAATCAGCATACTTTACCAATTATTCTCTTATCATCTGATAGTCCAAGATTCTACAAATATTCTTCTTTTGATCGAGCAGCATCATGATTCTGCATCTGATCATCTATTTGAATATCTTATTGACTTTTCCAACCAGAGTTACAGTCACAGTAGTTATCATATCAATAGTTTGGCTGACAAAACAATATTATCTATTTGAGCACGATTTTCTATTAATTGCATCCTGTCATTTTTGTAATATGCTTCAGAATTCCACATATTATTTTAATATTTCCTTAGCAATGACTAATGAAAAATCATCAAGTCTGCAAAGATTTCCCTGGAGTGTTGAAGGCTGAGGGATGACCTTATAGAGGTTTTATAAAATCATGAGGGGCATGGATAAGATTATGTCTTTTTCCTAGGGTGGGGGAGTCCAAAAATAGAGGGCTTAGGTTTAAGGCGAGAGGATAAAGATTTAAAAGCAGGGGTAACTTTTTCATGCAGAGGGTGGTGCCTGTATGGAGTGAGCTGCCAAAGAAAGTGTGGAGGCGAGTACAATTGCAACATTACATCTGGATGGGAATGTGAATAGGAAGGAATGTGGACCAAAATCCTGGTAAATGGGATTACATTAGAGTGCGATGTCTGGTCAGCATAGACAAATTGGACCAAAGTGTCTGTTTCTGTGCTGTATGACTCTATAACTCTATGACACCATTGGCTATTTCCATACCATTAATGAAGTGATTCATTTTTTCCTTCTGTGGTTACACTTGCCTGTTCTAAGTGTTATTGACATACTGATTTATTTTGTCCCACTCATTTTGTAATCCCAAGCTCCCCTTCAGATTCAACTCCTCCTTATTTAGTGAAATTGTTCTTCGCCTACAGGCTGAATTGCTGTAGTCCTGAGATTTATATCTCTGCTGTAAGGGCTTTTGTATGCAGATTATATCAACCATTATATGCATCATTGAAAAGTGGAATCAAGAATGATATTGAAAATGTGTGAAGTTTCAGTGATGTAAACACTGAAAGCAACATCAAAGAAGAATAAAAATAGTGTGCAAGTTTGATTTACTGGGTGAGTCAAAACACCTGTGCATTTTCCAATGCCCGTCCTTGTTGAAATCAAAGGAAACATCACACAAAATTTGAATATTTTTACTCTCAGTGACAAAACAATGAAATAGCTCCAGAATCAAATAAAGAGACGGAGCAAATTAAAGTGACAATCCTGCTATTAGTGTTGGGGAAAGCTTTGCTATAGTTCAGCCTAGATCTCACTTCAGAACATAAAAGCCATATAAGAGAGATTTTCCAGGCTTTAAAGGTATACTTTGAATCATATAGAAACACAATGTTATTTATGCACTGTATTTGATCAATATAAGAACGCAAGGAAAGTGGAAGAATGTTGATTGAATGTGACCCCACTAATATTAGCTGAATCTTTTGTGTTTGGAAAACAGAAAAATAATACTATCTGAAATAGGATTGTCTTAAGCATATGACAGAGGACATCATATATCTATTGAGAGAGGATAAACCTATACTTAAGAAGGCTATCAACAGGGTGTAGAAGTTCTGAGGTAGTCAATAATCAATAATCAGTGTTTGTTAATGGGAGAATGGACTAGGTTTTGTATTATACTGACAGATGTCCCAAGGTTAACACTGCTGTCTTACAGTGCCATGGACCAAGGTTCGATTCCAGCCTTGGGTGACTGTCTGTGTGGAGTTTGCACATTCTTTCCTTCTCTGTGTGGGTTTCCTCCGGGTGCTCTGGTTCTTACCACAGTCCAAAGAGGTTCACCTTAGGTGGATTGACCATGCTAAATTGCCAGTAGTGTCCAGGGATGTGCAAGCTAGGTGGATTAGCCATGGGAAATGTTGGGTTATGGGGATAGGGTGACAGGGTAGGTCTGGGTGTGATGTACTTTGGAGTGTTGGTGTGGACTCAGTAGGCCAAATGTCCTGCTTCCACACTTTAGGGATTCTATGCTTCTATGAATGAGAACAATATATTGGAAAAAAGGAAGAAATATTTTCAGAAGAACCTGCAGAAAGATCCACACCAGAGAGGGGGATGTAGTATATATACATATATATATAGGGGAAGAAGTGTTCTGGCTGCAATAGCTGACTCACTTTAACTAGAAAGAAGCAGAGAGATGGCTGCCTGAGAGGTCTCAGCCAATAATTCTGATAAATCACTCTTCACCATGCAACAGTTTGGTGTTGTCAGGTCTAAATATGATAAATGTCTTGTGACTATTACTATGATGACTGCAGAAGGAGAACATCAAGTGAATGTGAAGTGCCAGATAGAAATGGTGCTTTAAGCAACATTATTAGCTTTGCAGACTTGTACAAAGCAGCTCAAGATGGTGACACAGAAATGAAAGCCTTATAGGTAAGATTGAAGATATATGATGGAACGATATTCAAGTGGGGTGAACAAATTAACCTGAGACCCCAATTCAATGTGAAGAGTGAAAATCAGGAGTTCTAACTAGTAGACCAGAAACAAAGCCCACATGTCTCTGCTGAAGCAAGTGTACAGCTTGTGCTAGTCACCCTGAATGCGCCAGGGAAGGTGTGGTGTTTTTCAGTTTACTCAGCCAATGACTGCTTCATAGATCATAAAGTATCACAAAGATGTATTTACCAGTTTTCATTGTCTTCATCTTCAATTAGATAAAAGTGTCAGACCAATTCAGCATCTGCTCAGGAAAGTTCCAGCTGTCATCAAGTCCAACCTGAAAAACCAAGATCGAACAGATGGAAAAGAGTATAGTAATCAAAAAAATGAAAACATCTGCAGAACTGATTAGCGGCAAAGTAGCAGTGAACAAAAACAAGAAAACTGAGTGAATACAGATATCCAGAAGATTTCAATGAAGCTTTGAAGAGATCTCAATAATTCATACCCTGAAGAAATTTTGCCACAACTTACCAAGGCAAAGCTCTTACCCTGGATGCAAAGGATGGACACTGACAAATGTGGCTCAGTGAAAGCAATAGTTTTCTAATTACATTTCAAACACAGTTTGTTGTGTACATTGTTTGGCATTTCCAGAAGTGCACCAACACAGACATCATGAGATGATCAGTGAACTTCCTGGAGTGGAAGCTTTTGTGGACAATTTGCTAATTTATGGATGTGCAGATACAATTGAAGCGCTCACAGATCATGGACAGAATCTGGTATAATTGTAAGCACTTGGCAAATGAACCTGAATTTGAACAAGAAAAGGATGTTATTGAAGATGGCTGAATAAAATTCATAAGATTTGTTCTTCACATTGCATTCACTGAAAGAGAAAAGCTTTGCACAATTCTTGGCAAAGTGAGAACTATGGTTAAGATACAATGACTAACAGATAGGAGAACACTGTGACAATTTGTTGGATTCATGAATTGTTAGCAAAATTCTCCTTTAAATTGTCATCAGATTCAAGAGATGTAGCCTGATGAAAGAGATAAAGCATCAACAGAGCTTCAACCATTGCTTATAATGAATACCAAGCCAAGAAAGGAAAAGTGCCACCTATAACACGTCATCCCAGACAGACTATGCATGAAACTTGGAGTAGACATTTCTCTCTCAAATTAACGAATTGTTCATTTAAAAAAAATAATCCTATATTCAGAAGTTCTCTTACACACAACTGAACATTTTTTTTCCATCACCAACTCACCTATGGCATTTGTCTCCATCTATTTTGCACATTCTCCCCGTGTCTGCGTGGGTTTCCTTCAGGTGCTCCGGTTTCCTCCCACAATACAAAGATGTGCAGGTTTAGGTGAATTGGCTATGCTAAGTTGCCTGTAGTGTTAGGTGCATCATTCAGAGGGAAATGGGTCTGGGTGGGTTGCTCTTTGGAGGGTCGGTGTGGACTGGTTGGGCCGAAGGGCCTGTTTCCACACTGTAGGGAATCTAACCTAATCTAATCTATTAACCACCATCAGTAAATCACCCGCATTTCCAATTAAATCACTAATGTGCCAAGCCCATTGAGGGCAATGCAAACCATCGAAGGTGAATGAAAGGGGGCCTATTCATTAAATTCTGCTGACTGGGAATTAGACCAGCTGACATCCGTGACTACCAGTAAGATTGTGGAATTACTGAAAATACATTTCAATAATGATAGCATTCCAGACAAACATTGTGATGGGTGCTAATGGCACTCAATTCACAAATGAAGTGTTCAGATGTTTTGTGAAGGATTGGGAAATTTAACACCATGCTTCATTCTCCATACTGTCCCCACTCAAGCTGATGCAGCAGTAAAAATTACCAAACAGAGCATAAAGATATCAAGCAAATCTAGATTTGAGAAATCCACCTAGTGAAGGCATGAAAATTTGTCCAGTCCAAATATTAATATCGCACCTCAGGGAAACAAATACGGAAGCCAAAATTAGAAAGGTTCTTTTAGTCGGAGTAGTGACTAAATTAAGGAAATAACAACAGAAAACCAATTTCACATTGATAAAACTGCCAATTCATTTCTACAGCTGAGCATTGGACAGCAATGAGAGTGAAAATATTCAATGCTCTCAATAAATGTCAGCATTGGTAGTATCTTAGGATCAGTATGGTACAGTAGCCACTTCATGCACAACAAATGTGAATCACCAGGCATACTGTTGCAACTACAAACTTGTATGTACATCTACAGAAGCTGTTCCTTCATTGCAGGTAGCAGATCAAAAGATATCTATCATATTTCTGTGCACACAGCACAGAATGACCATCAATCCAGAGTTCCACTGCTCCCCAGCAACTGAAATGGATCAGCAACAATAGTTACCACAGCAACAGCATTCAGCACAAGAAGGAATTTCCCAGAGAATAAATATTCCTAGGAACAAATATAAATCAGAAGAACAGCCAACGACAATGTATAGGTGTAACGTTAGGAGACATATGGCACAGTGGCAAGAATTACTGTTTCACAGTGCCAGGGGCTCAAGTTTGATTCCAAGCTTTGATGATTGTGCATGTGGAGTTTGCACATTCTCCCCATGTCTGCATGGGTTTCCACTGGGTTGTCCGATTTCCTTCCACAGTCCAACAACGTGCAGGTTTGGTGGATTGGTATTGGATTGGCCATGGCAAATGCAAGGTTACAGGGATGGGATGGCGGGATGGTTCTGGGTGAGATTCTCTTCAGAGGATCAGTGCAGACTCAATGGGCTGAATGGCCTCAATCTGCACTGTAGGAAGTCTAAGATTTAAAAATGATGTATACGTTGCATTTGAAAGATTGATGATATCTGGGATTTAACAGTGTGTCATGTTAGAATAAATATTTTTTGCATAATCAACAAATTGGAATCTGGAATTTTAACATTCTTTATGAGTGTTAGAGTGCAAATCAGAAGGTTTTGGTACAATACAAGTATGCAACTCCTTTGAATAGTTAATTCAAAGTAATATAAATTGTTGTTAGCTGCACATTGAAGTGCCTGTTGAAGTTTCAGTAGGAGTTTTATCTTTTGTGGATCCAAGTTTGAACATCCAGAAGAAAAGCAACAGATATTAAACAAAATTATAATGGCATTTTGCCACATCTTTTCAAAAACTGAATCATAGTATCATAGAATATCTGTGGCATAGAATGTGGCCATTTCTCCCATTTTGTCTGTGCTGGATCCTGAAGGAGAACCTCATCTGCTTAGTCCTCTTAGTTCAGCATATTTTTCATTTTCAGATGATAATCCAATTCACTCTTAATGATCAGTTGACTTTCCTTCCCCACAGTCCATGGCAGCGTATTCTCGATTCAAGCCACTTGCTGTATGAAAAAGATTTTCCTTATGTTGTCATTGTTTCATAAATCTGTACCATCTTGTTCTTGATTGTGAACAGTTTCTACCCATATGCTTTGCTAGACCTCTTGTGGTTTAGAATATCTTTAACGATCTCTTCTCCAAGGAAAATAATCTCACCTTCTCCAAATCGTCTAGATCACTGAAGTTCCTCATCCCTAAAACCACTCTCGTGAATGTTTTCTGCACCTTCTTGAATACCTTTCTTTGCTTCTTGAAGTATGACGTCCAGAAGTGTATGCAATGCTCCATTTCAGGCCAAACCAGTGCTTCATACAAGTTTTACGTGACTTTCTTACGCTTATACTTTATTGTTATTAATTGATAAGGTCTAGGATCATGAGCACTTTATTTACTGGTCTGTCAGTTTATCCTGTCTTGTTCAATGATTTATGTAGATATAGTGCAGGTCACTTTGCACCTGTACTTCCTTTCAAATTATACCTTTGCATTTTGTATCATCTCTCCACATTCCTACTACCCTCACTTCACTGCATTAAATTTTATTTGTCATTCCTATTAGTGTCTTTGAAATTGTACACTATCCTCATCACATCTTACAATACTTCAAAGTTTATTATCATCAGCAGATTTTTGAATTTGTGCCAAATACGGCAAGATCTGAGTCATTCATATATATATATTATGTCATATATTAACATCCTGACCCTTTGGAAAGTCCACTCCAAACCTTCCTCCAGTTTGAAGAAGGACTATTAACCACTGCATACTGTTGTTGTGGTTCTGTTCGCCGAGCTGGGAATTTGTGTTGCAGACATTTCGTCCCCTGTCTAGGTCCTCCTGTGAAGCGCTTCTGTGATGTTTCCTCCGGCATTTATAGTGGTTTGTTTCTGTCGCTTCCGGTTGTCAGTTTCAGCTGTCCGCTGCAGTGGCCGGTATATTGGATCCAGGTCGATGTATTTGTTGATAGATTCTGTGGATGAGTGCAATGCCTTTAGGAATTCCCTGGCTGTTCTCTGTTTGGCTTGTTCTATAATAGTAGTGTTGTCCCAGTCGAACTCATGTTGCTTGTCATCCGTGTGAGTGGCTACTAAGGAAAGCTGGTCGTGTCGTTTCGTGGCTACTTGGCGTTCATGGATATGGATTGCTAGCTGTCTTCTAGTTTGTCCTATGTAGTGTTTTGTGCAGTCCTTGCATGGGATTTTGTACACTACATTGGTTTTGCTCATGCTGGGTATCGGGTCCTTTGTCCTGGTGAGTTGTTGTCTGAGAGTGGCTGTTGGTTTGTGTGCTGTTATGAGTCCTAGTGGTCATAGTAGTCTGGCTGTCAGTTCAGAAATGTTCTTGATGTATGGTAACGTGCCTTTGGGTTGTGGTATGTCCTCATTCTGTTGTCTTTCCCTTCAGCATCTGTTGATGAAATTGCGGGGGTATCGTCAAAAACGGGGAGAAACTGTTCACAATCAAGAACAAGATGATATAGATTTATGAAACAATGACAACATAAGGAAAATCTTTTTCATGCAGCAAGTGTGGTATGTCCTCATTCCGTTGTCTTTCCCTTAGGCATCTGTTGATGAAATTGGGGGGGTATTGCCAAAAACGGATACCCCTGCAATTTCATCAATAGATACCTAAGGGAAAGACAATGGAATGAGGACATACCACAACCCAAAGGACTAGCCACACTACCATACATCAAAAACATTTCTGAACTGACAGCCAGACTACTATGACCACTAGGACTCATAACAGCACACAAACCAACAGCCACTCTCAGACAGCAACTCACCAGGACAAAGGATCCAATACCCAGCATAAGCAAAACCAACGTAGTGTACAAAATCCCATGCAAGGACTGCACAAAACACTACATAGGACAAACAGGAGGACAACTAACGATCCATATCCATGAACACCAAGTGGCCACGAAACGACACGACCAGCTATCTTTAGTAGCCACACACGCGGATGACAAGCAACATGAGTTTGACTGGGACAACACTACTATTATAGGACAAGCCAAACAGAGAACAGCCAGGGAATTCCTAGAGGCATAGCACTCATCCACAGAATCTATCAACAAACACATCGACCTGAACCCAATATACTGGCCACTGTAGCGGACAGCTGGAACTGACAACCGGAAGCGGCAGAGACAAACCACTATAAATGCCAGAGGAAACATCACAGAAGCGCTTCACAGCAGGCTCCCAAGCACTGAGGATGTCACCTAGACAGGGGATGAAATGTCTGCAACACAAATTCCCAGCTCGGCGAACAGAACCACAACAATGAGCACCCGAGCTACAAATCTTCTCACAAACCTTGAACTGCATTCTGTTTCCTGTCACTAAGCCATTTTTTTGTATCCATCTTGCAACTACCCCTTTAATTTCATGAGCTTTAATTTTGCTGACTAGCATGTTCTGTAACACTTCCATCAAATTATGTTTGAAAGTCTAGGTACACAACAAGGTAGCATTTGGATTCTTGGAACCTTTCAGCAAACACCAATAGTTTTGGTGAAAAATGGTTCTGAAGGATTCCTACACTTGTTTCAGCCACTATTTAAGGAATGTGATAAAGAAGAGCCAAGATTGGTGAGCCTGACATTGGTGGTGGGCAAGTTGTTGGAAGGAATCCTGAGGGACAAAATTTACAAGCATTTGGATAGGCAAGGACAAATTAGGAACAGTCAACATGGATTTGTGCATGGGAAATTATGTCTCACTAACTTGAGATTCAATTTTTTGAAGACAGTGGCTCAGTGGTTAATACTGCTGCCTCACAGCACCAGAGACCCATGTTCATTTCCAGCCTCGGGCGATTGTGTGTAGTTTGCACATTCTCCCCGTGTCTGCATGGGTTTCCTCCGGGTGCTCCAGCTTCCTCCCACAATCCAAAGATATGCAGGTGAGGTGAATTGGCCATGCTAAATTGCCCATAGTGTTCAGGAATGTGTAGTTTAGCTGCATTAGTCAGGGATAAATATAGGATAATAGCGTAGCGTGGGTGGGTTCCTCTTCGCAGGGTCGGTGTGGATTTGTTGAGCTGAATGGCCTGTTTCCACACTAGAGAGATTCTATGATTCTATGAAAGTGGAACTGACTGGAGTTAACACTGTTTTGTTCATGAAAGGTAGTTTTTTTGTAATAATGTATATTGAGTAATTTGCATAATTGTAATTGCAAAGAATAATCCATGCCTTTATTTGATATTAAAGAAGGGTCTGCTTCCATGCTGTACATCTCTATGACTCTATGACTCTAAGTACTTAGTACACTGGCTGCTTTGCCAATGTCACGTGGCCTCTACCTCACTTTAAACAATCTCGCTTAGTCAAATTATAGCATAGTTTCTCCAGTGTAAATGACACCTAGCTCCTAAATGAAAAGTGCAACAGTATCAACTTCAATTCTGCATATGAAATACACTTCTACTATTCGAAATTACCATGTATGTTATAGCATCTCTTTATGCAATATCACTTTTATTATTTAAGCAAAACTTTTAGCAGCATACAGCGTACAGGCATTGTCAAGGATTGCTCATTAGTAAGTATTTTACAGTGGCACAGATGAGTCAACCTTGCATTTGTGTATAAATGACATGCTCTGGCTTTAAACATAATTGCGTGCATTTGGAAGACTGTTGTTTATTTGAAATCAAGAAATCTGAACAATGTTGGCTTTGTTGAGAAATTTAGGAAAATCGCATGATAACTCGAATGTAACCTTTATAGACGTCATGAGCAACTTGTTTCATTTTGAAACAGAGTAGATTACTTACAGTGTGGAAACAGGCCCTTCGGCCCAACAAGTCCACACTGACCCGCCGAAGCATAACCCACCCCGAAATTACCATGTATGTTATAGCATCTCTTTATGCAATATCACTTTTATTATTTAAGCAAAACTTTTAGCAGCATACAGCGTACAGGCATTGTCAAGGATTGCTCAATAGTAAGTATTTTACAGTGGCACAGATGAGTCAACCTTGCATTTGTATATAAATGACATGCTCTGGCTTTAAACATAATTGCGTGCATTTGGAAGACTTTGTGTTGTTTATTTGAAATCAAGAACTCTGAACAATGTTGGCTTTGTTGAGAAATTTAGGAAAATCGCATGATAACTCGAATGTAACCTTTATAGACGTCATGAGCAACTTGTTTCATTTTGAAACAGAGTAGATTACTTACAGTGTGGAAACAGGCCCTTCGGCCCAACAAGTCCACACTGACCCGCCGAAGCATAACCCACCCATTCCCCTACATTTACTCCTTTTCCTAACACTACGGACAATTTAGCATGGCCAATTCACCTGACGTGCACATCTTTGGACTGTGGGAGGAAACCGGAGCACCCGGAGGAAACCCACGCAGACACGGGGAGTACTGGGCATCAAGATAAGACTCATACTGGAAGCAGCCTATTAATAGGGATTATTGCTTGTTCTTGGTCTCATTCACTGTAAGTCTCATCTCATTAATGTGCAATTTCTTATTTTTCCAATGAACATGAGGAAACTAGATTTGAAAAATATGGTGCTGGAAAAACACAGCAGGCGAGGCAGCATCCGAGGAGCAGGAGAATCGACGTTTCGGGCATAAGCCTGAAGAAGGGCTTATGCCCGAAACATCGATTCTCCTGCTCCTCGGATGCTGCCTGGCCTGCTGTGTTTTTCCAGCACCACATTTTTCAACTCTGGTCTCCAGCATTTGCAGTCCGCACTTTCTCCATGAGGAAACTAGATGTCAATTCCTGAAATGAAAGTGAGAGCAGATGCCTGAAGACTCCAGGTCTTTGATTGCATCTCTTGTCTTCCATCTTGGACACCCAGCACCAACGTTTCAGGGCATGCTCTGTGGACAGCGGTCACACACTGCCCACATCCACTGCCACTAACATCTAACATGTACCCCTCTCCTTGCATCATCATGGCATATCTCCAATTCACCCACAGTTCGCTTCTGCAATGCCATGCTGCACTTCAGGGAACACTGCCAATTATCATTGTAACACTACAGAAATGACACTTTCTGCACATGGATAGGCATCCAGTTCAGTCTGTGACTGAGGACTGCCACTTGTTCTTGTAGCACTTGCATACGTTGAGCTCACAGCACCTATGTCTTCCTTGCCCTGCTCTGTCATTTTACAATTTGCCCCCTCAGCCAGAGATACCATTTTACAGTACTTCTGTATTGATTTGCCATTTAGTGCAGACACAAATGCAGCAAGCTTGTCACGGATGTCAGCAGTGATCAGTCAAATCAAGGGAGACACTGTTCAGTCTGGTCAAGGGCAGTCTCAGATACCAGTCCAAAGGCGGCACAGTGGTTAGCACTGCTGCCTCACAGCATCAGAGACCCGGGTTCAATTCCTGCATCAGGTGACTGACTGTGTGGAGTTTGCACATTCTCCCTGTGTCTGTGTGGGTTTCCTCCGGGTGCTCCGGTTTCCTCCCACAGTCCAAAAATGTGCAGGTTAGGTGAATTGGCCATGCTAAATTGCCCGTAGTGTTAGGTGAAGGATTAGTGTCAGGGAATGGGTCTGGGTGAGTGGCGGTTCGGTGTGGACTTGTTGGGCCGAAGGGCCTGTTTCCACACTGTAAGTAAGTAATCTAATCTAAAAGGCTTGGACACAGTCAGTTAGCCATTCAGGGCAATCAGTGTCAGGATTGCCTCCTTGTAAGAGATGAGGAACAAAATGTCAGGCAGTACACACAGTCTTGGCTCTTTCTGCCTGGAATGAGAGAAAGGAATGGATTAAAGAAAATAAAAATGGGTGGCTGAGTTGTTAGGCAGATAAGAGAAAGGTGGTGAGTTTTGTTTATTTATCCATGAGATGCGGGCATTGGCAGTTAGACCAAGCATTTATTGTCCTTTCTTGTTCCAAGGCAGTGGGTAGGCAGCACAGAGAGCATGAAGGGCTAGTAGGGTGGGCAATTATATGGATGAGAGTGAATGAGGGGCCATGTTGTAGAAAACAGTGAGATTTGTATATCATGAGCTTTGGTGAGAGGTGGGCATAGTAACAGAGATAGAGTGAGTGTGAAGTAGCAGAGAGAAGATGGTGGCACTTACCCTGGTGGAATGGAGAAGTGCTGGACATTCCTCCAGAAGGCCATGAACATAGTGATTCATGTGGCAACGTTAAACCACGCTGGCATGTTCTGTTGTCATGGTGTCCTCTGCTGGTCATGGGGAAAATGATATCCTTCATCTGTACCACCCCATCCACCAGGACCTCTAGGTATCTGTCCATAATGGGAGTTGCCAATTTCCCTTTATCTGTCATGTTGGAGCAAATATCAGAAACAGTGTGGGGCAGTTCCACACTGACACAGATTGTTTAGATCCAGAATAACCTTTTAATAATAGCACTGCTGCTTAATTCTGGGATATTTGAGTTGTGGTGGGTTCTTCGGCCTACAGAAGGTAGTGGAATTGGGCTAGTATTGGATGACAGGGTCATCATTGGAGGCAGGTCACCATTGGAACAGGGTCACCACTGGAGCAAGGTCACCATTGGATGACAGGGTCACCATTTGAGCAGGGTCACCATTGGATGACAGAGTCACCATTGGAGCAGGGGAAGTAGTTAATGAAGTGAGTTTAATATGAAAAGCAAAGAAAGCTCTTGAGTGCTCTCAAACAGAAAGCCCCCATGAAACTCAACAAGCCTGACATTTATCCACACAAAAATAAGATTCAGGATGTAAGTTTGCTCACTGAGCTAGAAGGTTGAATTTCAGATGTTGTGACACCATACTAGATAACATCATCAGTGAGCTTGCTGTCTGTATAAGTTCAAGTTCATTAGCTACTGTTTTAATATGTTGGTGGGTTTGTGGACTACCATGATGCCAACAGGTCTGAGTAGTCTGGCAGTAATTTCTGAGATGTCCTTGATGTAGGGGAGAGTGGCTAGGGTTTCTGGATGCATTTTGTCTGCTTGTTTGGGATTGTTGCTGAGAAATCGGTGGACTGTGTTCATTGGGTACCTGTTCTTTTTGAATACACTGTATAGATGATTTTTCTCTGCTCTTTGCAGGTCCTCTGTGCTGTAGTGTGCAGTGGCTCGTTGAAATAATGTTCTAATGCAGTTCCGTTTGTGGGTGTTGGGATGATAAAAAAGAACAGAAAATGACATTACCACAGGAAATGACATCACCACCCCAAGGAAACCTAAACACATAAATAAAAAGTAGGCCATATCACCAGTGCTCCACTGGAGTCTCACTGATGATATTTCCTAGTATGGTGATGAAATGTCTAAAAACGAACCTTCTAGTTGAGCAAGCAAACTTATACCCAGAACCTGAGCTACAAATCTTCTCAAAACTCGATAAGGTTCATCCCCAAAAACTTACAAGGATGCCAAATTGGTCTTTTTCAGTTTATATTTTGTATTTTAGCAAATGCACTTTTTAAAAATGGAAAATCTGTTCTTGTCACAATGTGACCTTCTAGAAACTGAGTGAAATGCCTGCCCAACAAATTTGAGGCAATAATTGTTTTACATAGATAACTTCATGGATCATGAATAAGTTTAACACAAAGACTGGACTATTTATTTACTCTTGTACCTGGAACAACGTACTGCAGCCTTAATAGTGATAGAGTAAGGAAATAAGGAAACAGTTTGAAATATTTGTGTCATGCGCTTGAACATTTTATCTTCATTTGATTTCCAGTAGCAAATGAAAGGGACCTGGATTTAGAAATACTTTTAATTAGAATAAAATATTTTCAATTAAGCAGAACTACATCAAGACATTTAGTCATAACCATTTCTTTTCAATTGAGAGATAATTGACTGGACATAGCTTGAGTAACACCAATCTGCAAAGTCATGAAAGCAAAAGGCAGGCCTTTGTGAACAACTGCAGCCAGTGGGGAGGATTGAACTCATGTTGTTGGCATCATTCTGTATCCCACTCTAGCCATCTAGTCAACTGAACTAACCAGCCCCTGAAACAGAACAAAATTTGATTGAATTTTTATATCGTAAAAGAAAAGTTGATTTACACAGTAGCTCAGCAGCACATTAAAATGTTTTTTTGTTGCACTGCAGCCTAGTGCGTAGTTTGTAAGCAGAGGCTGATGCTATCAATCTCAGAGTAGATCATATTGGAGCTATAGTTTTCACATTTAAACTGCAGAATACAGACTGTAACATAACACAGCTTCTGATTACTTGGGTTAGACTTAGTTTGTCCAGCACGTAAATACCATGCATAACAGCAGAAAAAAGTATATAAATAGTTCGGCAGTTGTTGTGAAAAGTTAGGATATAAAGGATATTACTATAGCTTTACTATTTGCAGAAAAGGTGATTGTATGTACATGATATTAGATTCCCAGCTGTGTTTACTGTTATATGGTTGACATTATGCTAAAACAAAACAGATACTTTTTAAAATTATGCTATCTCAATGTTGGGTGACTTGGACTCTTTGTGATGGTGTAAAGTTGGTGATAGCAAGTGGTCTGAAACTATTTAAGTTCGAGAAGAGAAAATTTGAAGGCAATGCCAATCAGGCTATTGATTCACCATGTTTCATGTTGCGTTATTTCACAAAAGTGTCCCATTCCTTTTGAAAAAGAGACTTGCATTTATGTCTTTTCATTCATCTTCACAGAGTATCTTAAAATGCCTTACAATCAAGGAAATACTTTTGAAAGATAATGACCAATATAATATAATCAAAAAGTAATAAATTAGAATTAAAGACAAAGTAAAAACAGAGATGGATGCTAAATTTACAAAAAAAGAACTGTTTTATTATGTTTATGAAGAAGTTAAGTAGCCTCATGGCAAAACCATTTATCACTGAGTCAAGGGACTAAGGAATTTTAAAATACTCATCCACCTTCCAGACATATTCTGTAAATACCAATGTTGATGAAACTATGAACATAAACATTCCCATTAAATAAGGTGGCTCTTTATCAAATTGGAATCATAAACTTTCCATTATGGAAATAGAGTTTCCTTTCTAAAGGACAAACAGCCTCTGATATAATCTGGAACAAAACACTTTGAAACAAAACATTCTGCATTCCCACTACTAAACAAGACACTTTTGGGAAAATCTGGAAGTAAATTTGTCATGCATATCAATGTTTTTTTAGTGCAGTCACATCATTATAATTACATTCAGAAACAATAACAGAAATTGCTAGAAAAGCTCAGCAGGAATGGCAAAAGAGAAATCAGAATTAATGTTTCAGGTCCTTCTGAGGAAGGGTCACTGGATCTGAAAGGTTAACTCTGATTTCTCTGCACAGATGCTGCCAGACCTGTTGAGCTTTCTCAGCAATTTCTGTTTTTCTTTCTGATTAACACATTAACCTACTCCCTACTAATGTACCTATCACTATGGGCATAGTTCTTTTAGTTTTGATTATATTTGCATTTCTATGTTGATGTCCAATCAGCAGCAGCAGATGTGAAGAGGATCTGCAAGTATTTAAGGGGCCAATTCAAAGATGAGATTTTGAGGCATTGGAGTTGAGAAGGAACAATGAAACTTAAAAATGTATTTGAGACATTGAAAGGCACTGCCTTAGAAGTTAAAGTTCTACTGGGGCTGAGTGGAGGCAGTTGGGATCGAATAGCCTAAATATTGCCAACCCATTGGTAATGAAGTGAAAAGTTAGAAAGCTGTTAAAATGGATCAGAATTAAAGTAGCAGAAGGCTTACTGTCCCTCTGCAATGTGGGAGAGGTAAACATTGTAAGGGGTAAATTTTGACAGCCTCTTAGCAAGTTCTGGGGGTCCCTTCATTTTAAGAATGTTTTGCAATGGAGGAGCCCTAGTGTCAATAGTCACTCTCGTGACAATGGCACATCTTGGCCTCAGTGATCCTTAACTGACTGCAAGAGCACACGGCAATCGATATGACCCCATCTTCCAGGTGCACATCGCTACTGAGATTGCTGAGCTGCTAGTCTTCTAATTGGGGTGGCAGCTCCTGCAGACTTAGCAACAGGCAAAATGCATCTCCAGGTCCCACTGCCTACCAAAGATGCCTCTTTTGGCCTTGGTGAGAGGAATATTAGTGCTGGGAACACTGCTGCCTCAATTAAATCAGCCAATCATTTCCCAACATGATTGTGAAGAAATAAAAAGAGAAAATCCTGGAGAACTTAGTAGGTTTGGCTGTATCTCTGGAGAAATCTTTCACATTGTGCTACATATACCTAATGTGGTTGATTCTATTTTATTTCATTACGTTTTGATTAGATTCCCTACAGTGCAGAAACAGGCCCTTCAGCCCAAGTCCACACCGAACCCTCCAAAGAGTAGCCCACCCAGACCCAATTGCCTACTCCCTACTAATGTACCTATCACTATGGGCAATTTAGCATAGCCAATTCACCTGACCCAGACATCTTTGGACTGTGAGAGGAAATCCACGCAGATACAGGGAGAATGTGCAAACTCCACGCAGTCACCCGAGGCTGGAATCGAACAGGTCTCTGGCACTGCGAGGCAGCAGTGCTAACCATTGAGCTGTCATCTGAAGTGGAGGAGAGAAAGCTCTGAGGATCAGGACAGTGTCAATGTGCCTGGCTGCCAGTGAAGAGATGGTGGAGAGCTCATAGTTACCTGGGAACAAAATTGACTTTCAACCGCCTTATGACATTCGCTCAAATTGATTTTATTTCATGAATGTCCATAATGTTAAATTTACATTGCTGTTACAGACATGTTGCCTGACCAGCTGAGCATTTCTATCAATTTCAGATTTAAAGGCTAAATTTTCCCATTTCATGGCAAAGTGTTGTTCCCATGATGCATTGTTTGCCATGGCCAGTGTTGACTTTTCACACTGTCATCTGCTCTTCAGCTCATTGGTTACATAACCAGCCTCTTTGATGCCCTGCTTATGACATCATCAGCAGAAGTGAGGGAAGTGTTTGCTGGTGCCAAGCGTTTTGTGATGACAATGCTGCTAGTGCCATAACTAAATCCCACCTGTTGCAAGGCCATAAGCTGGCTTTAAATGGTGATCTTTCATCAGTAAATTCAGGAGGTAACACAGAAAGGAAAGCTGTCACACTTTTTCTCTGATGGAGACCTGAGGTCCTGATAGGTGGGTTGGCCAAACGAAAGGGAGTGCTCTTTCTTCCAGATCAAAGGATCCATGACACTACATGCATGTAGCCTGAGTAGAGATAGGAAACCTAATTCAATACAGTCTTTATCATAAGTAAATGCTCAGTAGTGCTGAAAGTAGGTGAATGACCTTCTACAATCTGCAATGATTAGCACCATCATTTTTGATCCTTAATCTCACTCACAGAGTAAACATTATTCATTCTAGCTGCATCGCAGCACATACCTCTCATCAAGGATCATGGACTACAACTCTTACTATCCATGCACCATGTCCACTCAATGACTGCCACCCCCTCCATCCTCTGAAACTACTATTCTGCTCTCTGCACCTCCTATTCACTACTTATCTGTACTGTGTTGGCTCCAGCATGCACCTGGTCCTGTCCATAGACAGGTTGGAGGCTGTCATGGACAGCAGGGTCCACCACACTCATGCCTTCCCAATGCACAGACCCTCAGAGGGAAAAAACAGTAATGCTTGGAAATGAATATATTGGTCACAATGTATTTACATTTCAAAGTATTCAAAATGAGTCAGACAAATATATTTCATTTATCAGTTCTAAAGGTTTTTCCTTCGAGACTTGCAGTCCAGCACTGCAACCATTGATATTCAACCTCACTTCAAGTTCTTCTTCCCCTCAAAGAGACAGGATTGTGCCAGTAGGTCCCATTAAGATGATGAGAAGACATACAGAAGCTTCCTGTCATGATTCTCCAGAGATGTCTGGTCTCTCAAAGTTCTCCCTGCCTTTGATACCTGCAGAAATCCAAGCTAAGGAAAGTAAACCTGTATCTGGGCAAGATTTTCATAGTTCATCTGGGCATTTTTCACCCAAATGTCCCTGGGCTGACCAACGAAGTCTTCCCTGCAAATAGGGTCATCTACAGATTAGTTCCTTTCTATTTTTGTGAATAAATGTTCACTGATCCTCTTGAAATGTCTGCTTTAGTCTTTTTGTTGCTGTCAGATTTGCTAATATCATATTGGTTTGCATGTGAACATCTTCTGTAGAAATCGCAAGGATGCAAAAAGTTGTAATGGACAAACATTGTTTCTCTCTCACAAGCAACCAATTCCTTGACTGCAGATAGCCTCAGACATCAAATGTTTTAGATCACTGAAGCTAAGGCATTGCACTTTATATTCAACAACATACAATGAACAGAGGTTGTGGTACAGTCTATACTGCCTCACAGAGCCAGGGACCATGTTCGATTCCAGCCTTGGGTGACTATCTGTGTGGGTTTCCTCCAGGGTGCTCCGGTTTTCTCCCACAATCCAAAGATGTGCAGGCCAAGTAAATTGGCCATTCTAAATTTCCCATAGTGTTAGGCACATTAGTCAGAGGTAAGTGGGTCTGGGTGGGTAACTCGTCGGAGGGTTGGTGTGGACTTGTTGGGCTAAAGGCCTGTTTCCTCACTGTAGGGAATCTAATCTAATCTAATCTATTTAGACCCACTCAATGTGTGAGTGTATGGCCATGTAATTTCATGATTTCTTTTCCTGAATTAAAATGTCACAATCTGCCATGATGGGACTTAAACCCACCAAGTTAACTTTGCACCAAACTCTCCCTGTCACCGAGTCTCTGATTTAGTAGTCCAGTGACATTACCACTACATTACATATCTCATATGATTGCTTGAAGCCATAATTTGTAATGTTCATGGCAGCTAGAAGAATGACTTCTCAATAGAATCCAACTGATGGCAGATGAGTGGTATTACAGAATGGGTGGAAGCATGATTGATAGAACTGACACTAGCAGAGTCAAACATGAAAAGAAAATCCTGCCCCTGAAGAGAAAAAAACAGCAACTTACTCCATACAAGCTGCATGTGGTGGCAGGCATTTTGTCTTTGTATTGCACAAGGAAGGGTCACTGGACCCAAAACATTAACTCTGATTTCTCTCCACAGATGCTGCCAGACCTGCTGAGTTTTTCCAGCAACTTCTGTTTTTGTTTCTGATTTACAGTGTCCGCAATTCTTTTGGTTTTTATTCTGTCTTGCACTTGAGGCCAGTGTTCATAAGCTGGTCCAGTTCAGTTTCTAGACATACAGAATACCAAAAGGAAATGAGGACCTAGGTCAAAGAATGGAGTTTATTATACCCAAAATAGTTTGGTGCAAGGTTGATCTAGTTTCATGTGCTTGGTGATTGATTTGAGGGCTTTGCCTGAGACAAGCAGTGATCATCCCTCTTTTTCTTATATTATCTTTTGTGTTGCCGTCCCTTCATCCCAATGACCTTTCAAACTCTCCCCAAGTCCATGCAGCCCCTATATTTTACTATTAATCCTTTAATTTATCCTCTGAGCCATGGCTTTATGAATTGACCAATTATGCTCTTCAAAATGAAGATAGAATGTATTGGATTTGGATAAGCCCACCTTCCTTCAGATCCCATTTCCCTCTTATGTAGTGTGAGATATCACCCTTACATCACCCTTTCACCATCGCGATTCCCTCAATGACCTAGTTCAACGAATTGGATGAAGGCCCAGAGAAGCAATCAATGAGCTGTGATACAGGTAATCATTCTGACTTTCAGTTGTAATTTGTGTTGTGTATTTGCTTAAGGACTGAGGAGGGGAAATGGTGCATTACGTAGAAACAAGGTGAGATTTGCTATAAATGAGATACAGATACATGGAAGAAATGTATTTGTTGCTTATTGGATAGGTTCAGAAGTTGCCAAATAAACCTTAAAGGGCCATTTGGAAATCCTTTTCTTGATGTTGGCATCTGACTTTGTCATTTCACTTTTTTTCCAACTTTCTCATCATGGCCTACATTGCTTAAAGCCTGGAAAATTTCTGCTCTGTATCTCGCTGTTTGGGTGTTGTATTGCATGGTGTATCAGAATAGTTTGGATCTTATGTTGCCATCTAGTGGGCTGAAGAAGATGTTTTGTTGTACATACAGAGTAATGACCTAGACTTTTAAAAAAATGTAACAATTATACCATTAAGTTAGTACATTTCAATAGTGGAGCAAGTTGAGAGAATAGGGGATTAAACTTGTCAATGACTGCATATTAGATCTAAAGATCAGTAAGAAAGAATAATTGCTGTGTTTTCTGTTGAACTACGAGCTTTGGGGCCATTCTCATACATTAATCACATTAACAATTTCTATCCCAAAACATGGCGACAAGTGATCATGTATGGAACAGTTAGATGTTGCTATAGGGTTTGGTAGCAATGATGGTTGACATGGGTAGTCATGATGATTGAAGGGTGAAGTTGTGGTCAGAGTGAATAATGGTAGTGACTGGAGATAATGGGAGTTATGAATAACCTTCCATTATCTATATGATGTAGTAAAAGTGCAAACAGGGTTGTAAAGGAAGATAAATTAAACAATTCAGTCAACAGAAATTCATGAATATCAGGTGGACTTTCCAAGACCTTTCCTTGGAGCTCCATCTCAGGAGTTTTTATTGCTTAAAGAGTTGAAGCTGTAAAAATTATATAGTGTGTCTAATGTTGTCCTTAGAATGTTTTATCATATACCTTACATCATCTGTCAAATTGTGGTAGCATGTCGAAGCATGATTAGAGTCAAACCTAGGACAAATGAAGATGGTAATGATTGTTGAAGATTAATCATCTCAGCCTCAGGGCAGTACTTAGGCCCAACCCTGCTTCATGAATTAACTTGCTAGTTAGAATATGCAAACATACAAATTAGGAGTGACACTAGGCCATTCAGTCTCTTGAGCCTCTTTTCCAGTGTGGCTGATCTGATTCTTCCACATTCCCACCTCCCACCTGACAATCTTTCATTTTCTTTCTAAACAAGAATCTATCCATCTCTGCCTTGAAAGTATTAACACTCCTTCCAGATTCTAACAGCTGTCTATGAGAAATAAAATCTCCTAATTTCTTACTTAAATACAAGTACCCTTATTTTGAACCGTTTCTAGATTCTCCCACAAGAGGAAATATTCTTTACACAGCCACTTTATCATGACTTGTTGAGGATCTTGTCTGTTTCAAAAAAATCACCTTTCACTCTTCAGCAGATACAGGCCAACCTTTCCTCATAAGAATCTGCTGAATCAAGATAATATTCTAATAAATCTTTCCTTGAATTGCTTCCAATGCATTTAGATGTTTCGTTACATAATACACAGTAATTCATATGTAGTCTCACCAATGCCCTATACACCTGTTAATGTCTTCACTGTTGTGCTTAATTTTCCTCACAATATTTTAATAGTCTATTAGCTTTCTTAATTACTTTCTGTACCTACATTTTACAATTCATGATTCATGCAATAGGACCCCAGATCTGCTTACTTTTCAAAGCTTTGCGATCTCTATTTAGATAATGTTCTTCCTTTATATTTCTCCTGGCATTATTCTTGATTTGACAGATATTTGCCCATCATTTAACTCATCAATATCTCTTGGAGGTTTCCTTATATCATATTCACAACCTATTCTTCTACCTAGCTTTCTGTCATTAGCACATTTAGCAGCCATGCCTTTGGTCTTTTCATGAAGACATTTATATCATTAATATCATTGGTAAGAAGTTGAGGTCTCAGCCCTGATCCTTGTGCCACACTACTTGTTATATCTTACCATTCAGAAGATTACACATTTGGAACCAGTTTCTGTTTCTTGTTAGTAAGTCAGTCTTCTTTCCATTCCAATACATTAACCGAGTACGTGAGCTTATATCTTTTGTAATAACCTTTATCTTCTGTAATATCAGTGGCTTCTAAACACTTAAGTACAGTACATACATTAGATGTCCTTTGTGATAATCTGTCAAAAGACAGGCTTTGGGCTACTAAAAATCAGAATGGTCCTAGCTGTGCAGCTAACCTTCAACTGCCGGGCCCTCAATGCAAAGTCCTTCATGTGCTTCTGGAGAGACACAAACAATGATGCGCATTACTGAAGAATGTACTCTCTCCAGATTATGTGGCAGACTAATCAGCTTAAACTCAGCAAATGAAGAAGCTATTGCATGACTCCAGGTGTGTCCATTTACTAAATAAACTGGGCAACACAGTAGGAGATTTGCTTACACCTATGTAAAATTATTGTGTTTATCATTTATTCATTGCACAACACATACCACGTATCTGTCACAGGGAAAATTTGATCAAACTCATGAGGAGAAGTAATTTAATTTCACTTTTCCTTTGAACCTATCTCACAAAACCTTACCAAATTTTGCCAGCAGCCATTTCCATCTGTTTCCAAAACATTACCATGTAATAGCCTACATTATGTTAGGCTATTAACTTAATTTTTTAAAAACATTTATCCATTTTGTGGAATGTGGACATTGCTGGCTGGCCAGCATTTATCGCCCATCCATAGTTGCCCTTGAGAAGGTAGTGGTGAGCTGCCATCTTGAACTGCTGCAGTCTATCTGCTGTGGATTGACTCACAATGTCATTAGGGAGGGAATTCCAGGATTTTGATCCAGTGACAGTGAAGGAACATAGAGCTGAGTCAGGATGGTGAGTAGCTTGGAGGGGTACTTGAAAGTGATGGTGTTCCCATATATCTGCTGCCTTATCCTTCTAGATGGAAGTGGTCATGGGTTTGGAAGTTGTTGTCTGAGGATCTTTGGTGAATTTCTGTAGTGCATCTTGTAGATAGTACACACTGCTGCTACTGAGCGTTGGTGGTAGAGGGGATGGATGCTTATGGAAACAGTGCCAACCAAGTGGGCTGCTTTGTTTGGGGTTAAGTTTCTTGAGTGCTGTTGGAGCTGCACTCATCCAGGCAAGTGGGGAGTATTCCATCACACTCCTGACATATGCCTTGTAGATGGTGGACAGGCTTTGGGGAGTCAGGGGGACTGCAGTATTTGCTGCAGTATTTCTAGCCTCTGACCTGCTCTTATAGTGATTGCATTTATGTGGTGAATCCAGTTGAGTTTCTGATCAATGAAGCCTCCCAGAATGTTGATAGTGGAGGACTCAGTGATGGTAACACTGAATGTCAAGGGGTGGTTTTTAGTTTGTCTCTTATTGGTGATGGTCATAGCCTGGCATTTGTGTGGCATGAATGTTACTTGCCACTTGTCAGTCCAAGCTTGGACATTGTCCAGATCTTATTACATTTGAAGATGGACCGCTTCAGTATCTGAGGAGTCACAAATGGGCTGAACATTTGTGCAATCATCGGCGAACATCCCCACTTCTGATCTTATATGGAAGGAAGGTCATTGATGAGGCAGCTGAAGATGGTTGGGCCTAGGACACTATCCTGAGGAACTCCAGCAAAAATGTCCTGGAGCTGAGATGACTGACCTCCAACAACCACGACCATCTTCCTCTGTGTCAGGTGTGACTCCAACTACCAGAGATATATCCCCTGAAATCCATCGATTCCAGTTTTGCTAGGGCTCCTTGATATCACAGTCAAATGCAGTCTTTATGTCAAGGGCTGCCATCTCACCCGACCTCTGGGATTCAGCTCTTTTGTCCATGTTTGAACCAAGGCTGTAAATGAGGTCAGGAGCTGAGTGGCCCTGGTGGAACCCAAACTGGGCATCACCGAACAGGTTATTGCTGAGCAGGTGCTGCTTGATAACACTTGATAAGTTGATGACAGTTCCATCACTTTACTGGTGATCAAGTATAGACTGAGGGGGCAGTAATTAATGTTAGTATTGCCGCAAAGCCATTACTTCAAGCTTTCTAAAATTCATCAATATTTTTTATAGCCTTAGCAAATAGTATATTCTAATGAGATATATTTTTAGATTGTTTTTACATATACAAGTCAAGAGCTTGATCTATCACTTTAATACTGATCATCATGTATTTTTGAGAAACTGAATAAACAACTGGTTATAAAATTAAAATTTAAAATTGTTAATGTTGTCAAAATTTGAATGAGGTATAAGTACAATTGAAGTAAATGCTATACAAAGCTGGGATACAAATTTAATAACCCCTTGGGAAAAGCCAAACACTGCATTAGATAATGAAAGGCTTGCTATGAACTTGTAGCAACTTTTGCGTTTATTTCAGTTTCTAGGATTCCTAGTTTTCTCTCACCAACAGCACTGCTTAGCTAATGCACAGGATGCCATTACCAAATGTTAATAGTTTATGTAAAATTTTCATATTGGATGAATTATTTTAATGAAAGTTCCATAGGAAAAACACAAGATGCCACGTAAATTGTTGTTTTATTGCCAATAGTCATACAGTATTTTAATAATCAACAAATACAAATGTAAACATAGTTTATGAAAAAAATGTTGCAATTTATTTATATTCAAAACAGCAGCCTCTGAGATACGCACAACTACCTGATCAAAAGGCACATTTTTATAGCAGAGCTGGAGATTCAGTGTTGCCTGGTAGAACTTTTAAAATTAACTCTCCTAAATTCACCAACTATTTTGCTTTAAAATTGTTGCATTGACCCTCACTTCACTGAATAATGATGAACTCTGAAGGAAGCAAAACACTAGAATTTTAGAAGTTAAATATGAAGACAACAATGCCGGATTGTGGGCATTGATTTCACATTTGTGCTAAGCTTGATGGTAATTTTCAATGAAGTTGATTATAGTATTAAAAAATAGCCAATAATTTCTTGCCTTCTATCACACTTATCAAAGTGTCAGTGGTTGGTAGCAATGGATTTGGTACTGTAATTTAATGAGGAAAGCTATCCCAACCAATAACAACTGCTAGTTTAAGCATTATTTTCTTACATTTTAAGCCTTCCAATTGATTTCAATAAAGAACTAATCTATTGCAGGCTTTGTGCGTATTTTATATAAGCTTTCAATAAGCTAAATAGGACTTGCTGCTAAGCAAATATCTTGAAAATTGTTTTGTATGTTTATTACATCAAAATGCTCTGTTACTTACAATTTACAACAATGAGAAAACTAACATTCATTCAATTCACAGAATAAAATAATTACAAATTCAAGAATTGTTTTTAAATAACTTAATTTATACTATATGTGGTTGATTCTGTTTGATTTAAATCTCTGAGCAATAAACAACTTCTCTAAATCCAACCACACAATAAACCAGATAAATCTCATCAATAAAATGTTTAATATATTATTATTTTCATCAGCTGCATTTAAAATTTACATTATGTTCATTTCATACCAATATCAATTATATATGAATGTGCAAAAGCACTTTGTACTCAAAAGAGTTAAAATGGTCTGCAAGTAAATGAAAAACATTCATAGTGAAATTCCTGTGTAATAACCACTTATCAATAGCACTCTATCATTATAGTTCACATGTTCTTCATTTCTCAGATAAAAACAACAGAATCATAAAACACATTGTCAATAGAGTTTCCTTTACAATCTTCAAAAACAAAATAAACTATACCATCTATGTCAGTTTTATCACCAGATAGCTATTTGAAGATTTTGATTCTTTTTCTAAAAGACTGTTGTTCCTTAAAATAGTAGCTGCAACTAAAGTCATTTAGGTTAAATATCTTCCTTTTAAATATTGTGCTTCTGTAGTAAAATGTTCCAGGTGAAGACATCAAGAAAAAAATCATAAAATATAATTTCGGCACCATGTGCTAGGTATCAGCATTTCAATCTATACAAGAGTAAATGATTTAATATCTCTTAGAAATATAATGATTCAAGTTGAAACACAGAGCATAAAACATCTTCACAACACCTTTCTCACAACTCAATCTTTTTCATTAAATATTTAAATAAATCCCTGTTTGTTTTGAGCCACACAATATCAATTCACATAAATCAGACAGTTATCGCAAATTTCAGAGATTCTTCTCCTTGGTTCCACAAAATAATATGCCAGGGAGTAACAATTTCCACCAGGTTATTAAAATCGCACAACTGTCTCTGGCAAACATTGCTTTCTCTCAACTGATTGCTTCAGACACAGTTCACTTCCAGCAGAGACTATAGGCAAATTGCTGTCACGGTGATGGTAGATAAGATGGCTAATGCTTTCAAATATATGATCTTTAGTCCGAACCTTTATAAATAAACAATAAAAAAAGAAAAGTTTAGGATAAGAAAATACCAAGTAGACTTTTTATATTTCCCACACAGGACTACGGTTTAATTTAATTAACTATATTTAATTTAAACATACTGTCACCACTCCAGTCCAGAATGCTTGGGACCAAATCATTTCTGGATTTTGAAATTTTCTAGATTATAAAATTATTGAATGTCTAATAACCCTATAGATGTAAATATATATCTTAAATGTGAAACACTGATCAAACATTATGAAGCAGTTATAAAAATTATCTTATTATCCAATGTATCTCCATATAAAATATCTTTACTTCCAAGTTTTCATTCCAAACATTCTCTACTAAAATGATGTATGAAATGTTGAGAGTCTAATCAAAAATCTTCCAGTCAACCAGTGAGTCTGAACAGTAGATTTCCAGACTTGAGGGTGTCACAGTGCATTTTCAATTTTTTAAAACAAATTCAGTTCAAAACTTTGAGTAAATGTAAATCAAATCGAAATGTTAATTGCATGACCTGTACGAACATGCATTTTACATTCAGTAACTTGGATGATACAATTTACAGAACAAATTTTTATAGTGACAGAAGAGGCATCATTGTGACTTAATAATTTAATTTCACCTCATTTTGTAATTAAAGTAGTTACAGTGAAGTTTTTTAAAGAATAATTCCACCTTGAAATTTTAGAAAGTGTTTACTGGTATATGAAGTATTATAGAGATTGGGATGTGCTTCCACTTCTTTTAGTTAATGTCAGTATCAGATACATACAATCCAGGAGAAGCATAACCAAATGCAGAACAACACTGTTTAGCTCCAGCTCATAAGACCTCCTCTTATTCCAGCATAATAGTCAATTTTCCATCTCAGCTGTATACCTCCTCAAGTAGCAACCCCCACCCTCCCAATTTCCAACATTTGAGGAAGCACCCAAAGGTCCTGTAGATATATAAAGAACTGGGTTGAGAGTAGTCAAAATAATTGTATGTAAGAACTACTACAATCAAAAAGAGAATGCATTTATCCTTTTATTCTGGGTATTTTTGAAAAGAAGTTCTAAAAATGAAAGTGTGCAATTGGTAAGTTATTGAAGAACATTAACATTAAAGAAGACTGGTACCAATCTGCTAACAATTACTTCAGAATGACATAGAAAAGGTTTACAAAATTTTAAAATTCCTTTCACAAAGACGCTGGTAAATTATTTTGCATGTATCTACAATGAAAGTGTTAACTGTAGAAAAGGTAATAATGCCTTAAAGTGCTTACATCTATTAGATCTTCAAACATTGTCAGGATTATATAAAGGACAGAATTAGATTCTCCAGTTACTGCACACGCTATTTGATGAACAAGTAGAAGGTGACATAAAATTTAACAATTTGGTTACTATCTAGGCTCTCCTGCTCCAATTTTACCAGAGGAGGTGCCGTATTGCTGAATCAGTCAGGTGCCAATTGAGGCTGTTAGGAGGTTAATTATTGGCCATTTAATGGCCTTCTCCCACCAATACAGTATCCTATCTGTGGCAGGGGAAGCCTCAGGGTGTTGTAGGCCTGCTTTCAGATCCTCCTGCGTTCATTTGAGGACTCTGCAAGTCTTTCGCTGTGGGTTCTCCTCTTTTGAACCTTGACAATCGCCAGCCTTGTCCCATCAAGACCCTAACTCAACTTTCGTTTAGGCTCCACAACATGCAAACCTCAAGGACTGTTGCACTACCAGCTCTCAATGCCAATGTTAGCAGTAGGGTGCTGGAAACGATTTGATGGTCAGCAACTCTCAGATGAGGATTTGACCTCGATGGGGACAGAAGGCCCACCCTAAATTAATCCTTGGCTTGACTGTAGGAATCAATTGTTTGATGTTTGCTTATGTGCATCTGTTAACTATTGCTGCCACTACATATGATGGATTGAGTCTGGGTGAGGCGATTTAGAGCAAGAAAGTGAGAGAAAGAGAGAGAGAGGGAAAAGGAAAGAGTGAGAGAATCTGGATCCTCTCAGAGGCTAGCTGTTGCAAGCATGACAGCAGATATTTTATAATCATTGTGAAAAAGCTCTTGCACAGACAGAGGTGAGTACGCAAGGTAGTGGTGTATTCACAGTGTCTATTATCTCTGCATACCACCAAGGCATTAAAAGAACTGGCAATAAGGATCATGGGAAAAGTTTAAATTAACCAGCTCTTGCTCTTATCCTTTCTTCACTGGGTGATTCACTCATGCTACAGAGCTGTTGGACTTTGGGGTTCAAAACATATCCCCCACAGCCTCGTACCACCCATCATCCAATGGTCTGGCACAGAAACAGCAAACTAAATTTTGATGGCAGACTTAAAGAAACAGCCTACAGCTTCATTAGAGTCATACAGTCATACAGCTCTACAGTATGGAAACAGACCCTTTAGTTCAACTTGTCCATGTCGAACAGATATCCTAAATAAATCTAGTCCCATTTGACAGCATTTGGCCCATATCCCTTTAAACGCTTCCTATTCATATATCCATGCAAATACCTTTTAAATGCTGTAATTGTACCAACGTCCACCACTTCCTCAAGCAATTCATTCCATACACGCGTCATTCTCTATGTGAAAAAGTTGCCCCTAGGTCACTTTTAAATTTTTCCCTCTCACCTTAAACCTATGGCCTCTAGTTCAGGACATGCCCACCCTGGGGAAAAGACCTCGGCTATTCACCCTATCCAAGCCCTTCATGATTTTATAGATCTCTATAAGATCACCCCTCAGCCTCTGCCACTCCAGGGAAAATATCCTCAGTCTCCCTATAGCTCAAATCCTCCAACCCGGCAATATGCTTGGAAATGTTTTCTGAACCATTTCAAGGTTCACAACATCCTTCCTGTAGCAGGGAGACAAGGATTGCTCACAGTAGTCCAAAAGTGACCTAACCAATATCCTGTACAACCATAACATGGCCTCCCAACTCCTGTACTCAATTCACTGACCAATAAAGGCAAGCATACTAGACACCAAACTTTCCTAGTTCCTATCTGATATTAGGACCACCCCTCGTGCAACTCCAACAGAGTTGCTAATGGGGTGAAGACTCTGCACCAGGTCAAATCTGATCTTCCTAGATCTGAGGGTGGAAGGTAAAACAGCATCAGAAATGTGCCAATGCTGGATACAAGAGCTGGGCTGAGGAGTGGCAGATGGAGTTCAACCCTGCCAAGTGTGAGGTTGTCCATTTTGGAAAAACAAATAAGAATGCGGAATACAGGGTTAACGGTAGGGTTCTTAGTGAGGTGGAGGAACAGAGGGATCTTGGGGTCTATGTTCATAGATCTTTGAAAGTTGCCACTCAGGTGGATAGAGCTTGTAAGAAGGCCTATGGTGTATCAGCGTTCAT
>NC_057711.1:88914890-88950766 GCF_004010195.1 Chiloscyllium plagiosum
ACAGAGTTTTACAAGGGGACATAAATTTAAGGTGAAGGGTGGAAGGTATAGGGGAGATGTCAGGGGTGGGTTCTTTACCCAGAGAGTGGTGGGGGCATGGAATGCGCTGCCTGTGGGAGTGGTAGAGTCAGAATCTTTGGTGACCTTTAAGCGGCAATTGGATAGGTACATGGATGGGTGCTTAAGCTAGGACAAATGTTCGGCACAACATCGTGGGCCGAAGGGCCTGTTCTGTGCTGTATTGTTCTATGTTCTATGACTCCATGAACTGAAAAGGACAGTTTTACTTCATCGGATAAAATTTGGCATAGGAACCATGGGAATGGCCCTGCATGGATATGAAGCATGGTCAATGAGAGGTCAGATCCATTGATGTATAAGGTTTAGGTCAGTGCATCAGTGTGAACAAGCTCATAGATCATATAAAAGCTGCAAACTTGCAAATGGCATAGGAGCAAAACATGCCCGGCTCCTTGAATGCCTTTCCAACTTTTCCAGAACCCATGGGTTCTCTGTCTCCATCAAGCATTGAAGGTATCATGAAATCTAAGATGGACACGGTGAAATGTTGCTGACTCGATGCCTTTACCACCTGAAGAGGAGAATGAATTTCTTCTAAGACGCTCTGGATGCAAGAGGTGAGCTACTGTGCAGTATATGCCGCCCACATCAGAGGCAGAGTTTGAGGAACCTGTCCCCGTGCTAAAATGCCCCAGAAGGAGCTACAAAAAATAAAGAAGCAGCCTATGTCCTCAGAGACAGGGAGTGGAGTGAGGAGACTGTAGTGATTGAAATGAGGTCAGCCAGGTGGATCTCATAGAATATGAGTTCCCTGATTGAGGCTGTTAATATGTTCCAATCAGGGAGCCCTGACTGGTAAATATAAAGAGGAGCATCAGATGTTCTGTTCGTTCTGAGAGCTGGCACCGAAGAAGTTGGATCAGTGGTCAAGGACACTCTACATATAAATAAAGGGTGACTTGGTAATGGGATACTGGCCTCTGTGGATTTATTTCAAAAATAATTACAATATTTAAAACTTGCTGTAGATGCAATATTTCATACAATTGAAGTGTTTGTTCAATTTTTAAAAATTGTACAGTAAAACTAGCTATACCTACAAAAGCAAGAAAATTCCTGCAACAGTTTTCAATTAAATCATTGAACAAAGGGAAACAACAACAGTTAAATACAATGACAATTGAGAACAAGAGTACATATCGAAGCAGATTTTAAGTCACAAGCCCTTCATGCAGGAAACTGAACGTGGACTTTCTGGAAGAGGCAATTCGTGCGATATCGAATTCCTTCAGGGTTAAAGAAGAAAGCCATGTGAGAACGAGTGAACAAATTTCTTTATTCTGTGGGTTCAGTGACAGGTATTTTTTCAAATAGACAGAATGTAAGAGAAGCAATGGGTACTTTTGACAATATTTTAAACTGCTTTGATAATTATGTTGTATCATGTACTGAATGCATAATAGAGAAAGAAAGATTTAGTAAAAGAATACAGGAAAACCTGTTAATAACTTTATTAAATGCCCTTACACATTGCAAAACTGCATAAACTCAAAATTCTAACATTCAGAACAAATTCAAGACAGAATTTTTTTATTGGAATTTCAGATTCATCTTTTTTTCAGAAATGTTACAATCAAAAGAAAATTACATTTTAAAAATCTATTTGGGTGATGGTGGAAGCTGAAATCCGAACACAGTGCAAGAAAATGACAAGATCAAACATTTGACCTAGCTCGAGAAGCTGATGAAACTTCATTAATTTATAAAGTACAAAAACACTAAAACATCACATAATAGATTGAAACAAAATGTTTTAAATCCTTTGTTGCTCCAAGTTACTGTTCCAGATTTGAAGTTAAAAAACAGAAATAGTGTGCAGCCAAGTAACGTTTTCCAGAAATGGAACACTTCTAGAGAAAGTGCAAAAGTCAAAAACAACTGTTTAACCACAAAATTAACAATGCACTACAAACGTAAAATCATACAGCAAACATCTTTGAAGAAAACTTGGAATACCAAACATTCTTCATCAGAATGTCACCTGTCACCTTTGGAACATATGTATCAGTCGTTCCTATGAGTAATTGATGAATCATCTGAACAGATATGACAGAGATCATAGGCTTAACAGTCATCCAAACAATTTAAATCTTTAGGCTCAGGTGATTGTTAGTTTATTATTCAATAATAAGTCCCTTGGTTGAAGAGAATTAAATGATAACTGTCCGACAGAGAACTGCAAGGTGCAGACAGATCACCGCTCAAATCAAATAATTATTGAGTGTACTCTTAAAGAACAGAGTACAATATTATGTGGAACAAGTATACATCATCAGAAACACTTATAACTTCTCAGCAGAAATACATGCAGAGCTCTTAAAATTCTACAGTGTGTGAAAGCAAATACCAGTGATCAATGTAACTCAAGATGAAATTAATGACATTGGTATTTGATAATTCGTCATGATTGAGAGATCAGAAGATGCTCCTGATTTCAAACTTTTGAAGGAATTATTCAATCCTGTTCCAATCATAAAGGTTGATAAGGTTCCCCATGGTAGGCTCATTCAGAAGGTCAGGAGGAATGGGATACAGGGGAACTTAGCTGTCTGGATACAGAATTGGCTGGCCAACAGAAGACAGCGAGTGGTAGTAGAAGGAAAATATTTTGCCTGGAAGTCAGTGGTGAGTGGTGTTCCACAGGGCTCTGTCCTTGGGCCTCTACTGTTTGTAATTTTTATTAATGACTTGGATGAGGGGATTAAAAGGATGGGTCAGCAAGTTTGCAGACGACACAAAGGTTGGAGGTGTCGTTGACAATATAGAGGGCTGTTGTAGGCTGCAGTGGGGCATTGACAGGATGCAGAGATGGGCTGAGAGGTGGCAGATGGAGTTCAACCTGGATAAATGCAAGGTGATGCATTTTGGAAGGTCGAATTTGAAAGCTGAGTACAGGATTAAGGATAGGAATCTTGGCAGTGTGGAGGAACAGGGGGATCTTGGTGTGCAGGTACATAGATCCCTTAAAATGGCCACCCAAGTGGACAGGGTTATGAAGAAAGCATATAGTGTTTTGGCTTTCATTAACAGGAGGATTGAGTTTAAGAGTCATGAGATCTTGTTGCAGCTCTTTAAAACTTTGGTTAGACTGCGCTTGGAATACTGCATCCAGTTCTGGTTGCCCTATTATAGGAAAGATGTGGATGCTTTGGAGAGGGTTCAGAGGAGGTTTACCAGGATACTGCCTGGACTGGAGGGCTTCTCTTATGAAGAGAGGTTGACTGAGCTCGGACTTTTTCCATTGGAGAAAAGGAGGAGGAGAGGGGACCTAATTGAGGTATACAAGATAATGAGAGGCATAGATAGAGTCGATAGCCAGAGACTATTTCCGAGGGCAGAAATGACTAACACGTGGGGTCATAGTTTTAAGCTGGTTGGAGGAAAGTATAGAGGGGATGTCAGAGACGGGTTCTTTACACAGAGAGTTGTGAGAGCATGGAATGTGTCACTGCCAGCAGCAGTTGTGGAAGCAAGGTCATTGGGACGTTTAAGAGACTGCTGGACATGCATATGGTCACAGAAATTTGAGGGTGCATACATGAGGATCAATGGTCGGCACAACATCGTGGGCTGAAGGGCCTGTTCTGTGCTGTACTGTTCTATGTTCTATGTCTATGTTCTATAAACAAACTATCAAAATTTAATTATTTGGTAACTTTGACATCACAAACAACTGGAGGTAGTAGCGGGCTCTTGATGCAGTTGAGAAGAAGCAGTGCCAATCAGCAGTCATCTTTAAAGTCAATGATTGAACCTGATAATATGATAAGGTTATCCAAATAAATCAAAGCAAGAATGAAAGGATCACAAGTGAGTCCACCTTGTCAGGTAAAAAGGAAATGATTACTTCTTTCAGAAACACAATGATCTTCTCTGATACAATTTGAGGAAACTAAAGACCTTGAGCTGTAGGGAGAGGCTGAACAGGCTGGGGCTGGTTTCCCTAAAGTGTCGGAGGCTGAGGGGGTTTACAATTCATGAGGGGCATGGATAGGATAAATAGACAAAGTCTTTTCCCTGGGGTCAGGGAGTCCAGAACTAGAGGGCATAGGTTTAGGGTGAGAGGGGAATGATATAAAAGAGACCTAAGGGGCAACCTTTTCACACAGAGGGTGGTACGTGTATGGAATGAGCTGCCAGAGGAAGTGGTGGAAGCTGGTACAATTGTAACATTTAAGAGACATTTGGATGGGTATATGAATAGGAAAGGTTTGGAGGGATATGGGTCGGATGCTGGCAGGTGGGACTAGATTGGGTTGGGATATCTGGTTGGCATGGACGGGTTGGACCGAAGGGTCTGTTTCCATGCTGTACATCTCTATGACCCTATGACTCCAAAGAAAAAACATACAACAGTGACATCAGGAACAAAGGATAAGCTCTGCAAAGAGTACTCAGGAAATCAAGAAATGACTGAAGTTCCAGTATGGCACCAAACTGTACCTGAATATTTTTTTCCTAAGCAGCAGCCATTCTTTCAATTCAACAAAGTCATTAGTTAGCTGTAAAGTCAGAACGTTGGATGGAGATGGATTAGTGATAAATCTATTTTATGTATTTCAAGCAATTGTATAATTATTCAATAATCAGAAAAAAAGTTTGATGGTGATGCTGTATCAGAGAAGTTAATGTGTGAAATAGATACCTGACATCATGAGATAAACTCCACTCATCAGAATACAAAAGGACTGTTCATGGGAACAGCTAATCAGTTGCAATATGTGTCCAGTGTTGCAGTACTAGTGTTTTGTAGGATGTTTCTAAAGTGTTGTTCTTGTGCTCATTAATATAGCTTGTAGTAATGTGTACCTATTCTTCAACTCAGCCTAAGGTCGTACAAGAGGCAATTGTGAATTTAGAGATGTAATATAATTAGCTATTAAGTAATATATAATAAACCTATTCAACAAGTTCAACAAGTTTGAGCCAGTCTTCGGGCAACTGTCTGTGTAGAATTTGTACATTCTCCCCTGTCTGCGTGGGTTTCCTCCGGGTGCTCCGGTTTCCTCCCACAGCCTAAAGATGTGCAGGTTAGGTGAATTGGCCATGCTAAATTGCCCATAGTGTTAGGTGTAAGGGAATGGGTCTGGGTGGGTTGCTCTTCGGAAGGTCGGTGTGGACTTGTTTGACCAAAGGACCTGTTTCCACACTGTAAGTAATCTAATCTAATCTAGTCTTACCTACTTTTAGCAGAAAAAGTGTTCCTAAGTTTGCCAAGACAACAAACTCTCTTCAAAAAAACTATTGTGCAAAGATGAATAAGGGAATGGACAATTCCACAATAAACTATGTTTAGTACATTAAAGGTGAAGGCTGCATCTTTGTCAGTCGTCACAATTTGAACCCATATGTGGAAATTCCCCCACTCTCCTCTCTGACCGATCACCTTCATCCCCACCCCCATCCAACTTTTGTACTCTTTGTTACCTTCTCCCCAGCCCCACCTCCCTCCCATTTACCTCTCCAGCCTGGAGGCTCCCTGCCTTCAGTCCTGATGAAGGGCTTTTGCCCGAAACATCGATTTTCCTACTCCTCAGATGCTGCGTGACCTGCTGTGCTTTTCCAGCACCACTCTAATCTAGACCCATATATGGAAAAGTATGTTAGAACAAGTGCATCAAGAACTGAGATTGGAGCTGTACTCTCTCAGTACATTGAAGGAAACAAATGACCTGTTGCTTATGGGTCATGCCCGTTGTCAAAAACTGAACACAAACACTTTACTGGAGACCAGGAAGCATGAACTTGCTTTATTTAGTTCTGAACATTGGCACATATATGTCTATGGTAGAAAGGTCATTCTCTGCATCAATCAATCAGTATTGTGAGCCATACAGGATCTGAGTACAAACCACTATGCAAATACAGAAACCAAATCATCTTCATCAGTGCAGCTTTGAAGTAGGCACAATGGGCTGAACGGCCTCCTGTGCTGTAACTCTTCTGTAATTCTACGAAGTGTCTCTCAGGCCCAAGTAGCTGATTTGTTTAATCATGCTACTGCTGCAGACAGCATTAACAATAAATGAAGCAACTTGCAAGATTGAAGAGTGTGATCGCAGTGATTTCACATAAAACCTCAAATCTTGTTAAGAGTAAAGAGTTGAAGGCAGAATCAGGGATAGACAATATGCTACAGAAAGTAAGCCCAAAACCAAGTAACCACATGGGAACAGTCGATCCCATACTAACATAAAACAGTGAACTTGCATTGTTTGCTGACAACTAAGTCATGAACTGAATTTAAGCGGTTATCAGAAGGTGCTACAGCAAAGTATAATTGAATCCTGTCCATGAAGGGAATCTGAGAGTTGGTGAAATTAAACAATGATGCCATCATCATCTGACAGTCTGTAATAGATTGCTTCACAGAAGAAGTCATTAGAAACTACGTAGCTGGCATACTTCAGTGAGCAATCTCTTTGAGCCAAGATAATGGGAATTTGTTTGAATTGGGAGTGCTTTACGAGTCACATGTGGGCCAGACTAGGTGAGGATGGCAGATTTCCTTCCCTGAAGAACATTAGTGACCAGATACACTAGCTGGAAGATCCCCTCTAAGCCAATCACCATCCTGACTTGGGCATATATTGCCATTCCTTTACTGTTGCTGGGTCAAAATCCTAGAATTCCCTCCTGAAGGGCACTGTGGGTCAACCATAGCATGTGGAATGCAGCAATTCAATTCGGCAGCTCATCAATATTTTCCCAAGGGCAACTAAGGACAGGCAATAAATGCTGGCCAGTCAACGATGCCCATGTTCCACGAATGAATAAAAAAGGTCTGAGTAAACATGAAACAGCGTTAGCATGCTTTCAGTTGGAAGCATCAAGAATTCATTTATCATTTGCTAAGCTTTTAAAAGCTTTTGTAAAGGCAATTTTGCTACAGGTATACAGGGCCATGGTAAGATCACATTTTGAACACAAAGTTCAGCTTTGGTCATTTTTGAAAAAGGATGAAGTAAAAGGAGATCAAAAAAGGTTCACTTAGCTCATTTCTAGGATAAAGGACTTTTATATAAAGTCTAGTTAGGATAATACTTAGTTTGGAAAGTTTTTTTTGCAGTTTGCAGAAAATTCTGATTGATGTTAGATGTATAAACACATTTCCTTCTGAAATATGGAGGTAAATAAGAATAATTAAGAAATATATAAACTTAGTGTAAAGATTTGGGTTTGAAAGTTCCAGACCAGAGTGTTTATAGAGAGCTGGTAATTTGAAGCTGAGAAATCTAAGCTCATTTGTATGAATACTCAAAAAAGAGTCTATCAAACTCTCTAGACCAAGAACTTCAAGAAACAGTTAAGTAAATCCTCTCGATGTGATAGATAAGAGAATTATTTCTTGTGTTTTAGTACTGTAAGATAATGGTCTTAGGAATAGATAGGATTATATTTTACGCAGTGTTTTTAAATAAAAATCTGGAATTAGGAGTCTAATGATGACCATAAATCCACTGACGATTGTCAGAAAACCTGAAGCAGGTAGATTGCTAACTTGGCAAAAAAGCAAGGAATGCTGGGTAAATTGGACAAGCAAAACTCTGAAATCACAAAAAACCATATATCAGACACAGAGCAAACACAAGTAGCCAGGTACTAATGATATTAGCATAATGTAAAAGGTAACAGTCATCCTGGTTAGACATACCTTGTCAACTTATCCACAAAATAAAGGTAAGCCCAGACAGAAAGGCACCAGGTCCTGCTTCATAAAGAAACTAACAGTAGCATGCCATCTAAACAATTAGCTCTTGTTTCAAATCCTTCAGTGCATCTCCTTGATTGGTCAGAACTATAGAAAGTTACAGAAAACCATCTGAAGGATATAAAAACAGGATTCACCTGCAGACCTTACGTTTGGAATCTCTTGGAATTGTCTGATGCCTTAAGAGAACAGCATGGCAAGTGATAGAAACCAACTGACCTTCAAGAGGGAGAGAGGAAGAAAGCAGCTTTGCAGACCCAGAGAGAGAGCCACAGAGAGAACGATTGTGTAAATTTATGAGAGACTTTGGAAGTATTGTAACCTTAAGGGGCTAAATAGGATTAGGGATAGTATGTCTGATATTAAAGCTCATTGGAATTTTGTTCCTAATAAAGTGGGACTGCTTTGTTTTGGTACCATCTTGTGTTCATATTGATTTGACCGCTTCGATATTGTGGAACATCTGGGCAAATCCATTCACAATATTCTGGTCAGAGTTGTCTAAATTGTTTTAAGGAGAGATTAGAGAACAAACTCATCTGGCTCACGACTGTCCTTTAGGGAAGGAAGCTGCCATTCCTACCTGGTCGGGGCTACTTGTGACTCCAGACCCATGGCAATATGATTGAATCTTATTTGCCCAATGGGCAATTAGAGATGGACAATACATCCTGCCAAAGCCAGCAATGCCTCTTGAATATATATGAATGAAAATTTTAAAATGTTCAAATTTCAAGATTTAATTTGGCAATATGCAAATAGAGTCATAGAGATGCACAGCATGGAAACAGATATCCCAAGTTAACCTAATCCCATTTGCCAGGCCCATTTCCCTCTAAACACTTCCTATACCCATCCAGATGCCTTTTAAGTGTTGTAATTGTACCAGCCGCCACCACTTCCTCTGGAAGCTCATTGCATTGTTGATTTATACTATTTTATCTTCATTTTTTTGTGTAATAAACTTCTGTTTTATTCTTAAGACCAAATCTGCAGAATTGTGCGTATGTGTTTTAATGAAAGACCACCTTATGAAATTTAAAAAAAACATTTTTCAAGTCCTTTTCATTAGCTGTCCAGTTATAGCATCAAAGGGGATCATAACAGCCAGAAATCTTTTTTAAAATGCTGGAAACAGATAACAGGGCAGGTTGCAACATGGAGATAAACAAGGTTAACATTTCAGGTTGAGACGGCCTTTGAGCAGAACTGCTCTGTTCTTTTCTTTTTTGTGTCCTGATGAAAGATCATCTTTACCAGAAATATCTTTTGTTTTCTCTCCACAGAGATTTCAGACCCAGTAGTATTCAGGAATCTAGGTGTTCTTGCAGATGAATGTTAGTATGCAGGTACAGCAAGGGATTAGGATGAGAAATGGATTATTTGTGTTTATTGCAAGGGGAATGAAATATGAAAATAGGGAAGTTCTACTAAAGATTTACAGGGCCTTAATAAGATCATGTCTTGAGAACCATGGTCAGCTTTGGTCTTTTTTTGGAAAAGGACAAAATAGATACAACTCAGGAAGATTTACTCAACTCATTCCAAGGATGAAGAGTTCTATTGCCTAAGATCAGTTGAATATCAGGAGGATGTCTTCTCTTGTGATAGAGACTAGAACTAAGGGTTACAGTTTAAGAATAAAAGGTCTCTCTTTAAAGATAGATCTGAAGAGAATCTTTTCCTGACTTAGCATTCTTAAAATATGGAATTTTCAAAAAGAAAGTGAAGTCTGGGTCATTGAATTAACTCAAAGCTAAGGTAGATAGAATTTTGATAGACAAGAAAGTCAATGATTATGGGGTTGCACAGGAATGTGGATAGAGATCATTATTAGATCAATCAGGGTTTTATTGAATGGCAGAGCAATGTCAAAGAGCTGACTGGCCTATTCCTGCTTCTATATTCACATATGCCGCCTGACCTGCTGAGCACTTCCAGCACGTTTTTTGTTTTTATAGATATTGTTTGCTTATTATTCATGATCCAAATAGCAAATGGCATTAAATTATCACAATATATTCCATAACCATCATATTGATCACTGATATTTACCAAATGCATTTGACGAAGACTATTGTCAGTATGAAACAAAATATTAAATATTAATATTTGAATTCCATCATTTGAATTATGCTTGGGACTTGCATGTCTGAAATGGCTTAAAAACGAGATTCAAAACGCCTACTTAAGGTGGTCACAGGCTTCACCTGACCACACAGTTTCGTTATGTTTAATGAAACCAACATGGATTAAACTAAAACCAGTTTCAGCTGAAATTAATATTTTACTCAGATCCTTGAAATAAGCATGACCCCCATAGTGGATGTAGAAAAGCCCTTACCTCCTATTTTGTTTTAAACCATTGTGAGAATCTGCAAATTTGGAAATGAAAACATCACCAATGATTATCAAGCCTGGACATAACTAATAACCACACAGCGTATAAAAAGTTGCTATTTTAAGAAGCTCCTTTGTGATAGAGTAGATATGATGGATTATAGACAGTGGACCTGTGCACAGGCTGAAGAATGTTTTTCTCTGATTCTCAAGAGGAAACAAAAGCAGGTTAAAGCACTGAAGGGAAAGAAACATTGTGAAGTCAAGAAATGCAGCAATCACCACTGGTTAATTGGGTTCTTGAACCATCAGTAGGTGCATATCTTATTTCTCAAGGACTGTAAATAATACATACCTTCATCTTTCTTTCATACTGGACACTATTCCCTTTTATCTCTGTACCTGTGTGTGACAGTAACTGCTCAAAAGCTACATGCTTGATTTCACTTCTTTGTTATTTTTCTTCAGGTCAGCAGGGAATAGACTTGTTCTTTTTTTTCAAGTACAGCTGCAACACTGGTATTTACCTGACAACGTGGAAATTTGGCCATGTATGTCCTCTACACAAAATGCAGGACAAATGCAACCTGACAATTACCATTCCATGAGTCTGCTTTTGATCAATAAAGTATTGGAAGGTGTCATTAACAATGCCATCAGGATCACTTCTTTAGAAAAGGATTCTGGATAATCCAAGATGGAGGACGGGAAAAACATTGTGGCTATAAGAACTGCTTTATTTTGAGGCATTTGGAGCTGATTTCCTCAAATTCTAGGAGCAGTAATTATTGTTTCATAAACTGTTGCATTGTTTTTAAGCTTTGAGTAAAAGAGATCAAAACAGCAACAATTTAAAAAGGAAGGGAGACAAAAGGAAGGGATGCGATTCAAACAGAGAAAGAAACCTACACTGCTGTCTGACCCAGCAGTGAATCTGCACAGCTGTTGCCTTTGCTGTTGGGTTTCAAGTATCTCTGGACATCAAAATTTATTCTAAGAAAAATGAACGTGGTGCCACTATTCAAGAAAGGTGGTAAGGAAAAGCCAGGGAACTATAGACCAGTGAGCCTGACCTCAGTGGTGGGCAAGTTTTTTTTTAGATTCACTAAACAGGCCCTTCGGCCCAACCAGTCCACACAGACCCTCTGAAGAGTAACCCACCCAGACCCTCCTCCCTCTGACTAATGCACCTAAAAATTTGGCAATATGGGCAATTTAGCATGGCCAATTAACCTGACCTACATATCTTTGGATTGTGGGAGGAAACCGGAGCACCCAGAAGAAACCCACGTAGACACGAGGAGAATGTGCAAACTCCACGCAGATAATCGCACAAGGCTGGAATCGAAACTGGGACCCTGGTGCTGTGAGGTTGCAATGCTAAGCACTGAGCCACTGTGCCACCCTATTTGTTGGAGGGAATCCTGAGGGACAGGATTTAAATAAATTTGGAAAAGCAAGGACTGATTAGGGATAGTCGACATGGCTTTGTGCGTGGGAAATCATGCCCCACTAACTTGATTGAACTTCTTGATGAAGTAACAAAGAGGATTGATCAGGGCAGAGGAGTGGATGTGATCTATATGGACTTCAGTAAGGTGCTCAACAAGGTTCTTCATGGGAGACTGGTTAGCAAGGTTAGATTTTGTGGAATGTAGGGAGAACTAGCCATTTGGATACAGAACTGGCTCGAAGGTAGAAGACAGAGGGTGGTGGTGAATGGGTGCTTTTCAGACTAGAGGCCTGTGACCAGTGATGTACCACAAGGATCGATTCCGGGTTCACAGCTTTTCATCATTTATATAAATGATTTGGATGTCAACATAGGAGGTATGCTGAGTAAGTTTGCAAATGAAACCAAAATTGGAGGTGTAATGTAAAGCTATGTCACAGTACAACAGGACTTTGATTAATTGTGCCAATGAGTGGTAGATGGAGATTAATTTAGATAAATGTGAGGTGTTGCATTTTGTAAAGGAAAATCTGGGCAGGACTTATACACTTAATGGTAAGGTCCTGGGGAGTGTAGCTGAACAAAGGGACCTTGGAGCACAGGTTAATAGTTCTTTGAAAATTGAGTTGCCGGTAGATAGGATAGTGAAGAAGGCATTTAGTATGCCTTTATTAGTCAGTGCAACGAGTATAGGAGTTGGGAGGTCATGTTGGTTAGGCCACTATTGGAATACTGCATGCAATTCTGGTCTCTCTGCTATAGGAATGATGTTGTGAAACTTGAAAACGTTCAGAAAAGATTTACAAGCATGTTGCCAGGGTTGGAGGGTTTGAGCTACAGGGAGAGGCTGAATCGACTGGGGTTACGTTTTCTGGAGTATTAAACGATAAGGGGTGACCTTATAAAGGTTTATAAAATCATGAGGAGCATGAATAGGGTTTATAGACAAGGTCTCTTCCCTGGAGTGGGGCATTCAAAACTAGAGGGCATAGGTTTAGAGTGAGGGAAAAAAGCTTTAAGAGCAATCTCAGGGGCAACTTTTTCACGCAGAGGGTGGTGAATGTATGGAATGAGCTGCCAGAGGAAGTGGTGGAGCTGGTACAATTACAACATTTAAAAGGCATCTGGTTGGGTATATGAACTGAAAAGGTTTAGAGAGATATTGGCCAAATGCTGCCAAATGGGACAAGATTTATTTAGGATATCTGGTCAGCATAGACAAGTTGGACCGAAGGGTATGTTTCCATGCTGTATATTTCAATGACTCACTGACTCTAATAAACTGCTCAGTAAAACTCAATTTGCGTTCAGCCAGGGACACTGAACTTCTGACCTCATGACAGCCTCAGACAAAACAATTGTATGTCAGATAAGTGCAATTTGAGTAACTTCAAGATGCTTGAGAATGACCAGGATAAAGGATACCTGGCACCACATCCACAAACATCTGGGAGGTGCACTACAAAATTTCACCAAGATACTTATGGAGCACCTTCTAGGTTCCCAACCATTAGTATCCACAAGGACAAGGACAGCAGTTATGGGACATGCAAGTTCCCCTCCAAACCATTCACCATCCTTACTTGGAAATATATTGCCCCCTTTTAGTATTACAGGGTCAAAATTGTGGATCTCCCTCCCTAACAGCATTGTGGGTCTCCTTACACCAATTGGACTACCACCTTTTCAAGGGCAACTTGGGCAACAAATGCAGGCCCTGCCAGCAATGCCTGTATCCTGCAAACGAATTAAATAAAATGGATCATTGTTTTGCATTGCCTTTTTGCACTTTAAACCTACAGCCAGTGATACAACACTCATATTATTTCTAGAGGAATGAGGACTGCAGATGCTGGAGATCAGAGTCAAAAGGTGTGGTGCTGGAAAAGCACAGCATGTCAGGCACATCTGAGGAGCGGGCAAATCGATGTTTCAAGCATAAGTTCTTAATCAAGGCTGAGGAGCTTATGCTCGAAATGCCGGCTCTGCTGCTTCTCGGATGCTGCCCAACTGGTCGTGCTTTTCCGGTACCACACCTTTTCACTCATATTATTTCTGTCCTGCCTTGCCATTTAGCGTACATACAAAGGCAGTATACTTGTCATGGTTGTCAGCAGACCTCAGTCCTCAAGTTAATTCCTTTATTCAGGATGTCACTGCATTCTAAGCTAAGGATACACTCTGATACCAATCTAGAGGGTTTGACATTGTCAGCAGCGTGGTCAGAATTCTGGATCATTTCCACATAGGGCTGAAGAGATGTATGTCAGGCAACACACACCCATCTTGACTCTTTATGTTCTCTTGGGTATTAGTTTCTTCCTGGAATGAGAGAGAGGCAGGTATTAAGGGAGATGGAAGTGTTGGCTTAATTGTTTTGGTGCAGGTGGGAGGTGTTCTGCAGTGCAGAAGGTATGCAATGTTAGTGCTGTCAGGGTGACAGCGAGTGAGGGAGGATGTTGCAAGCAATAAGTGAGAGTTGTAGACCATGGTCTTGGTGAGGGTAGGGATTCAGTAGCAGAGATCGAGTGTGAGGTCTTGGAGAAAAGGAATGTTACTTACGCTGACAGAGTAGAGAGTGCTGAGACTGCTTTAACCCCAGATAGCCACCTTGCACAGGGTCAGCATGATCTGGTGTTGTTGGCCCTCTCTGCTGGCCCTGAGAGGAAGGAGGAAACCTCGTGTCTACACCACTCCATCCATCAGGACCTCCAGGTCCCTGTCTGCAAAACGAGGCACTGATTTATCCCTTTATGCTGCGTCCAAGGGAAATGTCAAAACTGTGCAGGACAGCTCTCTACTGACAGTGTTGGTCCTTGTGCTTTTAAAGATGGTGTGAGTGTAAGGGATGCAGCCCAATTCCAGGATATCCCAGCAGTAACAGACTGGACTAGGAATAGAGTGGGATAATACAGTCATTCCTCTGGATCCACAAGTGTTCCGTTCCTGAAAATCCATGCGAACGATGAATTCGCGAGTGCCCAGCTTAACAAATTATGGTAAAAATAGGGTTAGGTTCCTGGACCTCAAGATTATTTTTTCGGGTTAAAATAGTAAACACTGAAACATCTGAAATTAAATATTTAATTAAAAAGATTTAAAAGATTAAAATTAAAACGATAAAATATTTCAAACAATTACAGCGTATTGTAACTTACCGATAAAAGCGGGAAGTTCTGTGCATCAGGGCTGGGTGTTGGTAGGGGAAGTTATGGGTGCTTACTGGGTGTGGGAGAGGGAGGATGCTGTTGCTGTGCAACTGTCCCAGCCACTCTCCTCCAATGCGTCTTCCTCCTCTCCCGCCATCTAACGGATGTCCTCAACCTGTTCATCCTCCCGAGCACCGCTACCCTTGCTCGTGGAGGGTTGAGGGGAACAGCTGCATACCGGAACAGGCGGACAGCGAGAGCAAGGCTACTGCATAAGTGAAAGTGGTCACACGTAGGCAAGTTTTGCCCATGGATTTTGAACGATTAGTAACTTTTTTTTTATGGCGCAAATAGGTGAATTCACGATTCATGATTTTGCTGATAGGAAGGAATTACTATGTGGGGCTGGAATCAAACACAAGGGACACCATAGGGAGTAAGCAGTTAATGAGCTAGGTTTGGGAAGACACCGCAAGACAACTCAGAAAGCTTTCCAGTGAAAAAAAAATCCAAGAACCATGACTCAACACGGACTTTGCCAAAAAAAAAATCAATTTTCGGTCCATTGAATTAATTCTTCAAGAGCTTTACAGGGTAGATGTGAGCAGAAAATTTCAATGGCTGGGGAACATAGGGTTACGGGGAACATAACTAAGGGTTACGGTGTTAGAATAAAGGGTCACTTCTTTAGGACGAGGATGAGGCATATACTTTTCAGTGGAAGCATTGCGAATTTTTGGAAATTTCTGCTCCGAAAGTTATGGATGTCCGCATGCTGAGGATATTCAAAACAAACATTATACTTTTAGATACTGTTAAATCAAGTGATAAAGGAAGAGTATAAGATGCAATTGAGGTTTAAGATCAGTCATGACCTTTTGAATGGAAGCTGGTTGAAGGACCGAAGGGCGTACTCCCATTTCATATTGTTTTGCTATCATTTTTGCATTCAGATTTAAACATTAAAAACACGATCTCTGTGCTAAGTTTGTTTGAAATTACCACTAAGCAAGTAAAAAATTAATGCATTCTGTTGTGTAATACAGATCCCTGAGAAGAAAATTTTAAGACTAGATGTAGTTACTTATCCCAGAATTTTGGAAAGTTAGACTATTAACATTACATGTTTTCAGTGTGATTACTTACAATTCCTTCCGGGTCTACCAGGAGGAGATGCTTAGACTGACCATTATGCATGCCTGTTAATACATAGGATCCAGGGTTGGTCGTACTTTTTCTAACCAGAAAGTCACCATCAGTTGTGAGGAGCTGTTCTGCATCCTTTCTGCTCATTTCCCCATGATACCATGGTTCCTCCTCAAGGCATTCCTTCACTGTTTCTGTGGTTGTCTTAGAGAAATGAGGACTGTCATTTGGAAGAGATAAAGGTTTGTTTGAAAACTGCCCGTCTGTTTGAAGCTTCAAAGCATCTTCAAATGGTTCTGTTATAGTGGAGACAAGAAACAAACATAATATTAAGTTATCCATTGGGCAGTTTTGCTCCATCAGTTTATTCTTCCTCATCTACATTCTTTCCAATAGAACAAAGAAACATATCCTGTAGTCATTAACCTGGTTTGCAATTACAATGATGGTGGAACGTTTTAGTCTAATTTATGAATATGGGTTTGGGCGGTGACATTGACTGCCTCATTATCTGAGGAGTTGAGAATGGAATGGAAAACTGCAATATTCATTGAACATTCCCACTTTGTGCTAGAGGATATGAAGCAGCTAAAGATTGTGGGGCAGAGGATACTACTTTTGAAGAGCTCCTGTAGTGATTTTCTGAGACTGAGATAATTGACTGCCAAAAGCTACAATCAGTAAAGGATTTCCTCCTCACTCCCAATGACTTCAATTATACTAAATTTCCTTTATGCCACAATCAGTCAAATGCCACCTTGACGTCAAGGCCAGTAATTTCCACTTTGCCTCTGGAATTCTGCTCTTGGAACAAAATTGTAATCAAGTCTGGAACTAAGTCACACTGGCAGAACCTATGCTGAGCATTAATGAGCAAATTATTGTTGATTAAGTACTACCAGGCAACCCTGTCAATGGGATTAGGATTGGGAGTCATAAGAAAACCCTCCACTAGTTGGACGCAAACCTAGGACAAAGATAATTGAGGCTTTTGGCGACCAAACCTCTCAGTCTTCAGGAATCACTATAAGAGTTCCTCAAAACAGTATCCTCGGCCCTACAATCTTTAGCGGCATCACATTCCCGAGCAGAAAGTGGGATGGTTGAATGAATATTGCACAACTTTCAGTTCTATTTTCAACTCCTCATATAATGAGGCAGTCTATGCCAAACAAGCAACAAATCCTAGAAGACTGTTGGGCTAATAAGTAGCAAAGAAAGTCATGCCACAAAAGCACCACATAATGACCTCTCCTACAAGAGGACCTCTAACGCTTCACACTGGATATCCTTATCAGCCCTGAATCCTGAACCACAACTGCTGTGGCTAGAAAAGCAGGTTGAGAGGCTGGGAATTCTGCAGCAAGTAACTCACTTCCTGACTCTCAAAGCATTGACCATCTGTCCACCCTCTATAAGGTATAAATCAGGAGTGTAATGAAATATTCCCTCCCTGCCTATGTAAATGTAACTTCAATAACTCAACAAAAGGCTTCTAGGCTTCAAGAAGAATGCAGCTTGTTTGATAGGGACCCCATTCAATATCTTTCATCACGTTGCTAATGATTGAAAGTAAACTGATAGGAATTTTTTATTATTCATTCATGGGATAAAGGCGACGCTGACCAGGTAGCATCTGTTGCCCATCCCTAATTGCCCAGAGGGCAGTTAAGAATGAACTATATTGCTGTGGGTCTGGAGTCATACGTAGGATAATTGATCAAATCCAATTTCTACTGTTTGCTTGTGACCTTACCCCATAATTTTCACTTCCTCAGGTAGAGAATAAAGTTGTAGCTGCACACTGTATGCAAGAAAAATTCTTCTAGTTGGTATTTCCTTTGATCAGCAAATGTATATAGCGACCAGAAGAATTCATTGCAGTGTCTTGGTAAATAGGTTTCTTTCAATCTAGACATTCTAAGTGAGAATAATAAAAATCAAGCACATCATTGTAATCCCAAAGATTTGTAAATATCTTTGTCCTAATTTTCTCCCGACAGGCAAAGCATAAGACAGATAGACCACCTGTTGACAGGGCTCAATATTGGGTGGAACCCACATCCTCTCAGATTTCAATTGGTTTATGTTTTTCAGTCAGGGAAATGGAGAGTCTTGTATTCTCCCCATCAGGAACCTCTTCCCAAATGTCTTCCTGGTGTGATCCCATTTTGATGCCTCAGGTATTGTGCTACGCTGGAGTGAATGTTTGTAGGGTACTTATTGACAGGGTGGTGGGGAAAGAGACTTCACTTTTTGAGAGTTTTTGTTCTTGACTGGAGGAGCAGGGTAACAGCAGTACAGCATGGGGGAGTTGATGAAAACATATAGTTAAAATATAAAACTTAGCAAACACAGGCTTTATTTTTTCAGGAGTAGCATTAAGAACTCAGTCAGGCCACACACAATAGAAACAAGAAATGTTTTGCTGTGCAAAATTGGTCTGAGGCATTTGGCAGCCATTAGTGCTTCAAAGCTCATAACCCATAGTTTGTAAAGCCTGTGCTAGGGGAGCTCTCAGAGTGGATAGTCTCTCTAAAAAAAAAACTCATGTATTTTTCATAAGTATCAATTCTGATGCAACCATAATTTTAATCTGAAATCAAATGACAGTATATGATTGCCTCTCTTCTTTCCATATGTGCTTCACCCTGAAAATGGAATGGAGTATACAGGAGAAAATGGAAGAAAGCACATTATTAGGGCCCTTTTAAAGGGCTAAATAAATCCTTATTGCTTGAACAAATTCTTCCTCATATGGTCCTCTGTTTCTTCTAACTTGACTGATGAAAAATAACTATTTCTGTTATAGTTACTTTAGAATGGGCCAAGAATGTGTGCCCCACAGCAGAACTAATTGTAGGTCTTGAAAACTGTCAAAAGCCAAAACAAAACAGACAAAAAATGATTTAAAAATCTGGATAATATATTAAAAGACTAGTTAACAGCCTCCGTTGTTGCCTCTAAATTCACTTACTTTTAGTTCAGAACTTAGCAATACTAGGTAGCTGTTTTATATACGTAAGATGAACCTGTTGAAAGGGCTGCACTCTGAAAGCTTGTGTGAATTCAAATAAACCTGTTGGACTATAACCTGGTGTTGTGTGACTTCTGAGATTAAAGAGGTTTAGAGTGAGAGCTGATAAATGCAATGCTTCATCCCAGAGTACATTATTAAAGCCAAGAGGAAGAGTATTTACTTTAACCTGATATTTGTAAGCAATACCAACAAGGAGGAGGATAAGGAAGCTGTTACATCCTGGTAAGGGGGAATGAATTGCTTTACCTCTACTTTACATTAGACTTATTGTCCAGCCCAGTAGCATCTGTCAATTTTCCACTCTCCCAAAAACATTGAGCTGCAATAGAACACTGACTCATCTCTTGCAGCCTTCCACCAACAGGCTGATGAGACTTCAACTTAAAAATGGTTCAAGTCTCACTTCAACTTCATGTCTCATCCAGAAGCTACTTAATAATCACCCCTCATGATCTTGAGCAAATGTTCTAAGTTTAAAAAATATCACTGAGATGAAATTCAAACTTTATAAGAACAAATTAAAAGTGGAATCAGTGAGGAAGGGAGACCCTGAAAAACATTGATGTAAAGACGAGTGATTTCAATACTACAACAGCAAGAGCACTGTGAGAGAAGTGACAAGAACACACAGACCAAGAAAACTTATAATTGATAATAAGCAAAATTTATTAGTAATCTGAGTGATTTTTTTCCTGAAAGTACTCATAAAGGAAGACATCAATATGTCTTCCTCCAACAATGGAATATCAAAACTAACTTCATGATATGACAGGTGAACAGCCAAAAAATTATAAAGAGGTCAAAATATATAGACCTCCAAAGTTGGGACTGAATGGTATTTATCCCAAAATGTTGAAACACATTAATATGGTGATTCATAAAGCACTGGCGATCATTATAGGAGGATCAGTTGACACCGAGGAAGTATCATCATTTTGAAAACAGGGTGATGGACAAATTCAAAAAGAGTTGACAAGAAAGGCACAGAACTACATACCTATTTCATGTAAAATAATAGAATTAGTTATTGGCGTTAAACTTATGAATGATTTGTACAACAACCATCTGATAAATGGTTTTCCTGGTGTGATCCCATTTTGATGCCTCAGGTATTGTGCTAGACTGGAATGAACGTTTGTAGGGTACTTATTGACATTTTTAGATTGGGAAGGCCCTTACTTAACTAATCTTGAGTTATTGAGGAAATAACAAAACCATGTCGCTAACAAAACCATGTCTCTTCATTGTGTGCATAAACATATTTGCTAAAGTTCCATGTTTAAGGTGATTAATTGAACACCATGGTACCTTACTAGTTTGGCAATAGTAAGCCCTTAAGTTCAAAGTCTATAATGACCTGTTGTGATATCTAAAGTGAAACTGCCAGATTGCCATAAAATCTATTTAACATTCATCAGGAAACCTGACAAAGCCTATCCATTCTGACTTAACATGTCCAGTCATATGCAATTGGTTGAATTTTACAGTGGGAGCAGGTATAGTTCAACACCTCTGGAAGTCAGTTTTGAACAGACCACAATTAAACAAGGCCATGAACAGCAAAACTTCATTCCAGGTGAGGTGTGAAGATCGGACTCAAGCTGATGGGTGAGCAGTTCCAGCTACATTGGAACATTATACTCATGCTGCTCCAGCCTCAAGGATATCAGAGATGGGTTGTAGATACAGGAAAATCTCAGGAGTTTTCAGGCAGGAAGGTATCAGGAAGTTAGGGAGGAGAATTTGGGATGTGTGGTGTTTGAGTCATGGTGGGCAGGAGGAAAGTAACAAATAAGTGGAGTAACATCTTAGATTGGGGTTGGAATCATGTACACGATGCACACAGGTCAACTCTGGAAAAACATACAAAGATTTTTTTTCTTGCCTTTAATCTATTGGATTAAAAAAAAACTTTCCAACACCCACTGCCTGCCCAAACAACTACATAGTACGGGTGCTGAAACATTTGGATCAACCGGTTTGTTGATAAGCAGAATTACCCACTGATTTTTATTTTAAATGGCTGGTATGCTGTTTGGACAAGATTAGAGCTGAAAATGTGTTGCTGGAAAAGCGCAGCAGGTCAGGCAGCATCCAAGGAACAGGAGAATCAATGTTTCGGGCATAAGCCTGAAACGTCGATTCTCCTGTTCCTTGGATACTGCCTGACCTGCTGCGCTTTTCCAGCAACACATTTTCAGCTCTGATCTCCAGCATCTGCAGTCCTCACTTTCTCCTTGGACAAGATTAGACCCAACTTTACTAGATCCCACCACTCAGCTGACAATGACTGACTCAACACCATCCCTTCCATTCTGACCTGACCTGATCAATTTCTGATCCAACAACTCCACCTTCCAATGACCCGAGTACCCTGCTAGCCTGACAACTCTCTGACCTAAACTCACTCCATCCCTCAAAAAGCCTTCCACAAAACAATCATTCCCTGTTGTGAAATCCGTATGCCAACCCAACACCTCCATCCAACCCAACATCCCTGAACCAGCCACACCAACTTGGAACACAATCCTAGCCAAAACCTCAGATTTGACGCCATCTCAATTAAACTTTCTCTGACTACCAACCCCTAGATTTGACGCTCACCCCCAACTCAGACTGACCTAATGTGCTCCTGACATGTTCACCTTCACGACTCTGTCTTGTCCCAACCTAACTACTCACACTCTCGCCATTCTAACCCCACTTTCAACGAATGGTGATTCTTCCCTGTCACTGACCTGCCACCTTACTACCCATTTACCTGTCACCTTACAGCCTCACACAACTGGTACCCTTCCTCTCCGTTCACTTACCTTCAACTCTATCCCATTGATTACATATCAGTTTACTCCCTCACACACTTATCTGCCATTTCATCCACATACAACTCTACCCCCTCACACATTTATTTGCCATCAATTGAACCTCCTGTCACCCTCCCCTTCACACCTACTTGCAATCCCTATCTCTGCATCCGGTTGCCCTATCTCCTTACCTACGTATCTTCCCACTTCCACTTTACCCCCTTAACCCCCATCTGCCCCTTACTCTCTCATCCTCTTACCTTGTAAACCTACCTTCTCTTCAAAGGTTACAAAAATGCCTTTAGGTTTTAAAACCCTGGAATATGGCAGTTACTGCTGTAAAAGGAAAGAGGTTGTGGCTGGATCTCCAATGCTGATCCTGAGTTGTGATGGAAGATTCCCAAATCGGGTATGCTCTGCATTTCTGAAGAGGCCCAAATTAGAAGTCTGGGTGAGGAATGCTGAGCTCCAGAGTAGGATAAGAAAAAAATGAGTGGAGGAGGATTTGGTTAATTGTTTATTAAAGACTTCACAGCAATTAGTAATGAATAATAGGAACTCACTCACATCTCATAAAAAGAGCTCAAAACTGTAGTGATTCACAGAAAACCGTGGGTAACTCAGCATATTAGACAAAACAAGTAAATAATATCCTTAGGGTTGAAACCAGTAGATTATTTCTTGAGAAAATGATAAATACTTCGAAAGAGTGATTGTGGTGAAAACCTTGCAACTATTTGAGCAACAACTAGAGACTGAAATGGGAAAATATCAGGTTGTTCTGGCTGGAATTGATTTGATTTAATTTATTATTGTCCCATGTACTGAACAACAGTAAAACATATTATTTTGCATGTTAACCAGAAAAATCATACCTTACATAATAGAACAGGATGTAATGTTACAGCTACAGAGAAGGTGCAGAAAAAGATCATCTCCAAGATATGACACATCCATTTATAAGTCTGATAACAGCGGGAAACAGGATGGAAAACAATATATCCAGGGTGAGAGGGATCCTTGATTATGTTGGCTGCTTTCCCAAGGCAGCAGGAAGTGTAGACATCATCAATGGAAGGAAAGTTTTCGTGATGGCTGTGTTCACAACTCTATAATGTTTTGCAGTCTTGGACAGAGCAGTTGCTATACCAGGCCAGGCAAAATCGACGTTTCGGGCAAAAGCCCAGGGCTTTTGCCCGAAACGTCGATTTTGCCTGGCCTCGGATTTTGCCTGTCCTCGGATGCTGCCTGAATTGCTGTGCTCTTCCAGCACCACTAATCCAGAATCTGGTTTCCAGCATCTGCAGTCATTGTTTTTACCCAGTTGCTATACCAAGCTATGATGCATTTAGATAGGACGCTTTCTACAGTGCATTTGTAAAAACTGGTAAGCCATTGTGGATATGCCAAATTTTCTTAGTCTTCAGAGGATATAGAGGCATTAGTGTGTTTTTTGATTGTAGCATTGATGTGGATGGACCAGGACAGATATTGTTGATAATATTTATTCCTAGGAACATGAAGCTTTACACTAGTTCCACCTCAGCACCATTGATACAGATGGGGTATGTTATCCACTCTGTTTCCTGAAGTTGATGACCAGCTCCTTGCTTTGCAGACATTGAGGGAGAGATTGTTGTCTTTACACTATGCCACTAAGCTGTCTATCTCTTTCCTGTACTCTGTCTTATTGTTTGAGATCCAATCCACTATGGTAGTGTCATCAGCAAATTTTAAATAGAATTGATCTGAATTTGGCCATGCAGTCATGAGTGCATAAGGAGTCTATTAAGGGGCTGAGTATGCAGCCTTGCAGGGTGCCAGTGTTGAGGATTATCATGGAGAAGCTGTTGTCGCCTATCCTTATTGGTTGTAGTCTGCGGGTCAGGAAGTTGAGGATCCAATTACAGAGTAGGGAGTGGAATCCTAAGTCTTGGAGTTTGGAGATGAGTTTGGTTTGATGATATTGTGAGCACAACTACAATTATGTCATGGTACTTTGTTACAATAGGCATTCTATACGCTAGCTTATATTTGAATAAATGAGCATCAGTTGCTTGTATGGTACTTCCCTGAATTGTTCATAAACAATTTTTGTTTGAATGAGCATAAATTCATTGCATCCTATGGTGTAAAGACTGGAAAATCTTTTACTAGCAAAACATAGGATGTGTTCCATTACAGGTATGTGACAATGCAGGCACAAGTTTCCTTCAGAAGTTCAATGTTGGAAGTATGAAAGGAAAATCTCAGCAAAAATAATTCCACAGGCAGCAAGTGATTAATATAAGCAAATTAAAATTTGACTTTTAATATAAGGTATAAAAAAAGGGAAGTATTTTTACAATTGTACAGATGTTAGAGAAGCCACACCCAGAATTCTGTGTACAGTTTAGGTCTCCATATCTCAAAAAAAAGACATACTAACACTGAAGGTATTTCAAATGTGATTCACTGGTTTTGATTCCTGTGATGAATGCACTGACTTATCAAGAACTACTAAAATGTTTAGGCCTATATACCTTAGAGTTTAAAATTACAGATGACCTTCTGGAACATGCATGATTCTTATTAGGCTTAACAGATAGAATGTTTAGAAGGTGTCTCTACCAGTCAGAGGAATCTTGAACTAGGGGACACAGTTACGAAATAATTCTTCACCAAGATATGACGATACTCTGCCTTTAAGAGCCGTGTTTTGTCTTATTTCTCTTGCAGAGGCATATTGTCACTTTCAGAGGCAATTAATAAACAGCTTTGAGTTCTCCCTGGTATTTTTTTAAAAGTAAGACAAAGAATCGTGAGTGGGTGGAGTCAGGCTTACACAGATCAAGAAGATTTTAGTTTGCTTTTAGTCAGTTGATTAAGTTTTTGCTGGCTGCTGGAGCTGAAAGCTTGATTTCTCTGCTGCTAGAGTGAAGTCTTAGACAGAGAGGCTCCTTCTTAAAAATCAAAAGGGGCAGATTGTTTCTTTCAGTGTTTCTTTCTATTGGATTAGGGAGAAACAGCACATAAGAATAAGGTGTTACTGAATGCACTTTGACAAACTGTATATATGGGATGCTGCCTGTATTGGAATAGTTAATGATTAATATCTTGATAAGAGAATATCTTGTTAAGTATTTCAATAGTGTAAAGTTATGCCAATTTTTTTTGTTACATTTTTACTGTGTTGTAAGGATAAAGTATGCTTTGATTAAAGTTTAGTGGTGGATCAATCAAATCATATCTAGGACATAGCGTCTTATACTTGCCTTTTAAGAAACTGTAAAAATTAGGGGCTAGGCTTTCTCCATAATATACTTTGAGAGTTTCTGATCTGGTCCATAAGACAAATGTCTAAAATTATAGAAGAATGTCTAGAACTCTCTATCCCAGACAACTGTATAGGCTGGATCACTGAAAGCGTTTAAAGAGGAAGTAGGTAGATTATTCAAATATCAAGAAGTTGAGGACTACAATGAGCAGACACAAAGGAAGAGCCTGGGCTAGATTAGCCATGAACTTGTAGAATGGTAGTACAGATACGAGGGGCCAAATGGCCTACTTCTGCTCCTAATTCTTATGCTTTTATACTCATTCAATAAAATATCTCATAAAAGGCATTCCACAAGAGACCATTATATTCTGGCTGATATATTTGCATAGATGTTGATATTGGCTGTCCAATAGGAAACAGCAAGTCAGCATAAACCAGTAATTTCTGATTGGCAAACTGAAATGAATGAACTACCACAGAAATCAGAGTTTGGTCCTCAATTATCCATAACTAACATTAATGAGTTGTGTGAAGGAAGATTGGAAACTAACAAGTATAGTGAGTTAATTTAACATGCAAAATCCTAGAAACTACTGTGAGGAATGCAATTACAGGACACTTAAAAAATTATAGTATGATTAAACAGAATCATATAGATTCATGAAAAGGAAATCATGTTGAAGAAATCAATTGAAATTTTTTTAAAAATTTAACTAGCTAATCAATAAAGAAGATCAAGTGGATGTAGAATATTTTAATCAAACAGCATTTGACAAGATGCTAAATTAGTTTTGAGGTAATGTCTATTTTTCTTTAATCTCAATCATAAAAACAGCACCTTTAAATGTCAGGTGCAATCTTGAAAAGTTTATTGGGAAAGTTCTTCTTCATGACAAGGGAGAATTAAGATGCAGAATGAGGTATGATTTGTCTGGTGAGGCGTATTGCCACCTCACTGTGTGAGCTAGGATTTGCCTCCATAATACTCCTGTGTTAAGACTGCTGCTTCCTCACTCACTGGATGCACATATTCTTGATTCAAAAGACTTTGCTCTTTACTGTCATTTCCCAAGGTCATCATGAGAATAATTAATAAATAATAGTTAACGGCCTGGCTGGTGTCACCTACTCTTGCCTTCTCGTACCCTCTATCCAGGATGTAGGTTTTGAAGTGATCTCTTCTCGCTCCAGTTTGAAAAGAACATTTACCTGCTGAATATCCTTAATTTGCCCAAACGTTTCAATAATGGGATTGGTCTGATCTTTAGTGTATTACAGCCTCGTTAAGCTGATTCACCACTTCATTTGTTGCAGTTGTAGATCTCTTGTATCTGTTTTACCTTCTGCTTCGTTCTGGATGGTGTTGAGCTTATGAATGTTGTTACAGCTGCACTCATCCAAGTAAACAAAAAATATTTCATCATACTCCTGACTTGTGCTTTGGAGATGATGGAGAGGCTCTATGGAGTCAGGAGGTGAGTACTCACAACAGAATTCCCAGTTTCAACTTGTTCTTGTAGCTACAGTGTTTAGAAACTGGTTCAATTAAGGTTATGGTCAATGGTAATCCCAAAAATGATAGTGGGGGATTCAGCAATGATAAAACCATTGAATGTCAAGGGACAATAGCTAGATTCTCCTTTGTTGGAGATGACCATTGTCTGGCACATGTGGCATCAAAGTTTTTGTCATCTATCAGCCCAATGGTGTCCAAGTATTGTTGCAAGTGGGCAAGATTGTTTAAATATCTGAAGAGTCATGAACATTGTGCAGTGATCACCAAACATTCACACTTCTGACCTTATGATGGAGGAAAGGTCATTGATGAAGCAACTAAAGCTGGTTGGGCCAATGATGCTATGCTGAGGAACTCCTGCAGAGATGTCCGATGGTTGAAATTGATGTTTCGGGCAAAAGCCCTTCATCATTCCTGATGAAGGGCTTTTGCCCGAAACGTCGATTTTACTGCTCCTCAGATGCTGCCTGAACTGCTGTGCTCTTCCAGCACCACTAATCCAGAATCTGGTTTCCAGCATCTGCAGTCATTGTTTTTACCTATGGTTGAAATTACTGACCTCCAACAATTACAACCATCTTCTTTTGTGCTACGCATAACACCAACCAGAAACTCTCTCAGCTGTATCTCAACCTCGTTGTGTGCATTGTCTCCATTTGATTAAGGAGGTGCTTATGAAATTTGCTTCCCGATGGCACAGGGTGCCAGTCATTGCACATAAATTATTTTGAAAATGCTGCATGTAAATTCAGAGACATAGCACAAAGAAATAGGATCATACTCCCTCAATGTCCAACTGCTGTGCAGTTATACTCAGTGTATCATACTGGTCAATGCTCACTATCCTGTCAGTAAGAATATCTTCATTTTGTGCAAGTCCATTTATCATCAACATTTGAGCTAGCTTGATAATCAACAAAGCCAAAGAACTGCAGATACTGGGAATCGAAAACAAAAACAGAAATTGCTGGGAAAACTCAGCAATTCTGGCAGCATCTGTGGAGAGAAAGCAGAGTTAATGTTTTAGATCCAGAGACTTTTCTTGAGAATGGTCAGATAATCTTTCTTCAGATAATCAGAGGTTGGTTACTGGAATGGTGAGGTCATTTGGATCACAGCTCTAGTACACAACCCATGCACACATGGGCAGGATTCATATGAGAGTGATGCTGTCACAAGAAATGAAACCTGGAGATTATTGGGGTGCTTAAGTAACATTATCACGGCCTGGACTACTTTCAAGGAGGCCATTGTACTTGCTAGAGCTTAGCTCATGATTTATCATAATCTTCAGTATCCTGCACAGCCTTGCCATCATAAGGGCTCACCTCTTGCCACCAGATATATGGCAGACAACTGAGAAGGAAGAAAATAAGGAAGAGGACCAATTAACATAGCCCCTTTCCAGCTAGATGCTTAAATCAGCCTATCCAACTTGGGTTTCAATGAACATACGCTAATTCCCCAATCAATAACAAGCCTTATTGGAATCCCTGGAATGACAGGTCTAACATATGAGGAACGGCTGAGGATACTGGGATTGTATTCGTTGGAGCTTAGAAGATTAAGGGGAGACTTAATAGAGACGTACAAAATAATACATGGCTTGGAAAAGGTGGATGCTAGGAAATTGTTTCAGTTAAACGAGGAGACTAGGACCCGTGGACACAGCCTTAGAATTAGAGGGGGTCATTTCAGAACAGAAATGCGGAGACATTTCTTCAGCCAGAGAGTGGTGGGCCTGTGGAATTCATTGCCACGGAGTGCAGTGGAAGCCGGGACGCTAAATGTCTTCAAGGCCGAGATTGATAGATTCTTGTTGTCTAGAGGAATTAAGGGCTACGGGGAGAACGCTGGTAAGTGGAGCTGAAATGCGCATCAGCCATGATTGAATGGCGGAGTGGACTCGATGGGCCGAATGGCCTTACTTCCACTCCTATGTCTTATGGTCTTATGGTCTTAACATACCTTGTTCTTTTTACTGGCCATCAAGCCTCCTTTTTTTGCCACAATGCTGAAACAAAAGCCATTCATCACAAAACAAACACTTCAAATCAAAGTTAGAAAATAAACCATCCAATATTCCATGCAAATATCATCCTTGAGCATTCCTGTAGAGCCTATCCTGTCTGCCTTTGGCTGTTCTAGAGGTCCTATGCAGTGTTACTGCAGTGGCCACAGTTTGGTTGGTGGAAAGCTGTTAACTTTCAGTGTGAGAGATTGGAGATTAAAGGTGAAAATATTTTTTTCTTTCGAGTGCTACGTATTGATTTTCAGGGATGACTTTTGAATTTTCAGGATGACCTTTTCATTCTCACTATCTCATTCATTAATTAGATGATGCTGTTTGTGCTAATAATACTTTCTGCATTTGTCTTATTATATGGAGTTTTTGTACACACATATAAGCAGAATTAGAATAATTCACCAATATCCTGAATAATCCTCAATTAAAATTAAAACTAAAACAAAGGAGGTAAGAATTCAGTTCCTAATCACTGCGCTATTTAAATTGGTACAAGACAACAGGCATATATTAATAAAAGCTTTTTAAAAAAATAACTTAAACATATTTTATACAGAAAATGTCAGCATCTGAAATACACCTCCTGCAGATTGGTAGGATCAGCATTAACAAATTTCTATTGCACTTGCACAAAGCTGGAACATTTTAACCAGTGACAACCCCACTTGTGGCATCATGAGCTTAATCTCAGATTTAAATTTAGCAACTGATAATATTCATTATTGGAGAATCTACTATCATTTTTGCCCAGAATAACAGTTCCTAAAACTTATGTTGTCTTATAGTAGAGTGTCAAGAATTAATTATCTCAGTGATATAAAGCTTTTTTGAATCCCAGTCAGGTGAGTATGTTTATGGTGATCCAGACTAGCCATCCAGCCAACTGAGCTAGCCATTCCCTCCCCATCTGTACCCCTAACTCTAAGAAGAGAACTATTTTGGCTCTTTTACATGAATGTTGTAATGAAGTTAAGGAAAGTGATGGTAGAGCAATGTTTTCATATCTCATGGTGGATCAGGAATCTCTCCCATCCTTACCATCAGCCATTGGCTTTTATTGGAAAGATTTACAAATCAATAATTGATCTGGTTGCCACGTTTTGGATGTACATTCCTTGGCTATCAAATCCTGGATTAGGATTTGAATCTGGACCATCTTGTTCAGATGTCGGGACGCTTACTACCTACTGTGGAACAAAACATCCTTCAACTGGTATATCATAAGAAATTGTGGGATCAGGAGAGTTGGGGTGTGAAACATTGAAAATAGCAGAAGTAGGCTCTTCAATCCTCAAACTTCTCTGTCATTCATTATGATCATGGCAGACAATCCAACTCAATAGCCTTTTCCCCTCTTACACCCATATTCTTTGATCCCTTTAATCCCAAGTGCAACTCCTTGAAATCACACAATTTCGCCGTAGGAAATTCCACAGGTTCACCATTCACTGAGACGAGGAGGAGGAGGAGGAGGAGGACTGTAGTGTTATTCATGAACATTTCGTCTTGCCCCTATCCACAGCCTCAACCTTGACAGCTCCAATGATGGTGAGACCATTTACTCCACTTGAATGTGGACATTTAATGGACCCTGTCTGCTGCCAGTCAGGAGTTGTTGCCTACAATTGTACACCACCTTAATGTACAAGAGAGAGGGAAAGTGTGTCAGTATTATACAAGATGGGTAGTATGTTTCATTAGGATTGCAGAGCTGGATGTGTATGCAAGCTGTGAGATGTGGGTGTGAGGCTTGCCAGCAGTGCTGAGTATCTGAGGAGTTGAAACAATGAATGTGAATTACTAGTCTGTTTGATAGAAGCAGTTGGTCATTAAGTAAAAGGGGCTGGTGCTGAGTTCAACAATGCTTGAGACTAGTAATGTGACATTTGAAGACTTATTCACAGGCCTTGGCTTGTAACATCTTGTAGTCTTTCTTCTCAGGCCTCAAAATTGACTACTGGTGTTGATTATGCAAGGCATCTATTCTAACTGATTTCCAGGAATGACAGTGGCCAAAGACAAAAAGTCTGAAAGCTTGTAGCTGAATGCAAAAAAAAGTTGGAATTCTTTTTTTATCATGTAATTAAAGCACTTTTTAATGATTTGAGTACTTGCAGGCCACTTCAGATGAGTGACCTTATTAGATTTAACTGAAACATTAGTCTTTTTTTTGTTCCCTGCTATTACCAAATAAAGTCCATACTAGCAGTGGAACATGATCTAGTTGGATTATGTACATATAAAGTACATGTAACTCAGTAAATTTCACACATTCAGGAAGGAGAGATCAGACCTGGAGTGTGAGACAGCTCAAGCAAGTGTATGGTTTGGGAACTTTTAAGGCAGTGTGGGAATAGAACTGATAAATCTTTCTTTTCTTTCTCCATTTTAAAAGTTTAAAATCCAATAGTCTAGTTAAAAGGTTAATAAAGTAGCTGACATAGGGACAATTATCATTCAATCACCTGGAACCTCAATAGGTGTTGATTATTGTCGAAGCTTAACTAGCAAGAGTCATCTCAGCTGCCCTCAGTTCTACTTAAGAGAGCACCCGTTGAAAGTGCATGGTCAGTAAGCTTTGCACAGTCAGGAAGGAGAGATCAAATCTGGAATGAGACACAGTGAAGTGAATACGTAGTACAGCGACTTTGGAGGCAGTGTGGGAATTCAGTTCAGGGAGGAAGAGGTGCTTTTGGTTTGCTTTTTTTTGGCTCCTCATTTGAATGGATTTTTTTGAATGGGATAAATTGAAGGTCATTGGTTTGTAATGTGACAACACTATAGATTTAAAAGGTGCATTTTGTCCTGGTTTGTTTTTTTCATGATGAAAGGTTGAGACAGAGATGATAAACAGTCTGTTCCAAAGCCAATAAAATAAACAGTTTGTGAGGCCTTGGGAATTTTTGAGTTGGAACAATAGAAGTAGCCTGAATGGGTAGGGTCATGCTCCTGCAGAACCAGGGTTTTTAGTTCGTTTTTCAGTCGCAGTTGATGTGGGAGCTTGTGGACCTCACTGTGGTTCTTAGTGACCAAATCTGTAGCAAGTGTTGGTGCTTGCGGAACTCTGGCTGAGAGCTGATGAGCTGCAGCCTGAAGTTTGAATACTGACCATTCAGGGATGGGATATTTATGTGGATGCTGTGTTTTGGAGAGATGATGACCTAGTGATATTATTGCTGGATCATTAATCCAGATATCCAAGTAATGCACTGGGGACAGGGGTTTGAATCCTGTCATGGCAGGGTGGAATTTGAAATCAATAGAAATCTGGAATTAAGAGTCTCAAATGCTCATGAATCTGTTATTGACTGTTGAAAAAAATCTATTTAATTCACTAATGTCTTTTAGGGAAAGAAATTACCATCATTACCTGGCCTACATGTGACTCCAGACCTATACTAATGTGGCTCACTCTTAACTGGTCTCTGGACAATTAGGGATGGGCAATAAGTGTTGGCCCAGTCAGTGACCCTCTCATTCAATGAATAAAACTTATAAAAATTACCTCATTTGTTGTCAAGGATAGGACGGTGTGACTACAAGCAAGACAGTTGGAGGGATCCAAGGGGTAGCGCTGAAAAAGTCTCAACCCATGAGCTTGTCTAACAGAATTGAAATTCTTGCTCTGTGTGGCTGAATTGGGGCAACAGGGGAGCATGAGAAAACTGACCATAGCACTGTGATCCTGGGTGCCATTCAAAGGCAGGGAGAAAAGAGAAATGTAGCTGTAATCAGAGAGTATAGTCAGGGAAATAGACCCTGTTCTCTGTGGCCAGGATCGAGAGTCCTGAAAGCTGTTGCATAACAGGCCTCATTTCTGGATTCAGGATGTCTCAAACAGGCTGCAGAGGAACTTGGGTTGGGAAGGCAAAGATCCAGTTGTCATGGTTAACATAGATACCAACGATCGATGTAAAAAGAGAAAAGAGCTTCTGCTGAGGGAAAATGAGCATCTGGGGGTAAATTAAAAGGCAGAACCAAAAAGGTGGTAATCTCCAGACTACTAACCGAGACATGCACTAATTGGCACAGGGTTAGAGAGGTAAATATATGGCTCAAAGATTAGAGTGGGAAGAACAGGTTTGAATTCATGGGACATTAACACCAGTACTGGGAAAGGAGGGAGCTGTTCCAATGGGACGGACTCCATCTGAATCATGGTTGGGGGTGGTGTGTATTAAATTGTAAGGAAAATTATGGAAAAAGTTAAAGTAGGGTTGAATTTGAGATTATTAGAATTTCCAAAACAGGTAATAGGACAGATTATTGAAACTGTTAAGTACAGCCGATAAGGGGACACTCTATGAGAGGAAAGGTTGGGGGCATCAACACAGGACTGAGGGTGTTGTACTTAAATACACACACAATACAAAACAAGGTAAATGATCTTGTAGATTGGAAATTGGTGGGTATAATGTGGGTATCACAAATGTGGCTGCAAGGGGTCAGGGCTGGGAACTAAATATCCAAGGATATGGGTCCTGTTAAAGGGACAGGCAGATGGCATAGGGTTGCCTTGTTGGTAAAAATAAATAAAACTAAATCAAAAGCAAGAGGTGATGGCGCCATAATGTATACAATCTGTATGGGTCGAGTTGAGGAACCACAAGGGAGGAAAAGATCTGGATGGGAATTATGTACAGGCATCTTAGCAGTAGTCAGGATGTGGGGCAGAAAATAAATCTGGAGATAGAAAAGGCATAAGATAGGCACTATTACAATGATCATGGGGGATCTTCAATATGCGGGTGGACTGGGAAAACAGGTTGGTACCAGAGTCCAAGAAAAGGAATTCACGGAATGTCTGTGAGACCTGGTAATGAGTAATGAGGCAGACTTGATTAAGGAGCTTAAAATAAATGAACCCATATGGGCCAGTGACAGTAGGAGACAATTCACTTCCACTTTGAGGTGGAGAAGCTTGAATCAGAAGTAATTGTATTGCAATTGAGTAAAGACAATTATAAAGACATGAGGGAGGAGTTGGCCAGAGTTTATTGAAAGTGGAGCCTAGCTGGGTGATGATGGAACAGCAATGTTAAGAATTTCTGAGGGTAATTCAGGAGGCACTGCGGAAATCCTTCAAAGGAAGAAGAAACGTACTAAGGAAAGGATGACGCATTGATGGTTGATAAGGAAAGTCAACATAAAATCAAAAGAAAATGCATACAATGTGATGAAGATTAGGGAAACCTTTAAAAGCCAACAGAATACAACTAAGAAAGCAATAGGGGACATGAAATATGAGGGAAGGTACCTATTAATATAAAAGAAGACTGCAAGAGCTTTTTTTAGATCTCCTAAAAGGCAAGAGGCATGAGGGGACATTGGAGAACTGGAATATGATGCTGGGGAAATAATAATGGGGAACAAAAAATTTCTAAGGAACTGAATAGGTACTTTGCATCAGTTTTCATGATGAAAGACACCAGCGTCAAACCCGGGTCCCTAGCACTGTGAGGCAGCAGTACTCACCACTGACCCACTGTGCCACCCATAGTGCAGAGCTAGGGAACAGCTGAAGTAGTGGGATGTGGATGGAGAAGGAGTGAAGAGGGATGGCATTAATGGAGGGTTGATTGGGGAGTAATGACAAAGTGAGTAAGGGAGAAGGGTAAGGCTGCTGAGAAAATGTGTATAGAATGAGGATGCCGACCTTGAAGAAGTTCTCCTCCTCTCTCCACAACAATCCTCTTGCAAGGATGTCTACCTTGAAGAAGTTTTACTCCTCTCTCCACAAGAATCTCAGTGAGTCTCTCTCTCACTGCAACCGCCAGGTCATCTCCTACCTATCACCTCCATCCCCACCCCCATTCACCTATTGTACTCTTTGTTACCTTCTCCCCAGCTCCATCCCCCCCATTTATCTCTCCACTCTGGAGGCTTACTGCGTCAATTCCTGATGAAGGGCTTTTGCCTGAAACGTCGATTTTCCTGCTCCTCAGATGCTGCATGACCTGGTCTGCTTTTCCAGCACCACTCTGATCTAAACTCTGGTTTCCAGCATCTGCAGTCCTCACGTTTGCCCTGTATAGGATGAGAGTCTGCTGAATGAATTTCTTGGAAGAGTTGTGCTGGGAAGAGATGTGAATATGTATTCGGGGAGAGATTAATTGATTGCAGTATGTGTGGGAATGGTAGGGAGAGGGGCTTTGCTGAATTTTCTGGGTTATCATGAAATATGGAGAGATTAACTGAAGCCTAGATGAGAATATAATAAAAAGATCTCAGTACTTTAACATTATAAATATTCACATTTACCTGATTCAATATATGTTGCTCTGTTCAAACTTTATACATATACTGAATATACGTTATTAACATACTGAAAGCTTCTGCTGCTTTACTGATGATTTCGTTTATCTGGAATCTGGAGTCACATTAATTTTAAAATTATTTATTATATATGCCCATATGTTTAGATGATGTGGACATCACTGGCAAGCCAGCCTTCGTCCTTTGAAGATTTGGACAGCTACAAAATCTTACCAATCTTGACCCCATTTTAGGACCACAACAACATAGAAAAGGAGCAGAATTAGGTGATTTGGTCCATTTGATCATGGCTAATAGTTTCTTAACCCCATTCTCCTCCCCGTAACCTTTGATCTCTCTACAAGGAAATAACCTATTTATGCTCAATGACATGGCCTCTACAGTCTTACATGGCAATGAGTTCCACATTTGCCGCCCTCTGGAGGAAGGAATTCCTCCTCATGTTAGTTCAAAAGACTTGTCCCTTCACTGAGGATGTGCCCTTCAGTCCTAGTCTCTCCTAGGAGTGGAGAGTCATAGTCATAGAGATGTACAGCATGAAAACAGACCCTTCAGTCCAACCCGTCCATGCCGACCAGATATCCCAACCCAATCTAGTCCCACCTGCCAGCACCTGGCCCGTATCCCTCCAAACCCTTCCTATTCATATACCCATCCAAATGCCTCTTAAATGTTACAATTGTACCAGCCTCCACCACTTCCTCTGGCAGCTCATTCCATACACGTATCACCCTCTGTGTGAAAACGTTGCCCCATAGGTCTCTTTTAATCTTTCCCCTCTCACCCTAAACCTATGCCCTCTAGGTTTGGACTCCCCAACCTCAGGGAAAATACTTTGTTTATTTACCTTATGATTTTGTAAACCTCTATACTGTCACCCCTCAGCATCCGACGCTCTAGGGAAAACAGACACAGCCTGTTCAGCCTTTCCCTATAGCTCAAATCCTCCAACCCTGGCAACATCCTTGTAAATCTTTTCTGAACCCTGTCAAGTTTCACAACATCTTTCCGATAGGAAGGAGACCAGAATTGCATGCAATATTCCAACAGTGGCCTAACAAAAGTCCTGTACAGC
>NC_057711.1:88950859-88964048 GCF_004010195.1 Chiloscyllium plagiosum
TAAGCCCTGCTAAGATTTGCTATCCCAAAATGCAGCATTTATCTGAATTAAACTCCATCTGCCACTTCTCAGTCCATTGGCCCATCTGGTCCACATCCTGTTGTAATCTGAGGTAACCCTCTTCGCTGTCCACTACACCTCCAATTTTGGTGTCATCTGCAAACTTACTAACTGTACCTCTTATGCTCACATACAAATCATTATGTAAAAAAGTAGACGACGCAGCACCTGTGGCACTCCACTGGTCACAGGCCTCGAGTCTGAGAAACAACCCTCCACCACCACCCTCAGTCTTCTACCTTTGAGCCAGTTCTGTATCCAAATGGCTAGTTCTCCCTGTATTCCGTGAGATCTAACCTTGCTAACCAGTCTCCCATGGGGAACCTTGTCGAACGCCTTACTGAAGTCCATATAGATCACATCTACTGCTCTGCCCTCATCAATTCTCTTTGCTACTTCTTCAAAAAACTCAATCAAGTTTGTGAGACATGATTTCCCATGCACAAAGCCATGTTGACTATCCCTATTCAGTCCTGATCTTCTCCACATCCAGTATATCCAGGCCTCTGTATTCTGTAGCCTCATCCTTCGACTCCATTGATTACTAATCCAAGAGTCCTCAACTGCTCATCACTTACTTTTTGACAGTCATAGAAAAAAAAAGCACTGATGTAGAAATGGGTTGTTTTATAGTCTTTACTGCTGAGGAGGACTAAGCCTATCCAGCTTTCACATCTTTTAGAATTTTTTTTACTTTAACATTACCCAAGGGATAATTTGATAGAATAACAAATCCAAAGGATAAAGTGACATAATAGCCATGAAATTTGTTGAAGAACAAAAATGAGCAAGGTATGCAAAATCTTGGGAAAGCTAGCTTAAATTATTTTGGCAGCTGTCCAGCTAGTCACTACAGTAAACCAGGGATGAAACATTCCCATTATTTGGTAGAAACCTGTCATTTTAATATGTCCTAGTATTCAGGGCTAGAAAGGGGCATAAAATAAATTTCAGCTCTGCTGTCAGAGTGGGAACTGACTGCAGAGCTGTGACTAGATGTTCAGAGTACAGGAGAGGATATGTAAGGAGCTGCTCCTCCTTTCACAGTCTTTCTCATGCTGTTGGTTGTTTCTTTCAAACACAGGTTCCCTTCCTTCCACTCTCCCAGAAACATTACCTATGATTGTAACAGATCAGGGCTGAAAGTCTTGAGGAGGAAAGGTAGGCCAGGGGTGGGATATATCCTGGTATAGGTATTAGGATGTGCTAACTTGGGACCTTTTACATACCTTCAAATGTTGCTGATAAGGTGGTTGAGGCATTTATTACCTTGTGGCTGTAGCCATACAGATAATCTAGAAAGCACAGCCAGTGTCCCTGATATAGCTACATTAAAAATGTCTTCAAGTCTGGGACACCAAAAAAAGTTGGGATCCATTGTGATGAAGCAATACTGGGCCCAAAATTTGACATTCTAAATTGGCTCATTTTCTGTAAGGCCATAGGTCAAACTAAACAGCAACCAGCAGCTATCAGCTGCAGAGAACGTTGGAAATCAAAGTCAAAGAGTCACAAAGGTTCGGTGGGGGAATCAATTACAGCCAGCCTGTAGGTTATGCTTGGAGAAGTACTGATCAGACTTTCTAGCACTTTGACTTCCAGATATTGCCTGAGGATCTGCACTTTACAACTCCACAGCATGGCAACAGTGAAGGATGTTGGTACAACTCCATGCTTTGAACCCCACTCATGACCACATTGGCCAAAGGCCACTGAACATTCAGAAAAGTCTGTGACGAGGGGATTAAAAATGCATACCTGGAAGCCATCCCCTCAGTGAAGATTCATGCAAGATTTATGCCAGAAAACTGTGTGTGGCAACCTAAGAAGATCCAGTAGAAGATCAGCCCTGACTAGCAATAATCAATGGAAGTAATCCATGCCTACATTGGAGAGGAAGAAGACGCCAATGGCCTAACTCAACACATGGATCATTGAGTAATAGCTGTTCTCAGGTGGATATAACTATATAGAGAGTAAATATTGTGGAAAATTGGGAAATGCTCACATGATCTCTTTAATAAAGAATGTCTTGTTAATAAAATTGAGTTGAGCCTCAAACTGGACTCTGTATTGCATTGGATACCTCACCGATGAGTGTTTGGATAAAGTGTTTTTATTGCATAGACTAGTCAAGGTGTTCAAAGCATGAACAACACCATCTACACACCACCATTCAACAACCACGTTCATACATTCCCTACTATCTACCCCAATACAGGATTGTGAAATATATTTATCAAGTGCATAAAAGCTCCAGTGTTTTCTGACCTTTGTGGAACTATTTGTTAATGCCTTGAAATTATAATTATACATGCAGCTTGTGGTTTGTGTTTAGTCCTTTCTCTGTGATTTAAGTGGGTGGATGAGAAACTTGAAATAATATTCAGTTACTTCTAAAATACAACAGGGCATAATTAAAACATCCAATAACTTGGAAATTCAGAGAAGAATTCTTTTTCTGATGATTTGTGACATCAGTAAATGCAGTTCATTTTGTTTCTGCACTTCGACTGCTGGAGTGATCAATACTTAACTCCACTTCTATTGCCATCAAGATTCACATGAATGTCGGTCTCCAAAAATAATCTTTTTAATTGCTCTCATTCATTTTAATATGATATGGGACAGATCAGTACAGCAAAACATCCTTACGTTCACCAAAATGGCTACTGAAAATGAGAAATAGTAAAATCATCACTTGTTTTCTTTGTCCAGTTCTGTTTCTCTCCTCTGTTACAATCTGATTTTAATACATTAAGAAGTCTTACTTTAACATATTTGTTATAATATTATATCTTCAATTTCTTACAATTTAGCACAAATGTAAGGGTAGGGTCTCAGCAACCAAGAGAATGAAATGGATTCAAATTAAAACAATTGTCAGACCTCTTTAAGATCTGCCTAGAGTATGATCACTGCAAGTGAATAAGTTAATACTTCCAACTCCACTAACCACTGCCCTTATTTAAATCAGGACCTTGCTGCTAGATTTATTTGATAGTGCTCAAAGTAATTTTTTCCATCGGGGATATTGAGTTCTCGATGGGAAGACCGCAATTACTCCAAGAAGAGGAGGTGGAGAATTATAGCAATGAAACAGGCCATTCAGCCAAACTATTCCACTTTGAATAAAACCAAAATGCATGTCAGGTATCATTTATGAAGAGAAATACAGTTAACATTTCAGGTCTATAACCTTCCATCAGAATTGACAGGTTGTGGGAGGAGAAAAACAAAAAAGATGCTCTGTAAAAGGGAGAATGGCAGGAGCAATTAAACAAAATTTCATGGTACAAAGCCCATGGTAATGGATAAAGAGACAAAAGTTGTGAACAGATGAGATGTAAATAGCTGGATAACAATCTTCCAAATGCAAAGTCAAGGAATAAATAATTATAAAATCATAGAACAAGCAGAAATCATATATGAAACAAAATGGAGGGAAAGGTTATGGTTTAAAATTATTGAACTTAGCAATGTGTCCAGAAAGTCATATGGCACAAGTCAAAAGATAAGGTGCTTTTCCTCAAGGCTTGCATTGAATTTCATTGGAAGACAGTGTCAGACCAAAGACAGAAAGGTCAGGGCAGAAGCATGATTGGGAATTGAAATAACAATTGATAGGAAGCCCAGGCTCACGCTTGCAGATTGAACAGAGATGTTTCACTAAGCAGTCGCTCAGTTTATATTTCATCGCCTCAACATAAAGAAAATCACACTGACTAGCGAATACAGCAGGTCAAATGGAAAGATGGACAAGTAAATCACTTGAAAGCATTGTTGGGCCTTGGCTGGTGACAAGCAGGTGTTGTCTCTCCTAAGCGTTTGTGGAAAGGTACAAGATCAAAAGGAGGTGTAGAAGGAGGTGATTGCAGAGTGACTGAAGCTTCTAGAGTACTACTGTCTGTGCAGTGGAGATAATAATACCCAAGATTTCAGCATCAAACTGGCCAAGTGACACAATTTTCATCACAATAGTATCCACCAGATTTATCCATGATCCATGTAATAACTCTTAAACATCTACAGTTGCAAGCTAAAGAACTCACATTTCTTACTTCAGTGCCTTTAAATTTTCCTGGCTTCTAGTTAGCTGAGCATTTCTTTGTAAAAGACTTAAAACTGTTCTCTTTACTCCACTGACACCTCAGCACCAACTGCAAGAGAGAACCAGTCACGATTAAAGGAGCAGCTCATTGCAGAGGCAGATGCAGAGGATAACATGGCAAGAAAGATGTGATGCTTTTACTCTGGATTTGTTGTTGATGTTGGGTGACCATTGCATTGTCACATTCTATTCTTCTGTTCATTTTGGTGTCCCATTATACCAACATCTTAGTCAAGATCCAGCAACAATGACCTTGCCATAATATTACTATTAAACAACAAATCAATTATACAAGGACAAATGTTCTACTCACCCTTGTACATCTTTGGACCTGTCCTGCAAGTGCCTTTGATTGTCCTGGTGCTCCCACACACCTACTCCAACGACTACAATGTTGCCATTGAAAAGTCCTTGAGTTTAATTGTGGGAGACTGCAGAAGGCCTTGCTGGGAGACTTTAAATAGCTTGGAGCTTGAAGACTCAACTACAGATTTTCCCAGTTAGGCATTAGTCCATAGTAGCTGATTAGATTAGATTACTTACAGCGTGGAAATAGGCCCTTTGGCCCAACAAGTCCATACCGACCCGCCGAAGCGCAACCCACCCAGACCCAATCCCCAACATTTACCCCTTCACCTAACACTACGGGCAATTTAGCATGGCCAATTCACCTAACCTGCACATTTTTGGACTGCAGGAGGAAACCGGAGCACCCGGAGGAAACCCATGCAGACACGGGGAGAACGTGCAAACTCCACACAGTCAATCGCCTGAGGCGGGAACTGAACCTTGGTCTCTGACGCTGTGAGGCAGCAGTGCTAACCGCCGTGCCGCCGTGCTAGCTGTTCTGTAGTAACTTACTGCTTCCAAGACTTTTACATCTGTTTCTTTGTAGTATTGTATTTACTGTTTACTGGGTTTACCCACCTTTTTCAGGGTGCTCCCATTTTTCAAAATGATCAAAATTGTGGCTCCCCACTTTTTTTTTCTGTCAGCCAAGATTGCATCTTCTCACTTCTTGCCATATAAAATAGGCAATCTCTTGCCTCTTGTGGTCTAAAACACAAAGTACTTTGTTTTACATGTTTTAAAAAAAAAAATTCTCTGGATTTGGCGTTCATACATCTTCTTGCCAGAATCATGTCTTAATTACTGAGCCTCAGCCCTTTGAGTCTTTAACTTGTGTTGAGTTTTCTTTTTCTGTCAGATTACTTTTAATAGATTTCTTCACATTTGCTCATTTTCAACTAAAATAAATTCTGAATCCTTCCCAATTCTATGGTCCTGATTTAAATCTCACTTCTGACCCTTTCATGGTTTCTTGTAGCTGTGCATTGTGGAGCCTAGTGTAGGTGACAGCAATATTTGTTGTGAGAGTGAAGGATCTCCTCTACGCTCATTTGCCTCTAATTTCTAGTTGTTATGTTATTTCTCAATGCTGTTCCCTTTTCCCTTAGCAATTGCAAAATTTACTTCCTGAAGTCTTCAGTTTCTATTTAACTGAAATATTTTATAAGTGTAGCTGGCTTTTCTTTCTTTCTTTTACTTACCAACTTCAGAATGAGGTTTTACCTTTGGAGTAATAAGCTTGCCATTTTACCATTTCTATGGCTACTGCAGTCTCCCTCTGTCAATGATCATGTTTCAGTTGTTGATTGACTATTTGTGTCTCCTTTAAGCAATCATGCTGTTATAATGTAAACTCACTTTCTTGAATATTTCCTTTTGTTTTGAGGCTTTTAGATTTCTTTTCAAGGGGGAAGTCAGATTAAGACCACTGTAAATATGTGATTTTGTCCCCGATAACCACTCCTGGTACTCTGTAGTATTTTCCACCTCTACTTGTGTATAATACTGGGTAAGGTCTGTTTAAAGTAGTTTGCTGTTACCAAGTCTTTGGTCTTGTTTTGTCTTAGGCTTACCTAGTGATTCGTGGTGGAGGATAAACCACCATATTGTATCTACAGAAGATGCATTGTTCTTTGTTAACAAGATGGTATGATAACTTGGTAGCAATAAGTACAACTATATGTAATCAGGCATAATTACTAGGACATTAGGAAGCTGGTAGAGATACATTACTCCCTTTGAAAACTGGAGGTTGCATGAGAGTTTCTCTCCCAATAGCACGTATTACAAATATATTTAGTATAAGTACAATATAATAATAAGTATAGTTAATCCTAAAGCTCTTGTGGTGCTGTGGTAACATCCTTCCTGTTGTCCAGAAGCTCCAGGCTCAAGTCCAACTCAAAGATTTGATAAACAAAGAAGGTGCATTCATGACACAGCCAAACAGAGTGAGTATCACCTTGTAAAACCATCCAACATATACTAATGGCAGGTAATAGAACCAGAGTGTTACCTAGGAGAAAGTGAGGACTGCAGATGCTGGAGATCAGAGCTGAAAAATGTGTTGCTGGAAAAGTGCAGCAGGTCAGGCAGCATCCAAGGAGCAGGAGAATCGACGTTTCGGGCATAAGCCCTTCTTCAGGAATGAGGAAGGTGTGCCAAGCTGGCTAAGATAAAAAGTAGGGAGGTGGGACTTGGGGGAGGGGTGTTGGGAATGCGATAGGTGGAAGGAGGTTAAGGTAAGGGTGATAGGCTGGAAAGGTGCAACATGACGCCTGGAGGAAGAGCGCCTCATCTTCCGCCTAGGAACCCTCCAACCACAAGTGATGAATGCAGATTTCTCCAGCTTCCTCATTTCCCCTCCCCCCACCTTATCTCAGTCCCAACCCTCGGACTTAGCACCGCCTTCTTGACCTGCAATCTTCTTCCCGACCTCCCCGCCCCCACCCCCTCTCCGGCCCTCACCTCACCTTAACCCTCCTCCCTACCTTTTATCGATTCTCCTGCTCCTTGGATGCTGCCTGACCTGCTGCACTTTTCCAGCAACACATTTTTCAGACCAGAGTGTTACCTGGTCAGTTGTGTGATGGAAATAAATTGAAGCTTCCATCAAGAATATCCAAAGCTCCAGGCTACAATATTTACATAAGAGTAATTTTTGTCTCTTTAGCGAGACTCAGTTGGCTGGACAACTTGTGTGGATCAAATTGTAATCAGCATGGGGTTCAATTCCATTTCTGGCTGATGTGAAATTTTCAACTGCCTTCTTGCTCCACCTGAGGTGGAGATTGCGCCCTATGGGTCAGGTATACCTTCGAGCAGAAAACTCAAGATGAAGATAGTTAATCCCAAACATGATTTACACATATAGTTTCTCTCTCATCACAAATTACCTACTGGTTGTTTAATCAACTTGTGACTCAATAAAACTATGATAGACCCTATGAATTGTGAAGCATTACAATCGCACGTTTCTGCTGGCTTAGCTTGTGCTTTATGTAGAAATTTATGAACAGAGGTACGCTGTTCAGTCCCTTGAACTTGTTCTGCCATTGAATGAGATCTGTGGCCTCAAACATACTTACCTTTGACCCATATCCTTTAATACCTAACAAAATACTACTAATACTTAACAAATATTTAACAAAAATGTATCTATCTTAGATTTAAAACTAACAACTTACCTCCTTGTAATTTACATGAATTGCTGTACTTGTCCTTTAACCTGTTCAATCTAGTAATTAATGGCATAAGTACCCTTTTACTAATGTAATAATTGTTAATGAATGCTATTCAAATTTCCTTGCTCAAAAAGTGTACAATTATGAATGTGGCATCTTATTTCCTCAGAATGTCAATTGTTTTAGAAGATGTACAAAATGCTAAATATTACCTTTAACATTTTTAAAATTTTCATTTCTGTACCTTTTTGTCCTCCATCTTATAAAAGCTCCCTTTGATTCTTTTTCTTCATTTGAAATTGCCTATGTTAATCCACTCTTCTTCCCAATCCTTTGTCTGTTTAAGTCACAATCCTCCAATTGTTATAACTGAAGCTAGAGGAGTGCACTGTCTCTCGAGGCCAACTACTTCATGGGACACCACATACACTAAATACTCCAGTTACTCAGTAGACTAATGAAATATCAGCTGTAAACAACAAAATGTGACAACCAGGCATTTTAATAAACCAATGATCAAAACAAAAATTATTGAATGAAGTTCCATTAGTTCACATTCACAGTTAGTAATGTGCGCGTGCGCGCACACACACGCACACACGCTCTCTCTCTCTCTCTAAAGGTGAAAGTTTGAAACAAGGACGTTCTCGAGTCTGCTACACTGACATTCTGGCATGCATAGTCAAGTCCCTAATGTCTGAAGTCCTGTGGTTTTACTTGCTTAGGAAATACAATCTCTTTCAACAGAACTATTAGATTTTGCCCTGAACTCAATAAAAGGGTTTTTATTTTAGAAATGAGGGAGATCAGCTGGGAAGCTTGATCTGCGCAAGCTTTCCTCCAACTCAGCTTGTTCCTGGGCAGTCTTCCCTGCAATTGAACCAGATTAAACAAGAACCTTCTCCAAAATGGTCACTGTTCCAAACAGCCACAATAGAGATCTAAGACAAAGCAAGCAGTTATCATCAGTTATATGATTAATGGGACGTTTTGTTAAAACAAAATCTCCAATTTCTGCAATGAACTTTCGAAGGTATCTTTTAAAAAAAACTACTCCAGGTACTTCCACAAAATTTAGGTAAGTTCATTTTCCACTATCCCCTAAAATTTAGTCCTTTAAGCAATTTTAAGTATAATGCGCATTTGCAATATAATCTAATTGGATAAAGAGATATACTGTTTTTCTCATTTTCAGTAAGGGCACAGATTTCTTGTTACTCACATTTTATTATTGTTAACTTGCACTTCCAGTAACATTGCAAGCAAAAAATGTAAAATTTTAAACATAAAGAAACAGGATTACAAACTACAGTAAAATTTGGGCTAAGATTTATATTGAGGTAATGGTGTGGCAGGATCAGTTTATTGAGTAGACATCTGCAGTTGACAATCACAAATAAATGAAAGATCATAAAACCTTTCTTTTGCTTATAATCACCAATATATTCGTGAATGCTGAGGGCTCTTTGATACAGTGCTACCACCCACCTAACCACCTTTGAGCTGGAAGACCGTGATTCAAATTCCACCTGCTTCAGTGGTACATCATAAGCAGATTAATTAAAATATTTGTCTATAACTGAATGCCAATGGTTCTGACATAGTTGAAACTTAAAGAAAAATGTAAGTAAGATCGAAACTTACTCATATCAAAGACATCTTTTTTTGATTGGTTTTCACTGTTATTTGTTAATTCATTGGTTCCTGTGTTGGTGTTGAGATCTACTTGCAATGTTGTTAGAGCCTGGAGATCTAGATGTTGAGTGTTCACATATGTTGGTACTTCTCCATCTTTGGATAATGAAGGTCTCACCTCCGGTCGAATGCATACATCAGTAGAGGATCCTGCAGATTTTAAATGAGGAATATGTAAGGGAAGTTTCAATAATTACTTCTAAACAAAGGTGTAGAGAGGAGGATTTAGGATTGTGGAGAAGAACCTAGATCTATTGGATTGACAGCCCATAAATATTTCATTGATGAAGTACGAGCTTCTTGGTCCAATCCTCACAATATTACAGAGAAACTTTGACAGTGTTTGTGAAGATTCTAAGATTACATTAGGAATTTCAACCAGCCTGACTCATTACTGACCTGTCTGCAAAGAACAGATGTAGGTTCCACTGTGGGTCTATTGATAAAGGAAAATAAAAGAACATTGATCTTAGCAGAATTAAGAAATCTGTAACAAATGTATCCATCTTTTCCTCAAGGGGAATGCAAAAGATTATGCAGACAGTTTTCTTCAGCCTGATTTTGTGTTTTGTCTCCCTAATCCACAGGAAATCACATTATGAGCAGTAATACTGGCCTCAGCTGTCCTACCTTGAAATAACACATGGTTGCTCTGCTTCCCAACCCTTCAGTGTCTCTGTTAGAGTGCTCCAGCTGTAGGTGCTCACTCAGAATATTCCAATGGCTTGATCTCTGACTCCATCAGAGTCAGAGGTAGAGCAGTATGGTGGATAGAAATCCTAAACCACTATACTTCCTCTATCTCTAAAGGCTTTGTGGAATTTCTATATCTTTTGCTTTTATCATTTTTAAGTTTTGATGTTCTTTTTATTTTTGCAAGCTTTGGTATTCCATCATTATTATGGAACTAGTACCAATGCATTACAAACAAAAACAGAAATAGCTGAAGAAACTGAGCCAGTCTGCCAGCATCTGTGGAGAGAAAGCAGAGTCAATGTTTTGAGCCCAGCGACCCTTCTTCAGAAATCGTGGTTCTATTGTTTCAGGCGTCTATGCAAAGAAAGAAGAGACTAGTTTATTGCTCAGTTTCTACTGTTCTTGCTAAATCTCAAGGAGCTATGGAAAATGTAAAAAAAAGATGAAGTTCAGATCACTTCATAGTAAAATGCACTTACTCATTATTTGAAACAAATCTTTATATGTCACTCCTAGATTATGCCAGTCATTAGCGATGAATTAGTAATGAGTGGATGGGTTGTTTCATAATCCATAGGTGGGGGTTCAAGGCCTGACATGCCAATTATGTAGTATTTTTCCATTTTGAAAATCTTCTGTAGTGATAAGTACAGTACCTTACATAGATGCTAATAATGTACATCTACAAAATATATAAGGCTTTACAATGGTCAGGTCAAATTTAGGATGGTTTGCCCAGATCTGGACAGAATCAAAGGCTTAGTGGACAGCAACTCAGCACGATATTACCTATTTTCGGAGGCTAACAGGTCCTTTAAGATTCCAAAATGGTGTCTGTGACATGCACATACAATTCTGTCTGAAGAACGACGGATTGTGTATTGGTAAAGTGATTAGAGAGCACACACCAAATAAAGTCATAGAGTCATAGAAATGTACAGCAAGGAAACAGACCCTTCAGTCCAACTCATCCATGCTGACCCAATATCCCAACCCAATTCTGTCCCGCCCTCTAGCACCTGATTCATATCCCTCCAAACCCCTCCTATTCATATACCCATCCAGATGCCTTTTAAATGTTGCAATTGTACCAGCCTCCACCACTTCCTCTGGCAGCTCATTCCATACACATACCACCCTCTTTGTAAAAAAGTTGCCCCTTAGGTCTCTTTTATATCTTTTCCCTCTCACTCTAAACCTATGCCCTCTCGTTCTGGAATCCCCCACGCCAGGGAAAGACTTTGTCTATTTATCCTATCCATGCCCCTCAAAATATCTGTCGGAAGAATGCAGAGCAGACAGATCACAATGACAATCAGCAAGTACTACTTATTTGGTACCAACATGTAAATTTGAAGCTGCACACCTCAGCCCATGCCCTCTCAATCTCCCACAGTTGAACACATGTTTATTGGCATGACAGACACTCAACATGTAGTATTCACAGGGATGATCAGCCAACTACAAGCCAGTGCTGGATTACTTCTTCTGGCTGTTACCACAATTCTACAGTTTCAGGAATATGCAAGAAGTAATGTAGCAAGTGTGGAAGTACATTTTCGGTGACTTAAAAGTTTATGCAGAAACCATATGTTTCCATACATTGGTACCTTAGTATGCAATTCTCTTAAAATTGAGCATGTTTGGAAGAATGAGCAGAGGAAGAGCTAGAAGTCGGAGGACGGAAAAGAGAGGGAGTACGATTCTCAGCAGGAAGCCATGTCTGGGGCAAAACATTGAGGGAGCAATTTATGTAGTTGATTCTCAGTAATGATTAAAGTATGAGATGGTATTTGAGCACTTCACTAAGTTGTTGGTGCATAATAAACTCAGCAAATGGTAAAGAATTCAAAGAAAGTTGTTGTGAAGATGAAAGTGGCTGTAAACCGTTATGACTCTGGCGAAGATATTAACAGCATGCTTTATTAAACCACTTCAGTGCCTTATGTAAGAGAGAGAACTTTATTTCATTGCCTCTTGCCAGAGAGAGCAAAATGGAGCGACCGTGAGTTATCTGCTTTCCCATACTGCAAGGTGCCATTGGCAACACATATGGTGCTTTGCAGACACCACATATTAACCTTCCCATGTAACTGAACCAAAGGGTGTGACTATGGTTGTGAATATCTAGTTCATGGTTCCTTTGCATTAGTTTTTTTCTCAATTTTAGGAATTTAAGTTTGTAATATAAAATTGGATGAATGCAATTAAAGCATCTTGAAGATTTGTGCTCCAAAAGCCTTGAATTATATTTCTTTAAGAGTTTAAAGGTTAGAAAGGTAAGGTAGTTGAAATGCTGGGCTTTAATGACTAAACACACGTGAATGCACAAAGGAACTGTAATTCAAGTAAAAGTGGGGGAGTGGGAAGCAAATGGATCCATATCAGTAGAACTGGAAGACTTGCTCTCTCTCCCTACCCTCCCCCCTCTTGAAAGTTAGAGTCTTAATTCTATAAACATTATATATGGTTTAGAATCATTATTTTACCTGTCTACTTATCTAGTCATTTTTAAAGATATTTATTTTGATCAAGTTTGTATGATAAAGATTATTTCAATTCAACGCTAAAATCCTTACACTTAATTTATTGCTCTTAGTTCTTTCATGCATTCTACTTTTTAAAAGATTATGGTCTATTAAACCAGCTTGTAACAAAAAATATACTCTAAAACTTATTCAGCAACAGGCCCATAAATTGCCCATTGGATAGGAACTTGTCACCACCTTATCAGCATTGATTAAAATCATTTAGAGTCATACAGTCATAGAGATGTACAGCATGGAAACAGACCCTTCAGCCCAACCAGTCCATGCCGACCAGATATCCCAACACAATCTAGTCCCACCTGCCAGCACCTGGCCCATTATCCCTCCAAACCCTTCCTATTCATATACCTATCCAAATGTCTCTTAAATGTTGCAATTGTACCAGCCTCTACCACTTCCTCTGACAGCTCATTCCATACACGTACCACCCTCTGCGTGAAAACGTTGCCCCTGAGATCTCTTTTACATCTTTCCCCTCTCACCCTAAACCTATGCCCTCTAGTTCTGGATTCCCCGACCCCAGAGAAAAGACTTTGTCTATTTAT
>NC_057711.1:88965061-89018551 GCF_004010195.1 Chiloscyllium plagiosum
CCCCCATTTTCTGTGGCTCCACACAAAGGCCGCCTTGCTGATCTTTGAGGGGCCCTATTCTCTCCCTAGTTACCCTTTTGTCCTTAATATATTTGTAAAAACCCTTTGGATTCTCCTTAATTCTATTTGCCAAAGCTATCTCATGTCCCCGTTTTGCCCTCCTGATTTCCCTCTTAAGTATACTCCTACTTTCTTTATACTCTTCTAAGGATTCACTCGATCTATCCTGTCTATACCTGACATATGCTTCCTTCTTTTTCTTAACCAAACCCTCAATATCTTTTGTTATCCAGCATTCCCTATACCTACCGGCCTTCCCTTTCACCCTGACAGGAATATACTTTCTCTGCACTCTCGTTATCTCATTTCTGAACGCTTCCCATTTTCCAGCCGTCCCTTTACCTGCGAACATCTGCCTCCAATCAGCTTTCGTAAGTTCTTGCCTAATACCATCAAAATTTCCCTTTCTCCAATTTAGAACTTCAACTTTTAGATCTGGTCTATCCTTTTCCATCACTATTTTAAAACGAATAGACTTTTGGTCGCTGGCCCCAAAGTGCTCCCCCACTGACACCTCAGTCATCTGCCCTGCCTTATTTCCCAAGAGTAGGTCAAGTTTTGCACCTTCTCTAGTAGGTACATACACATACTGAATCAGAAAACTCTCTTGCACACACTTAAGAAATTCCTCTCCATCTAAACCTTTAACACTATGGCAAATTACCCACATTTGCATTATCTGTGAAGGGTAGAACATTTACTTACCAAAGATGTGAATGAATATCTATCATACACACAATCAGAACATTTCAGTACCCCAATCTGAACTTCCACCACAGCAGTATGACATTGAGTTTCTGCTATTTGTACCACAACACCAATAACAGACATGGTTGATTCTAAGACTCTGTTGATGGAGTTGGACAGCTGGAAACAATAGGCTTCAATGTCTTTGCTATGCCTGTGTCAAGTTGGTGCCAATTTATTACAACAAATGAACAGTACTGGAAATGTTGACTGCATGTAGCATTCTGTACAATTAGTGGCAGCAAGAATTTTGCCTGAAGTCTATTAAATTGTCACAAGTTAATTTTGCAAAATGTTTCCTCACATCCATTTTCAGCAGATGACAAGCTTACAGCCCAGTACAAACAGGAAACACAATTTAAAGAAAGTTTTAACTCCATCTTATATTGGGAAAATCTGATGAGTTGTTACAGTACATCTTATAGATGGTACACACTGCTGCCACTAGGTCATGAGATTAGTTTTGAATTATTACAGTAAAGAGCCAGCACAGACACGCTAAATGGAATGATTTTGGTTGTGTTGCCCTCTGTGTTTTTGTATTATTTATTGACATGGATCAGGAATACTAAATTGTGAAATGTCATCATTTCACTTAAAAAAAAGTGTTCAGCAATTTTCTTTTTCTGTGGAAAAAATGTACTCAGAAGAGGCAGGTATGCTGTTTCTACTGATTATGTCATTCTCTGTGTTGCACAATACATTTTCAAAATAATTTACATGGTTGTGTTTTTTTTTCAAATGATATTTAGAACTCTTCCATGGTATTATATAAACAATCTATTTAATGAATAAAAATCTGACACAGTGCCCTCTATTGACCACATTCATGGAGGATCCCTCAAATCTCATTCACTTTACACAGTTTCTCCTGTGAATTTTCCTACTGTTTCAAAGACAGGTATTTCTCAAAAGGTTATTTATTTACCATATCTGCCGAGCGCTTGTCTCCGGTCTTCACTGTGGTTTTCGCCCAGATCTGGCCCTTGATAGTAGCTTTGATCTTGTCCAATGGCTAACACTGGCTACAGTAACAAAGTAAAATTGTTCAACACTAAAGGGTTCCATGCCTAAAACAACACAGAGTAAGAAAAAGTAAAAGAATACAAACATTTCTTTCTTTGGAATGATATCCGCTCTTTTTCTTCCCCAACTTGAGTCTCATGCAGATGTTGATTATACTTAACTGTTTATTTTTCAATCAATGGTAATAAAAATGCCAAAGGATTTTGTAGCAATGGGTGAATGTAGTATCAATATTTTATGCAAATTATCAGTGCTGCTCTGTGGCCTTGTTCTTCCTCTTTAAATGACCACATTTCTCCTTACATGATCCCTCATTTCCACTATTTAGTTCAAAGCCTCCAGTACTGTCCTTTTATGTGACTCACCAGAACACTAGTCTCAACACTGTCCAGGTGAAGACCATGCCACTGGTACAGTGGTACTTTCCCCAGTACTGGTGCTAGTGCCCTATGAATCAAAATCCTTTTCTATTATGACAGTCTTTAAATCATGCATTAAAATCTCTAATTTTATTCTATGTCAATTTGCTTGTGGCCTGGGTAGTGATCTAGAGAGATTATCATCTCTCTGGTTTTATATTTTAGTAAATATCAGAGGGTGGTGGTGGAGAGCTGTTTTTCAGACCTATGACCAGTGGTGTTCTGCAGGGATCAGTTCTGGGTCCGCTGTTGTTGTCATTTATATAAACAATTTAGATGAGAACATAGGAAGCATGGTTGGTAAGTTTGCGGATGCCACCAAAATTGGTGGTAAAGTAGACAGTGAAGACATTTATCTCAGAGTACAACAGGATCTTTATCTGGGCCAATGGGCTGAGAAATGGCAAATCAAGTTTATTTTGGATAAATGCAAAGCATTGTATTTCAGTCAGATCAACAAGGACTTACACAGTTAATGGTAGGGCGCTGGGGAGTGAGACACCGAGGGGTTCAGGCCCATAGTTCATTGAAAGTTGCAACACAGGTAGACAGGGCCATTAAGAAGGCATGTAGCATGCTTGCTTTTGTTGCTCAAACCTTTGAGCATAGGACTTGGGATGAGAGTCAAGAGTATAGTGCTGGAAATGCACAGCAAGTCAGGCAGCATCCGAGGAGCTGGAAAAATCGACGTTTCAGGCATAAGCCCTCCATCAGGAATGAAGGGCTTTTGCCCAAAATGTCAATTTTCCTGCTCCTCAGATGCTGCCTGACCTACTGTGCTTTTCAAGCACTACACTCCTGACGCTAATCTCCATCATCTGCAGTACTCACTTTTGCCTATAGGAGTTGGGATGTCTTGTTGAGGTTGTACATTAGTGAGGCCACTTTTGGAGTACTGTGCATAGTTTGGGTCACCCTGCTATGAGAAAGATGTTATTAAATTGGAAAGGGTACACAAACGATTTAGAAGGGTGGTAGCGAAATTGGAGGGTTTGAGTTGTAAGGAGAAGCTGGATAGGCTGGTAGTTCTTTCCCTGGAGTGGAAGAGATTAAGGGGTGGCCTTATAGAGCTTTATAAAATCATGACTGGCATAGATACAGTGAATAGCAAAGGTCTTTTCCTTAAGGTAGGAAAGTTCAAAAGTAGGGGGCATAATTTAAAGATGAGAATAGAATGATTTAAAAGGGAGCTGAGGGATAATTGTTTCACACAGAGGGTGGTTTGTGTGTTGAATGAAATGTGCTAGATGCAGGTGTAATTCCAACATTTAAAAGACATTTGGACAGCTATATGAATAGGAATGGTTTAGAATGATATGGGCCAAATGCAGGCTGTGTGACTCTATGACTCTATATCCCTCGTAGCTGCACATACTCCCTTGACAGATAGCCACATAAAGCACACTAATTCGATCCTCCTTGTTTCACTGCAAGTTCTTCTCTAACTACAAATAGATGTCCCAAATGCTGCCACTGGACAAGCAACATAGTTTTCTGGATTAATACTCTCAGCTGCAGAAAATTGTGCCTATTCCCAAATTATATTATCTTCTACTACCACTACATTTATCACATCTATTATCTTGTCCAACTTAAATTACTCTCTGCACCATGTTACAAAATCATCCACCTTGCAGCCCTCATTTTCATTCAGACAAACCATAATCTTAGCAGGACTTATACACTTAATTGTAAGGTCCTAGGGAGTGTTGCTGAAAAAAAGAGACCTTGGAGTGCAGGTTCATAGCTCCTTGAAAGTGGAGTCACAGGTAGATAAGGGTAGTGAAGAAGGCATTTGGTATGCTTTGTTCTGTTGGTCAGAGTACTGAGTATAGGAGTTGGGAGGTCATGTTGAGGCTGTAGAGGACATTGGTTAGGCCACTGTTGGAATATTGCATGCAATTCTGGTCTCCTTCCTATTGGAAAGATGTTGTGAAACTTGAAGGGGTTCAGAAAAGATGTATGGAATGAGCTGCCACAGGAAGTGGTGGAGGCTGGTACAATTGCCACATTTAAAAGGCATTTGGATTGGTATATGAATAGGAAGGGTTTGGAGGAATATGGGCCGGGTGATGGCAGGTGGGACTAGATTGGGTTGGGTATCTGGTTGGCATGGACGGGTTGGACCGAAGGGTCTGTTTCCATGCTGTACATCTCTGACTCTAAGAACAACAAAGCCATTGGTTAATTGTAAAGTTTGAAAGTCTACCTTTTTAATCCCCACACAACTTCACTTACAGTCACACTCGCTTGTACCGACCACGGGCCATGTAAGAATACTCTAGGCCAAGAGTTACAATTCTCTTTTAGAACAAAATCTCTCGGCAACTTACCCCTCCTTGAGGCATTATACTGTCCATAGCTTATTCAATCTTAACTAAAGTTTCTCAAGCCAAAAACACTTAGTGCATATATGGTCACTGTGGATCGCACTGGTGTACACCAGTGCCCACGTACTATGCTTGTAACTCATCATCTGTCCTGCCATATGTCTTGTGTTTTTATGACCAAATCAACTATTCTTTATTTAAATCTGAGTTGATGCCTCTAGTTTTGTTCCAATTAATTCTTCCCTAGACCCACTCTGGTCAAGACCTCATCATAGCCTTGGTCCAAATATGGACAAAGGAGCTGACTTCCAGAGGTGAAGTGAGAGTGAATCCTCCTGAAATCAAGGCAACTTTTTATCAAGTGCAGCATTGAAGATCCTTTTTAAAATTAAACACCAATTTCTGTTGACAGGAGTCACAACTTGAAAAAAGAAAGATGGCTGTGGTTGTCAATGACTACATCTCAGTACCAGAATATTCTTGCAGTAATTCCTCAGTGTATCCGAGGTCAACCTTACTTCAATTGCTTCATCAATGATGTTTGATTGATCACATTGCCAAAAATGGTAATATTTCTGAGTATTCAACTGCATTTGCAAATCTACAGATTGTCTCCACAAGCAGCAATAAAAGGACAGTAGTTAGGCTTGGGAAGAGAAGTAGAAATCACACAATGCTAAGCAATAACCATCTATGACAAGAGAGAAGCTAGCAATCTCCCTTTGAGTCAATGTCATTACTATCACTGAATTATTCCACTATTAACTTCTTAAGGCTTAGTGTTAAACAGGAAATGGATCAGCCATATAAATGTTGTAGCTATACTAGCAGGCCAGAGACTGGGAACACCACAACAAGTACCTCATTGCTCGGCCCCCCACAGTCTGAACACCATCTACAGGGCATGACTCATGAGTGTGATGGAGTAGTCCTCACTTGCCTGGATGATGTGGGTCTAACAACACTCGAGAAGTTGAACACTATCCAGGATGAAGCAAACCATCTGTTTGGCACCCCACCCACCACCTTAAATATTTAATTTCCCCATAACTGGAGCACCATTTCAACATGGTGTATTATCTACAAGATGCTCTATAGCAACTCACCAAGGATACTTTGACTACTCCTCCCTAACCTGCAATTCCCTAAGGCGACAAGGACAATAGGCAAGTCAATTAAATGATGTGCAATAAATTATTAAATGATTCAACAAATAATTATCCTCCATAAAAATCTCCTTGATAAGTTCCTCAACACATATTCACAGCCACCCCTTTCAGCTTTCCACCTCACCTAGTCTCATTGCCTGCATAGTTTCACTGACAGATAAGATCACATGGGCAGAACGGTGGCTCAGTGGTTAGCACTGCAGCCTCACAGTGCCAGGGACCTGGGTTTGATTCCAGTCTCAGAGGACTGTCTGTGTGGAGTTTGTGCATTCTCCCAGTGTCTGCATGGGTTTCCCCCAAGTGCTCCGGTTTCCTCCCACAGTGCATGCTAGGTGAATAGGAAATGTTAAATTGCCCATAGTGTTAGGTGCATTAGTCAGGGGTAAATGTAAAGTAGGGGAATGGATCGGGAGGGGGTTACTCTTTGGAGGGTCAGTGTGGACTTGTTGGGCTGAACAGCTTGTTTCCATACTGTAGGGAATCTAATCTAAATACTTCTTAAATTATTCACCACCCGCATAGCATTTCTATGCTCTGAATCTTTTACTCTATAGCTCCTTCATTATTATTCCTGGAAGAAACAACCTTGTGATTCATTCACAACTGCACTCAAGTCCTCAGTCATCGAGATGGTAGCTTTCCATTTAGCACAATAGTTATCCAGCTCCTGATTTACTCAATGATGACTGCGCCTTCACTTTTGGTTTCCTAGTCCCCAGGAAGACATTTTCTGTCATCCTGGCCATTTCTCCTGGAATGGCCTTTTTCCATGCCGGTTTGAGCCCAAGGGATGCATATCTGGTGAACTGCCTTTGCAATTTTCCTCCTTTCCACTACCCACCAGGGCAGCCTGATTCTTGCTTCTTTCATTAGTTTCACTTGACTCCCCTCACATCCTCTCTAAGCTCATCTTTTCAAGAGACTGATCTCCTGTTACAATCATCCTATTCTCTCTATACTGCAGATCAGCTAACTTCTCTTCCAAGACCCCAAGTTAGCTAATATTGTAAGTGCTGTCTCTCTTTAGGCACTGCCACCCTTTCCCTTAAGTATGTCAATATCACCCCCTTCCTCAAAAATAATGCTTGATTCTGCCATCTTGCAAACTGCTCCTATCTCAAACCTCCCTTGCTTCTTTACAGTTCTTGAACATGCTGCTATCTACAAAACCTGTTCCTACCTTGGAAATCTTCAAACTTTAATTGATCCAATCAGGTTTCTGATCTCGGAGAAAAGTGACTTAACATGTGCAAATGTTCCTGATAGGTATAAATTCTCAACTCTGGTAACATTCTTGTAATTCCTTTTCTGCATGTTCTCCAGTGTTTCAATACTACTCTTCATAATATGATTGAACTGTTAATTTGGAGAACTGATGCAGACACATCGTGTAACAATTCTGTGAATCTGTGTCCCCTGATAAAATGCAAACAAAAATGAGCAGGATGCTACAATAGCACTTAGCTTAACTGTAGAGAGGAAGAAGGAAATCCTACTCTCAGATTCCAATTCAGTAATCTGATTCTGGAGCCATCAGGTGTGATGCCCATTGCTGTTTAGCCAACTGTTGCTCACCATTTAGGCTCATAGCTGAAGAAAAGTCACTTGCATAAAACAAAAGAATAGTTGGAGTCTATAGAACACCACTGTAAGCATTAGCATCTTATTGCTAAACTGGTTGAGACAATCCAACACATTGCAGACAATCAATGAAAAATTTGTTATTATCCTCCCTAAGTATATAGGGCACTGTATTACACAATAAGCCAATGCTGAATAAATAAAGCTATTTCTAATCAACAGAAATAATGGTCATTTTAGTGACAGCTCTAGAAATGAATGTACTTTATATAGATTTTCTGTACTACTTGCTTTCACGTTTGGCATTTTGAAAGCTACATTAGAACAGAAAGCACAGTGATTGCTTGGAGCAATCTCATCACAATTAGAATAGTTAATAAGCAAAACATCAAGATTCAATTGTCTACCTTTAAGACTTGATTCAAGGAATTAATACTTTAAAATATATAAGCTAATAAAAATACATTGAGAAATGTGAGTCACATAAAATTTACCAACCTGGGTAATATCAAAACAATGTGCAGGCAGACTCTGATTCAACCCAAGCTGATGAGTTTCTCTAAGTCGGACATCAATAAATCCACCAGAAGGAGGGATTTTCCCAGGAATACTGTTATAATAAGGATGCTCTGTAAACTCTTCATCTTCTCCAGCCCAAATTGATTCTTCTAAATTTGGCATTCTGCACGAGATTGGAAAATGGTTGTTACTGGTGTCACGCAGTATAAATAAAGAGTATTCAATGAAAATCTCACTATATGATTTAAAGCTTTATATCATATATATTCAATTAAATGTTCTTGAAACCATATTCTTGAAAAAATACAGTGTTATATGAGAGATGTCAAAATTATATAAATGATTTTTGGAAATTGCTATGCTTTTTCTGTCCATGGGCAATGATTTTTCTTGTTGATGAATTTCATAACTAGATATTTGCATTCACCACAGTAGAAACCAAATCTTAATGCAACTATTTTGTTGGCTTGCCATTGCCTTCCTCATACTTTTGAACTTCAGGGTACCTTCTTCCAGATGGGTTGCAACCAAGGCTAAAGAGTCCTATGTATCCATAAAATAGGGTTTTGCCGCATTGCTCTCAAGTAATCCTATTGGACATAAACCCAGTATCCAGTATCAGTACTCTGATTGCTGTTGCCAGAAATGGGGCCAAAATCCAAACCTGTTGATTCAGAGATGAGAATGCTATTGCTGAACCATTATCCCCTCCTGTCTTTCTACATAACTAAAATTCTCAGAGATTAAATAACCTATCATAGGTAGGAATTAAATGTCAACACTGCTTTTCATTTGTCTCCAACAAATGTAGTATATATTATTGATGCAAATTAAATAATTGCACATCATGAACTCTATGTGCATTTCCAAAATATGCTCTTGGAAAGCAAAGCTACTCAGTGAAAACACAAAATGTCAGTATGGCTTACTTGGTGGTTGAGTCCTAAAAGACATAGCTGATAAACTGGGTCTGTGAGGTGTGGTCAGGGAATCAAGAAGAGGGAAAAATATATATGACCCCACCCTCACCAACCTGTTCATTAGTCTACTCTCGATCATCATCAAAGTGATAGAAAGTGTCATCAACTGTTCTTTTAAGCAGCACGTGCTTAGCAATAACTTGCTCACTGAAAACCAGTTTGGGTTCCACCAATGTTACTGGCTCTTAACCTCATTATAGCCTTGGTTCAAATATGGAGAAAACAGCTGAATTACAGGTGAGGAGAAACTTGGCATCAATGCCAAATTTGACTGAGTGTAACATCAAGGATCCATAGCAAATCGGGAGTCAATGGGAATCAGAGGGAAATCTCTCCACTGGTTGGAGTCATACCTAGCACAAAGGAAGATGGCTGTGCATTTTGAAGGTTAGTTATCTCAGTTCCAGAGCACCTCTGTAGGAGTTCTTCAAGATAATGTCCTAGGCCCTACCATCTTCAGCTGCTTCATTAATGACCTTCATTCTATTATAAGTTCAAAACTGTGAATGTTTGCTGATGATTAGTGAATACTGCTGACCATTATGCAATGATCAGATAATGAAGCGGTCCACACTCAAATGCACATAGATCTGGACAATATCCAGGTGTGTTAGCAAGTGAAAAGCAACATTTGCAATACAGACATAATGGGTCAAATGACCTCTTTCTGTATTGTAAAATCATATAATTTGATTTGTGCCACACAAATGTCAGGCAATGACAACCTTCAGCAAGACAGAGACTCGTTTTTGTCCCTTAGCATTCAGTGGCATTACAATTACCATTGTACCCCCACAATCCACATCGTAGGAGTTACCATTGTCCAGAAGTTAAACTGAACTAGTCACATAAATACAGTAGCTACAACTGAAAGTCAGTGTTAGGAATCCTGCACTGAATAATTCACCTCCTAATTTCCAAAGCTCGTCAAATGTTGACCAAGCACAAGGCACAACTGTGTGAAATAATCTTCATTTGTCCAGATGAGTGTGTCAATGGTGAAGGGAATAAATGTATATGGATCTGGTGCTAATCATGCAGGCTGCTTTGTTGTGGATGGTGTTAACGTACTTGTGTATTATCCATATTTAGCTCAGGTTAATTCTGGATGTTAAATTATAAGTTATACATATATAAGTAAAACGTGGCACAGCACCAGGTTATGGTCCAGGTTTATTTGGAAGTGCTAGCTTTCGGAGCACCGCTCCTTCATCAGGTAGCTATGGATTAGAATCATAAGACATAGAATTGATAGCAAAAGATCACAGTGTCATGAAACTGATACGATATATTGAACAAACCTAGAATGCTGTTAATCTCAAGATTGGGATACAGACAGATTGTAACTTCACACCTTTAATGCATTGTCTGAGCTGACATGTCACCTTTTTCTATAAAACTTTAAGTTAATGTGACTTGAAAGAAGTTCTGGGATTTACATACTAATGAACTGAAACCTGCAACCCATTCTAAGATGAAAGACTTAACAGCAATCTAGATTTGTTCAAACATCGTGCCAGTTGCATGACACTGTGATCTTTTGCTATACATTCTGTGTTTTATGAGCCTGCTCCACAGCTACCTGATGAAGGAGTAGCGGTCCAAAAGCTAGTGCTTCCAAATAAACCTGTTGGACTATAACCGGGTGCTGTGTGATTTTTAACTTTGTCCACCCCAAACCAACACTAGCACCTCCACATCATATATATAGTAGATTGTATTACTTTTCTGGCTTTGTACAGTAACATTTCATGTTGTTTGTTCAAAACTATGGCTTTATTTTCTTAGTGAGTCCCAGGAGTTTAAACTTGGTCTATTTGAAACAAAAAGAAACTTGTCTTTAGCCATGTCATAACTGAAATTTGGCAGTGTGGTCTGAAATAATAGAAAATCATAATTACATAGATATCGATTGTATTATGTTTGCCTTATTATCCACTTATTGTCCAAGCATTCTAGTCACCAGAAAGTAATGGGATAAAATAGGACTGAAGAAGACTTTGATCTTATACTCATGGCAGACTGGTACAAAAGGTGAAGTCACACGGTATCGGGGTAAGATGGCTAGATGGATACTGAACTAGCTTAGTCATAGGAGACAGAGGGTAGTGGTGGAAGATTGCTTTTCAAAATGGAGGGCTGAGAGTAATGGTGTTCCACTGGAATCAGTGCTGAGACCCCTGCTGTTCATGGTCTGCATAAATGTGTTTGGTCTAATTAGTAAGCTTGTGGACGATACAAAGATTGGTGGAGTTGCGGATAGTGAGGACGATTATCAGAGGATACAACAGGATATAAATCAGTTGGAGGCATGGACAGAAAAATGGCAAATGGTGTTTAATCCAGACAAATGTGAGGTGATGCATTTTGGAAGGTCAAGTATAGGTGGAAATTATAGTGAATGGCAGAACTCTCAGGAGTATTAATAGAGAAAGATCTGGATGTGCAGATCCACAGATCACTGAAGGTGACAGTGCAGGTAGATTAGGTATTAAAAAAGGCCTGTGACATGCTTGCCTTCTTTGGAAAGCGCATTGAGTATAGGAATAGACATGCTATGCTTCTGCTTTATAGAACTTTAGCTAGGCCACACTTGGAATATTGCGTACAGTTCTGGTCACCACACTACCCAAAGGATGTAGATTCTTTGGAGAGGATAATACTGGAAAGGTTTACCAGGACGTTGCCTGGTATGGGGGATTTTAGCATTGAAGCAAGGTTGGATAAACTAGATTTGTTTTCATTGGAACAAAGAGGTTAAGGGGCGACCTAATAGAAGTTTATAAGATTGTGCATGGCATGGCTAGAGTGGAAAGTAAGAGTGTTTTTTTCCCCAGGGTGGAGAGTTCAATTACTAGGGTAGACAGGTTCAAGGTGTGAGGTGGGGGGGGGGGGGGGAGTTTAAAAGAGATGTGCAAGGCAAGTTTTTCACACAATGGTGGTGAGTGCCTGGAGTGCGTTGCCAGAGGAGGTGGTGGAAGCAGACACAATAGTAGCATTCAAGAAGCACCTGGATGAATACATGAAAAGGAAGGAAATAGAGAGATACAGATCCTTTAAGTGATGATGGTTTTAGTACGAAAGGGCAAAATGTGGCGGTGCAGGCTTGGAAGGCTGAAGGGTCTGTTCTTGAGCTGTATTGTTTTTTGTTCTTTGCTCTAATATATTGTTTCCACCATTATAACCAGGATTACTACAGATTGCAGTCCAATAATTTTGCAATAACTGACCAACCAAATGATTCCTGATTCTTTGCAACTTTTTTTTAAAAAGAATTGATATTGGTTCTAACTTTCACACTTGCCCAATGTTCTTGTCAGCAAAATAAACCTTACTCATCGCCTCAGATTTTTTACCGTCCTTCAAAAAGCTCAAAGGGTTCCAAACTTCAGCAATTTTCATTTAAAATAGATAGGTTAAGATCTACAAATGTAACTTGTGGAGCTTGGTAAATCTAGCCATGGTTTGAGTTGGATGTTTCAGTATGACTTCACTGACAATAAATTCCTTTTAACATAATGGTATAGTAATAAAAGATTCAATCACTTAAAAACCTATTCTAATCTTTGTAACAATATTTCACGCCAATGCTACCACATACTATTTGCTGTCAAAGCCGACATCCCTACCTTTGTCACCTCCAGATTCAACTACTCCAATTCTCCACTCTGTAAGCATCAGATCATCTAAATCATCACTGCCAATATTTGAAAAATCAGTCCCAATCAACAACCCTGTCCTCACTGACCTACACTGGCTTTCAATCCCCTAATGGCTCTAATTTAGAAGTCTTTAGAAGTCTTATCCTTGTATGCAAATACATTTCTGATCCATCATTGTAATATTCTCCAGTCATATAAATCTGCAAGCCCTCTGCATTTTTTGAACTCTGGTCCTTGGACATCACCCAACTCACTTATCTTACCACTGGTACCCTTGTGCTTTCACCTGTCACCTAAACTTTGAAAATGATCATCTAAATCTCCCTCCTTCCTAATATCTTCATTCTTCACACAATATCAATGTTCATATGCTTATGCCTTAGGAGTTACCAAAGTTGAAAACACTGGTCACACAGTTTGATTGCATATTGATTATATTGTTGGTGCTACAGATCATATTTGATGCAACATGCAGATTAATGCTTGGTACCTTGGTAACAGCAATGTTGTCTCAGTTCAGCAGGAGGCAGTGATACCAGGTCATTTCAGCCAATATAACAAACTGATAAAAGCCTTTAGGTAACTAGAACTGTCCAGTGACAACTCATGACCTCTGACAATGACCCACAAATGCGAGTAATATGTATATAATGAAAGCACACAAAATATCATTGAGCATACCATTTAGATGCTTAATCAATTCTTCATCTGCCTGTGACCTGGGTTCTGAGAAAGTTACCACCTGCACTACCTCTACTCCCACCCTGAGACACTTAGGGTTGAGGCTCGATTTTCGGAGCCCTAGTGTTGGGCAGATGGGGACCCTAAAGCAAGAGGTCGGCTGATTCTTGCCATCATCAATCCAGCCCATGTATTAAAGCAGTAAAAGGTCAATTAATGGCCTTCATCTGAGTTCTCAGCCCACATTCAATGTGGGAAGTTAGCTGCTGTGGGTGCAGTGCGAATGGCACTGGGTGGTTGGCATATCTGAGCACGAAACTGGCACTGTCCTGATATTTGCACAAATAAGTTAGGCTTCATCATGGAGGTAGGCATAGATGGAATATAATGGTAAGGTGCCATCTGGGCATGGCTTTGGCTGATTCCCAGAGCTTTGAAGGGAAAGGATGCACAGCTGGTAATGTACATTGTCTAAAGGCAGATATGGGTGTTCAATTGGTAGGGGCGAGGTGTCGATCATTAGATGGAGCACTGCCATTGCCCATTAATGACCTGCAGATATGTGGAGTTATCACAATTCATTACGATAGAGTGATGAGTGCGTCTGACATTCCATATAATCAAAGAAAGCTAATTTTTTTACAGGGTAAATGGCTCCACAATGCAAGAGAGAGTAGTTGGTCGGTAAGCAGAGTGGTAGAACTGTCTATCCTCATCCCCATAGAAGGAAACGTGCATGAGCTATCAGCTGGAATTGAGCCTTTACCTCCACAAGTGATGGGGTGGTGAGGTCCCAAGGGAATAGTATGTTCTAATGACAGAGACAAAACCTAACAGACCCAAGGGGAGGGAGTGTAATGGCTACCATAGTCAAATGAGCAATCTTAATTTCATTTGTGACGTTAAGAACCAAAAGTATTCGTGATTCAAAAGTGTGTGGATAGTGTAATTTGGGAAATGAAAATTCTTGTACAGATCAATTTGAAATGTTGCCAATCTGGAATGGTATTGTCGCTCAAGCACTAAGATATAGATAATACCTTAATCTCTATCTTTCTGTCTCCTACACAGAGAACCAACTAGTATTCCAACTACTAGCCTGAGGATGGACCACATCCAACCTCCGATATAGAAGAGGGTGCAGTAGCACATAGTTTCTTGATGTGCCTAATGTAGTAAATGCTGACACTTTGGTTGTAAGATCAAGCAAAAATCCTCTATATTAAAACATATGGACAAAACCCTAGATTTTGAACAGAGTCCGCAATTTGCAAAACTTTTAAAACCAAAAATGAAAGCTGGAATGAGTGTGTAAGAAATACACAACCAGGCCTGGGTAAGGGGATTGCTGTCTGGGACTATTGTTCAGCCTATAATCACAACATAACCTCCTCTCTCAGAGAACAGACAACCGAAACCAACAGACACTAGGCCAAGACACCTTTTATACCTCAGGCTACACAGTGCCGATAGTAGAGGGCCTACAGAGATTTTGGACATTCAACCTCAATCAAAACCCATTCTCACATACTGTAACCATCAGAAAGTCAATTAGCTTCAAAATCTCACCTAAGGGAGCCTTTTCAACATGCTTCTGCATGAACAGCTTCCGAACCAAGACCACAGAGGCCAAACAAATTTCAGCACAAATAAGTTCCCAAACAAGAGCTATTCGACACAGGCCTGTTCCGAACCAAGAGAACTGATGGCAACCGACCACAACCAACAGAACCAAAGACTGACAACTCTGAGAAACCACCGACTCAACCGTCATAACAAGTTCTCAGACACAATCTGAAGTGAAAACAGGGCCTGCAAAACTAACAGAAAGTAAAGAAAACCAGGTACTTACCTGACAGATCCAACACGCACCTTACTGTATCAGTGGACTCAACCCAAACTGAAAAGCTTATGCAGCCTAAAGTCTTCATCCAGGCTCTGGCTACAGCAGGCCGGGACAGGTAGGCACAATTCAAACCCACGCTTCTCAGTGGTGAGCTTAAATTCCCAAGATCCCAAAGTTCCAACCTAACTAGCAGGGAGGGGAAGGCAGGTGATGAGAGTGCATTGGGACCCCAGGGTAGGAATTATGATTAAAGACTCTAATTTAAACTGTTGTTTGATGCGTGTGTCAGTGGGATAAGTTGCTAATAGTGTTAATCTCGTAAATAGTGTAATTTAAGGTACAACGTTCTCAGTATACAGAGGAACCTCGATTATCCAAATTTCAGATTATATGAACAAAATCACAAGGTCCCGATACTAGACTAAACTGCTTTAATCTAGCATTCGATTATCTGGCATTCAATTATCCAAACAAAATACTCCCTGCCCATGTCGTTGAGATCATCGAGGTTCGTCTAATTCATTGTGTCAATTTCCTGTTTTATTGCATTTACCTATTTTTCTAGCATTACATTTGTTTTTGTATTTTAAATAAACACAGAGATTATTTTGCCCTGAAACACCTATCACCTCTTCATTTCACATTCCCTAAATAAGTCCAGTGTCCACTACCAGGGATCTGGCAGTGATTCGAATCACTTAAAAATCAGGAAATAACTGAGTGCAAACCAAAACAGGGGGTTTAGTAGTTGCCAGATGGATGCATAAATTGGTGACGGCAGTTCATAATTACTGTGCAGCTGCAAGAGGAAGAGATAGAGCAGAGTTCTGAACGTTGGCAGATTGCAGAAATTGATCCAGACACTGAGTCCCAGTCAGATAGTGGACTCTGGGGTCATCTGAGACTGTGTGAAAATGTGGTGGAGTTACAAGCAGGGGCTACCTAACTAATATCATTAATTTAAAGTTTAAAAGAGTATAAAGTGACCTTTCGGCCCATCACATCCTCACCAGTTGTCAAGTACTTATCTACTTTAGTCCAATTTCCCAGCACCTGGCCTGGAGCCTTGTATGTTATGGCATTTCAAGTGTTCGTCTAAATACTTCTTAAGTTTGCAAGGCTTTCCACCTCTACCACCCTTTCAGGCATAATTCGAGTAACTCGTTGGATGAAAAATATTTTCATCAAGTTCCCACTAAACCTCTTACCCCTTATTTTAAATTTATGCCCACTGGTTACTGATTACTTTTACAACATAGAACATTGAACAGTACAGCACAGAACAGGCCCTTCAGCCCACGATGTTGTGCCAACCACTGATCCTCATGTATGCACCCTCAAATTTCTGTGACCATATGTATGTCGAGGAGTCTCTTAAATGTCCCCAATGACCCTGCCCCCACAACTGCTGCTGGCAACACATTCCATGCTCTCACAACTCTCTGTGTAAAGAACCCACCTCTGACATCCCCTCTATACTTTCCTCCAACCAGCTTAAAACTATGACCCCTCGTGTTAGTCATTTCTGCCCTGGGAAATAGTCTCTGGCTATCGACTCTATCTATGCCTCTCATTACCTTGTATACCTCAATTAGGTCCCCTCTCCTCCTCCTTTTCTCCAATGAAAAAAGTCCGAGCTCAGTCAACCTCTCTTCATAAGATAAGACCTCCAGTCCAGGCATCATCCTGGTAAACCTCCTCTGAATCCATTCCAAAGCATCCACATCTTTCTTATAATAGGGCGACCAGAACTGGACGCAGTATTCCAAGTGCGGTCCATCCAAAGTTTTTTCGAGCTGCAACAAGATCTCACGACTATTAAACTCAATCCTGATGTTAATGAAAGCCAAAACCATATGCTTTCTTAACAACCCTGTCCACTTGGGTGGCCATTTTAAGGGATCTATGTACCTGCACCCCAAGATCCCTCTGTTCTTCCACACTACCAAGAATCTTATCCTTAATCCTGTACTCAGCTTTCAAATTCGACCTTCCAAAATGCATCACCTCACATTTATCCAGGTTGAACTCCATATCCAGGTTGAACTTCATTGTCCGGGTTGAACTCCATTCTGAAAGTAAATAGTTCTTCCTATCTATCTTATTAATGCCCTTCATAATTTTCTACACTTCAATCAAATTCCACCCCCCTCCTCCCAGCCTCTTAGTTTAGACAAAGACACCCCAACCTATCTAGTCTCTCTTCAAAGCTGAAACACTCCAGCCCAGGCAACATTCTGGTGAATCTTTTTTGCACCCTCTCTAGCATATTAATCCAGCTGTAGGTGAGCATACATTTCATAAGCTCCAACATATCATCTTCCCTCTTGTATTCAGTGCCTTGACTAATAAAGGCAAGTATGCCATATATTTTCTTAGCCTGTTAATCCAAATATCCAACTCTCTTCAACGATGTACAGACATATGCATCAAGGTTCCTCAGTTTCTCTGTATTTTCTAAGGTCTTGACATTCATCGTGTCATCATTATTTTGTTTTCTTAGTCCTCCCAAAATTCAATACCTCATGGTGGAGGTTGAACAGCTGACATCTGGAAGCTCCCCTGAGGGCACTTCTAATGGATCCAGACTTCCCTCCACACTCAGCCATTAACATAATTACATTCTACTACCGCACAGACAAAAGGTAGTCTTGCATCACTATTGAAACATCCAAGATTCTTCGGGGACTTAACAAGATAGTTGTGGAAATGTTGCTTCTCCTTATGGGACATGACATCTCAAAGCATTTTACAGCTCATGACTTTCTAGTGTAGTCCTCATTGTATTACAGGCAGCAAATTTGCACACAGCAATCTCTCACAAAACAGCACTGAGATAAACAGCAGATAGTCTGATGAGATAAAAATCAAATATTGCAGATGGTGGAAGTCTAAAATAAAAACAGAAAGCACAAAAACAGGAGAAACTCAACAGATCTGGCAGCATTTGTGGAGAGAGGAACAATATCTCCACAGTTTTGAATCCAATGACTGTTCCAAAGAAGAATTACATGAGACTTAAAATGTTAGCTCTGTGCCTCTCTGCACAGAGGCTACCAGCCCTGAGTTTCTACAATGCTTTATGCTTTTATATATATTTCTGAGTTGACGATTTAGCCCCTTGAGTCTGTTCTACCATTCAGTGACCATTCAGGGCTGATCTGTAGTATAACTCCTTACACTTGCCTTTGGCCCATATACCTTAATAGCTTTGATGAACAAACATTTATCTGTAACACCAGATTATACTCCACAACCACATGATGAAGGAGCAGTGCTCTGAAAGCTAGTGCTTCCAAGGTCAATATATCTGCCTGAGGCATGGTGCCCAGATCTGCTCACAGTACTCCACATGGGAGTAACTAGAGTTCTGCATAGCTCCAGCATAACTTGTGCATTCTTTTACTCCAGTCCTCTAGATGTAAAGGCTAGTTTTGCATTATCCTTAGAACATAGAACATTGAAATGTATAGCACAGGATTGGGCCCTACGGATCATGATGTTGTGCCGAACATGATGCCAAATTAATCTAATCCCTTCTGCCTGCCCTTGGTCGATATCCCTCCATTCCTTGCATTTTCAAATGTTTATCTGAACATTTTATCTGCCTCCACCACTACCTAGCAGTCCGTTCCAGACTCCTAACACCCTCTGTGTAAAAAACGTGCTGCTCACATCACCTTTGAACTTTATGCCTCTCACCTTAAATGCATACTCCCTAGTAATTGACATTTCAACTCTGGGAAAAAGATTCTGACCATCAACTCTATCTATAATTTTATAATTTGGAGATGCCGGTGTTGGACTGAGGTTTACAAAGTTAAAAATCACACAATACCAGGTTATATTGGAAGCACACTAGCTTTCAGAGCGACGCTCCTTCATCAGGTGATAGTGGAGGGCTCAATCCTAACACACAGACAAACAAAAACCCACATGCACACATATATTTTGTGGGGTGAATTTGTACTTTCAGGGTTACATTGTACTTTGCTAAAAACTGCGTGCATTCATGAGCTCAAAAACTGCATGAATTTATGTAAAATTCCATTATCTCACTTTTTAGATTAGAATCAATCTAGACATCATGGTGTAGACAGAGAACACATGGTGTAGACAGAGAACACAGGGGAGAAAGTGAGGACTGCAGATGCTGGAGATCAGAGCTGAAAATGTGTTGCTGGAAAAGCACAGCAGGTCAGGCAGCATCCAAGGAACAGGGGAATCGACGTTTCAGACATTCCTGAAGAAGGGCTTAGGCCCGAAACATCGATTCTCCTGTTCCTTGGATGCTGCCTGACCTGCTGCGCTTTTCCAGAGAACACAGGGGGTCAACACCTTCAACATATTGTCTAGCTATCACCATTGTTAACAGCTAACCCAAGAATGCAACTTTTTAAAAAAAAGGTTTTGTGATTTACACATGAAAGACGTGAAACTATCATGTATTCTAACAGATGAAAGGCTTAACAGACAATCAATTTTTCAATGTATAATTTCAGTTACATCACACTGTAAATTTTTGCTATAAATTCTGTGTGTTAGGATTGAGCTCTCCACTATCACCTGATGAAGGAGCGTCGCTCCGAAAGCTAGTGTGCTTCCAATTAAACCTGTTGGACTATACCCTGGTGTTGTGTGATTTTTAACTTTATAATTCTGTAGACTTCAATCAAGTCTCCCCTCAGGCTCTGATGCTCCAGAGAAAACTCAAGTTTTTCTAGCCTCTCCTTATACCTCATACCCTCTAATCCAGGCAACATCCTAGTAAACCTCTTTTGCACACTTTACAAAGCCCCTACATCCTTCCGGTAATCTGGCAACCAGAAGTGAATGCAATACTCAAAGTGCAGTCTAACTAAGGTCTTATAAAGCTGCAACATGACATCCTGACTCTTGTACTCAGCTCCCCAACTAATAAAGGCAAGCATATCACACGTCTTCTTCACCACCCTATCTACTTGTGTGGCCATTTTCAGGGAGCTATGGACATCAATGCTGTTCATGGTCCTGCCATTAACTGCACACTTTTCCTTAAGATTTGATCTCCCAAAGTGCAGCATCTCACATTTGCCCAGATTAGAGTCATAGAGATGTATAGCATGGATACAGACCCTTTGGTCCAACTTGCACATGGCGACCAGATATCCTAAGTTAATCTAGTCCCATTTGTCTGCATTTGGCCCATATTCCTCTAAACCCTTCCTATTCATAAACCCATCTCGAGTGCCTTTTAAATGTTGTAATTGTACCAGCCTCCACCATTTCCTCAGGCAGCTCATTCCATATATGCACTACCATTTGCATGAAAAAATTGCCCCTTAGGTCTCTTTGAGATCTTTTCCCTCTCACCTTATATCTATGCCCCCTAATTTAGACTCTCCCAACACAAGGGAAAGACCTTGTATATTTACCTTATCCATGCCCCTCAAGATTTTATAAATCTCTATAAGGTCACTTCCCAGCCTCCAACGCTCCAGGGAAAACAGCCCCAGCCGATTCAGCCTTTCCCTATAGCTCAACCCTTCAACTCTGACAACATCCTTGTACATATTTTCTGAAACCTTTCAAGTTTCACAACATCCTTCCTCTAGGAGGGAGACCAAAATTGCACACAACATTCCAAAAGTGGCTGAACTAATGCCTTGTACAGTTGCAACCTCCCAACTCCTATACTCAACACTCTGATCTATAAAGCATACTAAACACCTTCTTCACTATACTATCTACCAGAGACTCCATGTTCAAGGAACTATTGACCTGCACTCCAAGGTCTCTTTGTTCAGCAACACTCCCCAGGACCTTACCATTCAGTGTATAAGTGCTGCCCTGATTTTCCTTTCCAAAATGCAGGACTTCACATTTATCTAAATTAAACCCCACCTGCTACTCCTCAGCTATTGGCCCATCTGATCAAGATCCCGTTGTACTGAGGTAACCTTCTTCGCTGTCCACTACACTTCCAATTTTGGAGTCATCAGCAAACTTACTAACTATATCTCCTATGTTCACATCCAAATCATTTATATAAATGATGAAAAGTAGTGGAACCAGCACCGATTCTTGTGGCACTCCACTGGTCACAGGCCTCCAGTCTGAAAAGCAACCCTCCACTGCCACTCTGTCTTCTACCTTTGAGCCAGCTCTGTATCTGAATAGCTAGTTCTCCCTGTATTCCATGAGATCTAACCTTTCTAACCAGTCTACCATGAGGAATCTTGTCAAACATTTTACTGAAGTCCATATAGGTCACATCCACCCTCATCAATCTTCTGCCCTCACCAATCTTCTTTGTTACTTCTTCAAAAACTCAGTCAAGTTGGTGAGACATGATTTCCCATGCACAAAGCCATGTTGACTATCCATTATCAGTTCTTGCCTATCCAATCAAATGTAAACCCTGTCCCTCAGGATTCCCTCCAACAACTTGCCCACCACCGATGTCAGGCTCAATGGTCTATAGTTCCCTGGTGTTTCCTTACTACCTTTGTTAAATAGTTAGCCAACCTCTAATTTTCTGGCAACTCATCTGTGACGATCGATGATACAAATATCTCATCAGGGGACCCAGCAATCACTTTCCTAGCTTCCCACAGAGTTCTAGGGTATACCTAATCAAGTCCTTGGACTTTATCCACCTTTATGCATTTTAAGACATCCAGCACCCCCTCCTGTGTAATATGGACATTTTTCAAGATGTTGACATCTATTTCCTCACATTCTGTATTTTCCATGTCCTTCTCCACAGTAAACACTAATGCAAAATATTCATTTAGTATCTCCTCCATCTTCTGCATCTCCACACGTATGCTGCCTTGCAGATCTTTGAAGGAATGGGAGGAGGAGGTAAAGTGTTCGGCCACGGGGCATTGGAATTGGTTGCTGTGGGTGACCCAGAGACATTCTCTGAAACGATCCGCAAGTTGGCATCCTGTCTCCCTGATGTAGCAGAGACCACATCGGGTGCAACGGATACAGTAAATTTCTATCGGATATGGAAGGAGATTTATTGTATCCATTTAGAATATTTTGTAACACAGAGTAAAATACAATCCCATCTATCCCAAAAGAATCACATCAAAGTACTCAAACATCAGAGAATATGCTTTTCTATCACAGGTATAGGTTTGACTTAACTGTTTCTTTCAATTCTTTAAACTTTACACAAAGGTAATCTATTTCTTAACTTTTCTGAACTGGCTCCTTTCTCCAGGACAAACAATCTAACTTCAATCAGGGCTTCTGTGAACTGAAACAAAAGTCCTTCAAGCTATATGTCTCTCCCAAGCCACCAGGAATGTTGTCAAGATCGATCTCAGGCAACTTTACTCTGCATTTGGCTTTACTGTACCTGAAAGGGGAGTGATTGTGCTGGCAAGAAGTTGGTCATTTTTAACAAGGATAAGTAACCTGTAGTATGCATGTTCTGCTCATTATATATGCTGTTTAACTCAAATGTTTGATTAAATTTGAGATGATCATCGTGTTACCTGAAATGGAAAGGGTTTCATTCTCTGGTACCAACATCACTCACTTTGTAAGCTTCGTTTGTTCAATAAGTACCCTTAATACTTTTCAATAATAATTAAATCAAATCAAATCAAATAATTAGAATCATCAGAATAATTGTCCTACAGTGTGTAACTTTAATGACAGTACACCCAAGTTGCTTTTATTGCTCTTCAGTAACCATATTACTTCAGTACATACAATATTACAGCCTAAACACACAATAAAATTATAATTGCTTTTAAAATATCTTGCATGTTAATAAAACCATTCTCAATGTTATCAGTACTCACCTGTTATGAATACTAGATATCTTAGTAGGACACTGTAGATATTGCTTGAATCGAAGTTCAAAAGCTTGGCCAATCGTACTGATAACATCTTGAGCCAACCCGTCACAGCATTCCAGTATATGACATGCTTTAAAAACATTTAATGAGAGCTGTCATCTTTCAATCAATGCACATTTTGTTAAAAAAACTTCAGCAGTCAAATATAAAACATATTCTTCCATTGCAATTTTGGACTATTGCAGGTAATGTTCCCAGGTGCCAAATTCTCCAAAGTAATTGACTGTAATTCTCCCTGTAAATAACTGAATCACAGCACATTATTGGGAGCATTGCATAATTCATAATAGGGTTTATAAGCCTCAAAAAAGGCCAGAATATAATTATTGAGGAGATAGCTTCACACTGGTACAGACAAGTTAACATCCTGTAATATTTTGCTTTGTTCTCGAGAAAGTAGCAGGTAGACAACCCTTTTTACTTTTATAACTGCAATTTGACAAACTTGACACTATGTTCTGTAAAGAAAGGTAGAATGGAGCAAAGCTACTTCAAAATCCATATGCCATGCTTCAGAAAAGGCTTTGTAAGACACAAAAGCCTTTTGTGCTAATTCTAATGCAACGTCAAATTCCCTTCATTACCTTTGCAAAGTAACAATAAATTAGTTATTTCTGAATTTATTCCTTCAATGCTGTCTCATACAGTAAAGAATTATGATAGAAATGGCCCCAACCACTTTGGCATGGCCATGAACCTATATTAAAATGGGGTTTTTTTTGTTGTTACTGCAATAGAAGCAGATGTGGGTGCTAAGACCAGCATGAAAAGCAATGCTGCTGTAGCGTAGTGATTAGAATCACCAAACATCACATTTCCACAAAAAGGTGACATAGGTCAGTTGGCAAAAATTATTATAGCACTGACAGATTCTACAGACAAAAATCCATGTTGAATCAAGTGCTCCTACTGGAGCTTGCTTTTGGCCAGAATGATACCTTTGTCTGCTTTTTCCTTACTGCAGCACATCTGTCAGGTTTCCTTGGGGAGCCAAAATATGTTTTGTCATGACTTTCAACTGTTCTTGGAAGAGCAGTTAGAAGAAATTTGCCTGGGTTTCTTTTATTTGAATCCATCACAGCTTGGTCGTTGGGCAGAAAGCTGATGGGACATCTCTGACTCAGCTTTCAGTACTTGCATTGCCCCTCACCTGAAGTTTACTCCAACAAAGACAGAAATTCTCTTCAGGAATGAATTCAAGAAGCAAAGATACATAGAGGCAGTGCAGCAATGGTTTACCAGACTCAAGATTTCCTGAGATGGTGAGACTAACCTATGAGGAGATGTTGAATCAATGAGGACTACGTACATTGGAGTTCAGAAGAATAAGGGGGCAACCTCATAGAAATCTATATAATTCTAATATAACTAGTCAGAGTATATGCAAGAAGAATGTTCCTGATAGTGGAGAAGTTTAGAACTAGGGGTCACAGTCTAACAATATGGGATGAACCATTTAGAACTGAGATGAAGAGGAATGTCTTCATCAGGAGAGGTGAGCCTTTGGAATTCACTGCCACAGAACATTGTTGAAGCCAAAACACTGTATGAGTTCAAGGAGTAGTTGGATATAGCAGTTGAACTGAAAGGAATCAGAGGATATGGGGATAAAACAGGAACAGGTTATTGATTTGGATGATCAGCCGTGATCCTTAGGAATGGTGGAGCAGACTCGATGGGCCTATTTTCTACATTTCTGTATTTTTCACAAAATTTTGTGCAACCGTGAATTCACTTCCAAAAAGGCTGTGAATGCACACAGACTTTATTACGTAGGGTTTCAAGGGATTAGCGATTAAAGGCACGTAAATAAAACTAGCATACAGATCAATCTAATCTAAGAGCAGAATGGACTGGTTCTGTTTCTAAACTTTATGGGTTACTGCTATTCCACATGGAATGTTTACCAAATAAATCTTCAAGGAAGGCAGAGAACTATCCTTTACTAAAGTGTATTTTTTCTGAATTATTCTAACACTTAAGAAATCTTTCATCTACATATACCTATGCATATGCATCTACATATGCAATCACATCTGGGATTGAGTCCTGCATGTGCCTGTTTTAGTTGACTTGGCCATCAAGTGATATTAATAATACAAAAAGTGCAAAGAGACTTGAGAGGTCTAGTCCAGGATTCTCTCAAGGTAAACTTGCAGCTTGATCCAGTAGTTAGGAAGGCAAACACAACAGTGGCATCTATTTTGAGAGAACAGGAATGGGGGGTTGGGGAGAACAATTGAAATCAACTAGGAGAGAGTGAGGACTACAGATGCTGGAGATCAGAGTCGATAGTGTGGTGCTGGAAAAGCACAGCAGGTCAGGCAGCATCAGAAACCTACATCAGGAAACCTCCCGTCTATAAAAGCAGGGATGTACTTCTGAGGCTCTATAAGGCTCTGGTCAGACCACATTTGGAGCATTGCGCACAGTTTTGGGCCCCATATCTCAGGAAGGATGTAGTGGCGCTGGATCGGGTTCAAAGGAGGTTCACGAGAATGGTCCCAGGAATGAAAAGCTTAACACATGAGGAACATTTGAGGACTTGGAGTTTAGAATGATGAGGGGGGGATTTAAAAGAAACTTACAGAATACTGAATGGCCTGGACAGAGTGGATGTAAGATGTTTCCCTTGGTAGGAGAGACTAGGACCTGAGGGCACAGCCTTAGAAGAAAGGAAAGACCGTTTAGAACGGTGATAAGGAGAAACTTCTTCAGCCAAGGAATGGTGAATCTATGGAATTCACTGCCACAGAAGGCTGTGGAGGCCAGGTCATCAAATATATTTATGACATAGATAGATAGGTTCTTGATTGTCAAGGGGATTAGGAGTTATGGGGAGAAAACAGGAGAATGGGGTTGAGAAACATATCAGCCATGATTGAGTAGTGGAGCTGTGTCGATAGGCCGAATGGCCTAATTTCTGCTCCTATGTCTTACGGTTTAAAATCAAATGTATTCATTTAACATGCATTATTGATTACTTCAAGTAGTTATTGCGAGACTGTAATTGCTTAGTGTGAAATAAACATATAGCTATGTTGTGAATGGGGAAGTACTTTGCAAACATATGGGCCCTCACTCTGTCTATCTCTTATCACCTTGGATATCAACATTTTCAAAAGGAACCCAGCAATTCAATCCATTTCAGCACTTACATGAATGTCAGGATCATACATGATTATTGACAATAAAATATGTTTGTGCTTGTAGGAAAAGTGTAGTAAATTATTTTTATTCAAAGTTTTCTTAATATTACAAACAGAGAGTACATTCCAGCCACAACTCTCCAAGAGGGAATGCACAAAAGTTAAAAGCTGCAAAGTTACCAATCCCTTCTTAAATTTGCAACTTTCCTAACATCAGCCAAAAGACTTCCCTCTGTTATTTTTGGTGCACATACCATATTGCAAGCTATTAGTGTATCCATATGTTCATATTTATGCAAGGAAGATTTTCTCTGTATGTCTTATATAGTAAAATTATTAAAGCAACAAGTTAATATTTGGACTCGGTTCAGAAAATACTTGATGCAATTTCAGATCTAGATACCTCCGTCATGACCAGAACAATCAAGGCAACTCAGCCAATTGACAAAATTAAGGATGGAGAGACATGAATATAGGCCTGATCCTTCCATCCTTTGGGTTCTCAATAAAATGTAATTTTAATATAACCTTAACTCAATTTTACTATTCATTTGATATTCCATTCCACACTTCCCTACTACCGGAAGAATTTGTTTATCAATGTTTATCAAGCTATGACTGTTATATGTTTGCACATTTTTAATCCAATTTCTTAACTTACACTGCAATACAGCCTGCAGGATGCAAACATGTTTCATGAATAAAATATGATGATTATTATTATTATTAATAACTTCTATTTGTATAGCACCTATACTTCAATGAAATGCCAAAAGTTGCTTCATAAATTAGAGTATGACATAAATGACAGAAGTACAGAGTAATGGGATTAACATCAGACATACACAATGTCAGAGTCACAGTAGAGAGAACTGAAACAGAAGCTCAAACCTGGTGTTAAGGTAATACCTCAATTTTCTGATGGCCAAAAATTGCCCAAGAAATTAAAGATTCTAATGGGCAATTCTCCTGCACCACAACCCTCTGTAAGTATTCAGTTAAATCAAAGAATTCAGTGGATGCCACTGCAGCAAATATATAATGACCCAGGAAAAATTAGACAGTTAAAAATCTAGTCAAACTCTTAGGTTACTATTAGACTGATCCCACTTACCACACACTCCTCTAAGCACACACTGCCAGATTCTTTACAAAATCTAACACTGACCCAACATCCTCTCTCCATTAGGACCTGACACCATTCCAGTTTTCAACCTAACACTCTATTCTCCCCCTCAACCTGACATTCCCTCTCCCTCTGTGATTAGAAACACACCACATCCTCCAAGATTCGATATAATCCCCCTTCTTCCAAAACCCAGCAATCCCCTTCCTCTCTGGAACTCAAAAGCCCACTTCTTCACACAAAGCCTGATGTCCCTATCCATTCAGACCTGGTCTAAAGAGTAAATGGTACTCCACCTTCGATGCACCACAGCAGACTTGGCACATGGCACCTTACACCTAACTACATATTTACCTATTCACAACTGTAAACTAGTTGTGTGTACTGCTGGACATGTAAATCACAGATTATGTCAACTATTTTCATGAATAAAAAGGATGTTGATTGCCTTATCTCATCTTGCACTATGAGGACACAGTTGCATTTACGGTACTCGCCACATTTCTGAATGATCAGAATATCATGGCAGAAAGGTTTAGCTGTTTCTTAATGTGAAAAGATAGGAGGGAAGTGACAATCTCAATATGATTGCCACTCCACAGAAAATATAGCCCAAAGTATGCATAGAAATAAATTGTAAATAACTAGGTCTTGCTGAAAATTCCATGTATTCCAGCAGTGTTTCTTGAGGAGATAAAACAGAGTTAGACACTAAAGAAACAACAAAATATATTGCAAATAATACTGGGGAGATAGGGAGACACTAAGTTGGCTCATAAGGATTCTATAGCATTTAATGATATCCTAAAGGATAAAAGCACAGTAGGATGTGGAGATGGGGTGGTTAGTGGGTGGGAGGTTGCACATACGTAACTTAGAACCTAAGCAACTAAAGGCACAGGCACCAATTGTAGAGCCTTAAAGGGGATGCTGCATAAGAAACTAAAATCAGAGGAACACAGATAATGTAGAGCTTTGCTGGGTTTGGAGGAAATTACAAAGCAAGGGAATGGCAATGCTGTAGAGGAATTTAAAATGCATCCTCATAAATTACTTCATAAATTTGATGTGAATAGCATTCTGACAAAATATTTTCTCATATATATTCGGGTATATTTCCATAAAAGTATAAAGTTACTGAATGACACACAACCTTAAAACATATAACAGCAGTTATTACCTCGACGATTCACTGGGTCCTTTGCCACATATGCAACATAGTCTGTTGTGTCCTGTTACATAAAAGAAAATGCCAATTGAATGATAGGGGATTTAGAAATCAGAACTTCATTCTCCACCAAGCATTTACATAAAAAGAAAAACAATTCCAAACCTCTGATATGTCTTTTTTTTTTTCATTATTTCCTACATGCAGTCAGTTTGAATAAAGACAACCCTTGTCATGAAAGTTACTGATCAGAATAAAATATTAGTGAAGCACTTTTTATAAGTATTTCATTTTAATATGAATCATGGCACACTGGACCACAGACTGCGTCATTAGATGCATATTTTGACTGTGCCATCTGAGCAAAAAACTAGTATTAGAGATTGATCAAGCCTCTAATTTATAAGAACTGCATTGTAACATGAAAGGAGGGCAAACTGGATTCCATGCCATCCTAAGCTTCGCACATAATTCAGAACTGATTGTGAGTGTCATGTACATAGATATCTTGGCTGTTCTAGGATCCAAATATTAACAGAAGATGCACCCTCTGTGAAATAAATATAAATATGGAAAAACTTATTTCCAATAGAAAGCAATTTCAAGCTGATGGGGCAATTTCCAGCAATATTTTGACTGCGCCTGATATACTACAACTAATTCTGGGAACCACATGTTAGGAAGGATATATTGTACTTGGAAAGACTTCATTACAGATTTACCATAATGATGCCTAGAATGCAAGGATTAAGCTAGGGAGAGAAATTAAATAAACTGGGGTTGTTATCCCTGGAATTCAGAAGATTAAGGGATGATTTGATTTAAGTATTCAAAACTTTAAGAGGAACAGGTAGGATAGATTGTTTAAAAAATATTAATTCATAGAATGAGTCTATGTTTTAGATTAGATTAGATTAGATTAGATTACTTACAGTATGGAAACAGGCCCTTCGGCCCAACAAGTCCACACCGACCCGCCGAAGCGCAACCCACCCATACCCCTACATTTACCCCTTCTTACCTAACACTATGGGCAATTTAGCATGGCCAATTCACCTGACCTGCACATCTTTTGGACTGTGGGAGGAAACCCACGCAGACACGGGGAGAATGTGCAAACTCCACACAGTCAATCGCCTGAGTCGGGAATTGAACCCGGGTCTCTGGCGCTGTGAGGCAGCAGTGTTAACCACTGTGCCACCGTGCCGCCCATCATGCCTTTACTGCATAGTCTGAAAATTAGAGTCAGATCTTTCAGGAGTGAAAATATAAAAACGGTAGAAAATTAATAAAGAAAGGAGTCTCAGGTCGATAGGATAGTGAGGAAGGCATTTGGTATGCTTTCCTTTATTGGTCAGTTCATTGAATATAAGAGTTGGGAGGTCATGTTAAGGCTGTAAAGGATATTGGTAAGGCCACTTTTGGAATACTGCATTCAGTTCTGGTCTCCCTCCTATCCAAAGGATGTTATGAAACTTGAAAGGGTTCAGAAAAGATTTACAAGGATGTTGCCAGGGTTGGAGGATTTGAGCTATATGGACAGGCTGAATAGGCTGAGGCTGTTTTCCCTGGAGCATTAGTGGCTGAGGGGTGACCTTATAGAGGTTTGTAAAATCATGAGGGGCATGGATAGGGTAAATTGACAAGGTCTTTTCCCTGGGTGGGGGAGTCCAGAACTAGAGAGCATAGGCTTAGAGTGAGAACAGAAAAATTTAAAAGGGACCTAAGAGGCAACTTTTTCACACAGAGGGTGGTGCATGTATGGAATGAGAAATCAGAGGAAGTAGCAGAGGCTGGTACAATTGCAACATTTAAAAGGCATCTGGGTGGGTATATGAATAGGAAGGGTTTGGAGGGATATGGGCCTAGTGCTGGCAAATGGGACTAGATTAGATTAGAATATCTGGTTGGCATGGACGAGTTGGATTGCAGGGTCTGTTTCTGTGCTGAACATCTCTATGACGCTATAAATGCAGGAAGTGATCAATAGTGAGACAGCAGCAGGAGACAGGAACAGAGTGGGTAGATTTTCCCATCTTAATGCTGAGCCAAACTGTGTCAGGCAGGTTGCCCTGAGTCTTCGATTCACACAACCCAATTCTAGTGATTACAATTTTTGTTAGCATGGGATAAGAAAGTGTACTGAGAGTTTATATGATGATGCCACATTGATGGTGCCCAACATCACCATTACCATTACAGAATTATGATGTGGAGGCTCTGGAATTGGACTGGGATGGATAAAGTTAAAAATAATACGACACCAGGCTATAGTCCAACAGGTATATTCAGAAGTGATCATCCTCCAAGGTGGACTTTGAGATACGCAACAACGCAGAATGGCTGAGCAGACGCTGATAGCCAAGTTCAGTGCCCATGAGGGTGGCCTCAACCAGGACCTTGGGTTCACATCACACTACAGGTGACCCCGCTACACTATACACTCTCTCTCACTCACACACGAACACATACATATACACACACACTCTCACAGCCTTATACTCTGTCACATCACCCATACATTCTACCAAGCATACATACACATACACACATGCACACGCACACATACACACGCAAACACATTCCCTCCCGCGCACATACTTGCTTTCTCTCTCTCCCTCACATGCACGCACACATATATATGTCTATGGGGTGAATTTGCATTGGCAGAATTGTAATTGCACATACATTCTATTTTGTTCAATCTGCAGGCAGTCAATCCATATAATATTTTATAAATTTCTACTTTGGAAATAGAACCAGTCTGACTCAAGATTTGGATGCAGACAGACGCTAACCTCACACCTTTAAGGGCGGCACGGTGGCACAGTGGTTAGCACTGCTGCCTCACAGCGCCAGAGACCCAGGTTCAATTCTCACCTCAGACAACTGTCTGTGTGAAGTTTGCACATTCTACCCATGTCTGCATGGTTTCCTCCCACAGTCCAAAAATGTGTGGGTTAGGTGAATTGGCCATGCTAAATTGCCCGTAGTGTTAGGTGAAGGGGTAAATGTAGGGGAACGGGTCTGGGTGGGTTGCTCTTTGGAGGGTCAGTGTGGACTTGTTTGGCCGGAGGGCCTGTTTCCACATTGTAAGTAATCTAATCTAAAAAAAACCTTTAATGCATGGTCTGAGCTGAGATGTCTCTTTCTTTTATATAAAACCTTAAATATCTCGAGAATGTGGCTTGAAAGAAGCTCTGGAATTTACATATTAATGAACTGAAACCTACAACCCAATCTAAAAGGTGAAAGACTGAACAGCAATCTAGGTTTGTTTAATATATTGTTTCAGTTGTATGACATGGTGATCTTTTGCTATAAATTCTGTGTCTTATGATCCTGCTCCACAGCTACCTGATGAAGGAGCTGCACTCCTAAGGCTAGTACTTCCAAACAAACCTATCGGACTATATAAAAAAAAAGACTTCTAAATAAACCTGTTGGATTATAACCTGGTGTTGTGTGATTTTTACCATTACAGAATTAGGCATTTTAGGCTTCCACAATTTTAATAGAATGGGGCCAAGTGTGGAAGGCAACATGAATCACAGCAGCATGGAAGTGACATGAACCATGTGAAAAACCGTGGTTTGGAGGTGGGAACCGATGAAAGATAAGCATTGAAGCTGTTGCCAAGTTCAGATATGACTTTATATGACAAGCTATATATGACTTTAATACAGCATGAATTCGGTCTGTGCTTTGTTTTAAACATATAAGACCCATTGAATAATATGGGTGCCAGGTAGTCATCCAGGATACCTGACACGTTATTTCTGGAAAGGAGAGCATTGCAAAAGTTAAAAAAAAGTCTTCAGATATATTAAAATATTCAATCCAATGGATAAAAGCCTATTCTGCATTGTATAATAATAAAATATAGATCTTCTGGCATGAAACATTCTATTGCTTGGATTTTCTTTCCTTGAAGTTCAGTTCAGCCATCAATTTAGCTGTTTCAAAGCTTTGACAGTTGACTGAACTACTATGTGTAGTCAAAGGCCTTAATGGATTCTGCTCAGGTGGGCCTGTTGTCCTAGATGTTCAGTGGGACAACATTATGAATGCTTGGTTCACCTCTAACTCACTGTAGGATTCTGTTCAGTAGAGCTGTTTATGCAATAATTGAAAAGGATAATAGAACTGTAAGGTATAGAAGCAAAATCAGGCCAATTGGCCTGTTGTGTCTGCTCTGTATTTGATTATGGCTGATATATTTCTCAACCCCATTCTCCTACCTTCTCCCCTTATCCTTTGACCCCCTTACAGATTAAAATCCATCTATTTCTCTCTGAAATACTCTCAGTGACTTAGCTGTTACAGCCATCTCTGACAAAAAAGTTCCACAGATTCACCACTATTTGGCTGAAGAAACTCCTCCTGATTTCAGTTCTAAAGGCTCACCCCTTTACTCTGAGGCTGGGCCCTGGGATCTTAATCTCTACCACCAGTGGAAACATTTTCTCCTCTTCCATTCTGTAAGTTTCAATGAGATTCCCCACCATCGTTCTAAACTCCATTGAGTACAAACCCAAAGTCCTCAACTGCTCCTGAAAAGAAAAGCTCTTCATCCCTGGAATCATTCCTGTAAACCTCCTTCAACACCTGCACATCCTTCCTCAGATACGGGGCCCAAAACTGCTCACAATATTCCATATGTGATCTGACCAGAGCCTCATAAAGTCTCAGCAGCGCATATTTGCTCTTGTTTTCTAGCCTTCTTGATATAAATTCTAATATTGCACTTGCCTTCCTAATTACCAACTGAATATGCATGTTAACCTTCAGAGAATCCTGAACTAGAACTCCCAGGTCCATTTGTTCTTCAGTTTTCCAAAGCCGTTCCCCATTTAGAAAATAGTCTACATCTCTAAGCTTCCTACCAAAATACATAACCTCATACTTTCCCATGTTATATTCCATCTGCCACTTCTTTACCCACTCTCCTAGCCTATCCAAGTCCTTCTGCAACCTCCCTGCTTCCTCAACACTACCCATCCATCTATTTATATTTCTGTCATCTACAAACTTCGCAACAATGCCCCAGGTCTTTTGTGCAGATCATTAATGTATAATGTGAATAGTTGTTTTGGGATAATATTTATTTTCACAGAATCATAAGATTTTTCAATGAATCTCAAGTGTTACCATAAAGTATGTAAATTTATCGTGGTGACTGTAAGTAGAATGGTGGCATGGAGTGGTTTGGATGTTATGCAGTAAAATGGGGTTTAGGGGTTTGGAGGTGAGGTAGGTACTGGGTGGTATTTGGGTTGGATGCTTTGTGGGGCAATAGGGTGGGGTGAAGCTTAAGGGCTCACACTATCATCAACAGAATTGGGTCACTATCTCAGCAAAAACCAGACAGGTTTTATTTTTAAACTTGTCCACTTCATCATCAACCTACCTCCCTCTCCATACTGGTCTTACTGTTGAAAGTGGAAAGCAACCCGAAGATGAACCCTAGCACCTACAATAAAAATAGCATTGACAGTACGGACTGATAAGAGGAGAGATCATGTAATCAGCAAGTTTCTTGACTCCTGATTCAGGTCTCATAGATAAAAACCCAGTTGAACATTTCAGGTTGATGATCTTTCATCAAAACTGGATAAACAAGTACTGAGGCAAGGATATTGTTGAGAGAAGAGAAGGGAAGGTCTGTGATGAGTAGGAGCAATAAAAGTATAAAACAAATGATGGCACAAGATGAAGAGGTTTGATACTTGGACAAATAAACAAAAAGATTGGGTCTACAAGAGTTGGAAATGGTAATAGCGGAGTAATCTGATTGAACCATTTATCTAAATGAATTTGGCATAAAGCTATGACATAATCTGCTACAATCATTTCAAAAGGAGAGAATTTACTTCTGCCAGTCAGGTACTTACGAGAAAAGATCACAGTTCCAAAGAAAACATTAAAAGCTTACTGAATGAGAAACAAGGGCTCTCACGCTTATCACTTCTTCTTAACACGATATGATACAAATCCTAGCTTACGATGTCACCAAGATCAAGTAATGCCTTACCGGATCACCACCAGATGCAAAGGAAATGGACTGCATATGATGATTTGCTATAATCTGTTGGATCAGAAATAAAAACAAAAAAAATTAATCAGAGGACTTTGCCCTTGAAACACCTTTTGAACTAGGATATGAAATATACCGTTCAAATGGTAAAACATGTGAAAAATGAGCAGGTGGAGGCACACACAAACAGAAAGCAGTATATCAAACAACATCATCAGTCATACTGAAGCTATTTCTTTGACTATATCTAGTGTTTATGGTGTTGCAGGAAGAAATAATAATCTGAAATAGGAATCTGTTTTCCTGGAGTTAGCAATTTTGAGTAGTGATGAAATATCACATCAGAAACATCTCAGCAAAACTCTACATTGTTCTAATTTCTTTGTAAGTGATTGGAATGTTTCATTGTCCCTTCTCAGAATATTTCTTGTGTTGTGAACTTACAAAAACCACAATTTCTATTGCATGTTCACTAATCCAGACAAGAAAAATTGTACACTTTGTCTGTGATATAGCACACGATTCCCTCATTAATAAAAAAGACTTACCACATTCCTTTCTACAAAATTCTTTTCTGCAAACATGTCATCTTTACAACACAACTCCCTAGCTGAGTTTGAAAGCTTTGCGAATAACACATTTTTAGATGTTAACATCCTGAAGCTTGATGGTGTGCAAATAAATAGGGAATGGAGACTTCCAGGTCATCAAAGACGAATAGGCAAGTAGTGAAGGAGTTTGCTGAATGCATCCCACTCACCAGCCAGTGATACAGGTGTATATGGTGGGAGTGGGGGCAGGAAGAATAGGAAAGCAATAATGATAGATGATTCTAAAGTTAGGGTAACATTGGACATTTCTGTGGCTGAAACATAAATGCAAGATAGTATGTTTCCTTCTTGGTACAATGTCAAAGGTCTCTTAGAGTGAATGCATAGCACTTTGATGGGAGGGATGTGAACTGTTAGTGGTGCAGGTTCTTATCACTGTCAATGACATAGGTGTATAAATGGAAAAAATCTAAGTGTTACATTGTTACACAGAGAGAGAAAGGGAAAATCTTTTCCATTTGCCAGTGTATACCACCTGCCAAAATCAGTTTCCACGTCTGTGGCAAAGCCCACACCACCAGCACTAAGCCCCTTCCAAAACTCAGTCTGCTTTTAGGGAGCTAGGAAAGAAACAAGAAAGTGGGATCGTAAAGATGATTGGTTCTGTATTAGCCTCTGGTGGCATGTGCTAGTGAATATAGAAACAAGGGAACAGAGCAGATGAATAGGTGATTGGATAGATAGTACAGGATGAAGGAGTATGGATTCTTGGGAGATTGGAAGTGTGCTGTGGAGCATGTACAGGGTCAGGACCAATTATTTTGCAAGAAGGTAGCTAACTGAGAGTGGATGGAAATAAGGATGTAACATCAAAAAGAAAGAAAACAAGGTGCACAATGGATTGGAGAAACTAATAATATTCGAGAAAGAAATGGTAAGACGTTACCTGGGCTTAGTATAAGAAGGAATGCTATTAGGTTTAAATTTGGTTTACAGTAACTGTACAGAGAGATACCAAAACAGTGTGGTAGTGACTATGAGAGACTTTAGTTAAGTGTAAAAGGCAATGTGGGGTAAGATTCCCTAAAGAATGTTTAGGAGACTTTTATATCAGTATATTTCTGATCTAATGAATAAAAGACATTCTGGGGAAATGAAGTCAATCATGTGTCAGTTGAGGAATATTCAAATGATATAAATCATAGTAACAAGTTTAGGTTAGTTATGAAAAAAGGACAAGGAGCAATCCAGAGTAAAAATAATTAATTAATTGTGAAGAGTGCAATTTCAGTTGTTAGAATTTAGCCCCGGGAAACTAAAATCAAAGGTTAGAAAAACTGTAACAAGTGTACAACTGTAACAACTGTAAGACTGCCTTTGGAGGCTGCCATCTCACAAGAATAAAGTAAGTCCCTACATCATTTTCTTTTACCGAAACTGGTGGGAAACTGAATAGCTATTACAATGTTAGTTAAATTAAGTGTTAAAGTGCAATGCAATAATACATCCTCCTTGCTATTGGAAGCAGTAGAAGGGAACTAAGTATTCATAATGTGAAGGAATTGGCTGAAGAATGTCAGTTACCATCACAATAAATGTGATCTTAGCACATTTGTCCTAACCACTGTCCTTATTCAGCAACTCTGAGGTATTTGCTCCTTCTTGTCTCTTTCAGGCACCAGTGGCATCTGTACAATTGCTGCCATGAAGAGTCCAGCACCTCAGGATATCACTTTCTTTTCCACCTCTGAGGAAGATTCCTTAGAGGAAATACTGGTAAGGTTGTCTCCTGCACGCTCCACCTTCCTGGGTACAGGTACCTTCGTGGGTTAAAGTGAGCCAGACATTTTTTTACAGAATATGGGATCAATCTGAACATATCTGATTTTGAGGAAGTACAAGGAGAGCAAAAAGTAATCTTTGACTGAGGAAGACCAAGTCATAAAATTAGGCATCAGAACAATATCAAATATCATAAATCAGCTGATTTCATATAGGTAAAAACAAGGACTGCAGATGCTGGAAACCAGAGTCTAGATTAGAGTAGTGCTGGAAAAGCACAGCAGATCAGGCAGCATCCAAGGAGCAGGAAAATCAACATTTCAGGCAAAAGCCCTTCATCAGGAACAGAGCTGTAGAGAGAGGAGGAAAACTTCTTCAAAGCAGGCATCCTTGCAAGAGGATTCGCAGTAGGGTTAAAATCAACTAGGTAAAAACATATAGGGTTGTTTCCATGCTGTACATCTTTATGATTCTCTAACTCGACCAAGTGATGATTTAGAACACCAAACTTAAAAAGGTCAAAAGGCTTGTCTGTTGTTTATAAAAAGGCCAAGTGATTTTAAGGGAAAACTTTTAAAAGAGAGATAAAGGCCAGATTAATGGCCCTTAGTTGCAAGACAAACAGATTGAGTTTTGGAAGGGGCTTAGTGCTGGTGGTGGTGTGGGCTTTGCCACAGACTTGGAAACTGATTTTGGCAGGTGGTATAAACTGGCAAGTGGAAAACCTTGTCCCTTTCTCTGTGTAACAATGTAACACTTAGAGTAAACCAGTTGAAGAAATAGCTAAGTGAAGGATTTCCTAAGAATTAGAAAAAGACTCCAGAAATCAGCAGTTCTAATCTCCTCAAAACTGAACTGTTAACTGATCAAAAGGCTTATGACTAACTGACCTATGACCTGAACAAAGGATTTTCCATCATACTAAAGCTGACAACAATACGATCTCATTGACAAAGAACTGAAGGAACTGCGAGAAAGTCACCTCATTCTATCTTTTTAATTTGGACTTTTAATGAGTTTTTCCCATAGTTTCATCAATAATTGTTCCACAAAGCTGTGTCATCTTTTTGTTTTATTCATTCACAGGATGTGAGTGCCATTGGCCAGGCCAACATTTACTGTACATCCCTGGTTGCCCAGGGGGTAGTTAAGAGTCAATCACATTACTATGGATCTGCAGTCACAAGCAGGCCAGACCATGTAAAGATGACAGTTTCCTTCCCTCAACGACATTAGTGAACCAGATGGATTTTTCCTGACAATCGGCAATGGTTTCATGGTCATCATTAAACTGCTAATTCCAACTATTTATTCAATTCAAATTCTACCATCTGTCATAGAAGGATTTGAACCCAGGTCCTAAAATCATAGCATCCCTAAAGTGTGGAAACAGGCCATTCACCCATTGAGTCCACACTGACTCTTTGAAGAGATCCCACCCAGACCCACCCCCTACCCTTTAACCCCACATTTCCCATGGCTACCTCACCCACCCTGCACATCATGGGGCAATTTAGCATTGCCAAGCCACGTAATGTGCACGTCTTTGGATTGTGGGAGAAAACCAGAGCATCCGGAGGGAACCCGTGCAGCCACAGGGATAATGTGCAAATTCCACGTAGACGGTCACCTGAGGGTGGAATTGAACCTCGGTCCCTGGCACTAATGAGGGGCTGCAGTGCTAACCACTGAGCCATCATGCTGCCCCACAGGTCTCTAGATTAATAGTCCAGGGCGGCATGGTGGCTCAGTGGTTAGCACTGCTGCCTCACAGTGCCAGGGTCCCAGGTTCGATTCCAGCCTCGGGTGACTATCTGTTTGGAGTTTGCACATTCTCCCCGTGTTTGCATGGGTTTCCTCCGGGTGCTCCGGTTTCCTCCCACAGTCCCAGGTGAATTGGCTGTGCGAAATTGCCCATAGTGTTAGGTGCATTAGTCAGAGGGAAATGGGTCTGGATGGGTTACTCTTCGGAGTGTCGGTGTGGACTGGTTGGGCCAAAGGGCCTGTTTCCACACTGTAGGGAATCTAATCTAATCTAAATCTAATAATACAACAAGCGCAGCAGGTCAGGCAACACATTTTCAGCTTGCCTGACCTGCTGTGCTTTTCCAGCAACAGATTTTCAGCTGCCTGACCTGCTGCACTTTTCCAGCAACACATTTTCAGCTCTGATCTCCAGCATCTGCAGTCCTCACTTTCTCCTAATAATACGACAAGTTGATCACTTATGTGTATATGAATGTGTGTGTTTGGGATTAAGGGGATACATTCTTTCCACATAGTTAGTAACCTTTCCTGCAACTTGTTTAAGAATACAAAAACAAAACAAAAAAGTGTGAATGCTGAAGATCTGAAACAAAAACACAAATTGCTGTCGAAACTCAGCAGGTCTGGCAGCATCTGTGGTAAGAAAGTAGAGTTAACATTTCAAGTCCAGTGACCCTTCCATCACTTTGAAAATATTGGTCATATATATTTTGTTTGTGATCACAGTGGGAAAAAAAGTATGCAACCCAAACTGTTAAAATTTTAGGTATTGTTAATGTGGGCTGACATACATGCATGCCATTTTGCATTTTAATGTATAACTACTTTTTACAAACTAGGGAGGCAGTCTAGTATATTGCAAGAACTATATGTTGTGTTGTATTGTCCCACCCAGTGGGAAGGTTGAAATGAATGTAATTTAATAATGCAACTGTTAATATTTAAGACTTACACCGAGCAATACACAACAGCCAGGCAGACAGATATAAGACCTGCACTTGCTTCCCAACCAACATTCAGAAAACGTGAAAATCAACACCAGTAAACCAAATACAGTAAATATTATTTGTATTTGAACTCATTCAATAAAATAACCATAAAGCAATATAATATCCAACATTTATCAGGAATATATCAAATCTGAGATAGGCCTTTATCAGCAGGAAATCCAGTAGCCATTCCAGGGCCATTATACAACAAGAAGGCACAAAACCGTTGAAGATAACTCCTCTATTGAAATTAGGTTTACAGCAATTCAACTTGTGTTAATTCAAGCCAAAACAGAAAAATAGTTCACTATTATTAATTGCATCACATTTGATTTACAAGAACATACGTAGCTAGGAGTAAGTGAGGACTGTAGATGCGGGAGATCAGAGTCGAGAATGTGGTGCTGGAAAAGCACAGCAGGTCAGGCAGCATCCGAGAAGCAGGAGAATCGCGTTTCAGATATAAGCCCTTTATCAGAATTGCAGATAAAAGGCTTATGCCCGAAACATCGATTCTCCTGCACCTCGGATGCTGTCTGACCTGTTGTGCTTTTCCAGCACCACACACTGAAGAACATACGTAGCCATTGTCTGCTAAGAATTTGTCATTTTTATCAGTGAACAGTGGTTTCATTATCCTCAGAAAGTTGTTGTTTATTTCTACATATCACTGAGTTGTCAGTACTAAGGAATTAACAATTTGTGGTCAATGTAACTCAACTACTAAATGATTGAACGTACTACAGAGAGATTGTAATATCAGTTTAGTACTTAGCATTTTCAGCATGATGCACAACTAATTTTACAAGAATGTACTTCAGCTGATCGTTATTCCCTCCCTTCTGGTACTGTACAGCCAAGGGGCTCTTGTGGTACTGTGGTAGTGGCCCCACCTCTGAGCCAAAAGGCCTCAGCTCAAGTCCTACCTTCTCCAGGGATGTGTAATAGCGTCTCTGAACAGGTTGATTCGAAAATATCTACTACACAGCTAATGAGCCAGTGATTCAGGAGAGAGGTAGAAAGAGTGCATATGTGACTTTTAATTACATTTTGTAGCTTAGAATCTAGCCCATTCAATGATGAGGGAAAGCAAGAGTTTTACGCTACAGATAGTAAACGAGAGAAGGTTGTGAGACAAGTAAAAGTGGGTAGTGAGAGGTAAGATTTGGAATGAGATTTCAGTCAGCTTTGATGATTTCAGCGCTACAGTTTCAGTCTTGGCTACTCAAAAAATGCTAATGATTTTCCCCCATCCTCCCTGTCACCCCAGTTTGTGCTGCTTTCTCTTATCCTTCCCAGTTTGTGGTTCCATCCTCTATTAACCAATTTCTGCTGCTTTTCGAAAGAAAAAAGTTATAGATTGCTAACTGATTTTTGTTGACCCCATCGCACGCACCTTCACCAGAAAAGCAGAGCTTTTATCTTTTTCTGTTGGATGGAGGCATCAAGTCAGTATTTATGACCCACACCTAAAGTGCCTGGGCAGCAGTTAAAAGTCAACCACCTTTACTAAGAGTCTGGAGTCACATGTGGGCCAGGTCTGGTGAGAGCCTAATCTGAAATGCAGAGTGGTTGTAAACCCTGTGCAGTTGATCAAATCATTGTATCTGGGTAGGGGATTGTCAGTGTCTTGGCTCATTTCATGACATGAGCACATAACGTAAGCTGACAGTTCAGTGCAATACTAAAGCAGTACTTCATTTTGATTTGATTTAATGTAGTCACATGTACCTAAGTACAGTGCAAAGCTTTGTTTTGTGAACAGTACAAGCAGATCATTGCAAACAAGATATACAGATCATACGGTGCTTAAACAGAATGAGGCATACAAGGTTACAGCTGCACAGGAAATGCACAAAGCAAGATCAAAATTAGCAAGATCATCATTATTTGAAGTTAGAGAAATCCACTTAGCAGTCTAATAATGGCAGGGAAGAAGCTGTTCTTGAACCTTTCGAAAAGTGTGTGTGTTCAAGCTTCTGTATCTTCTGCCTGATGGAAGAGGTTGGAAGAGAACATTACCAGGTGGGAGGGATCTTTGATGTTGGCAACCTTTCCATGGCAACGAGAAGGGTAAATGGAGTGCATGGATGGAAGGTTGGCTTCCATAATGGTCTGGGTTATGCACACAACTTTACTTCATTATCAGCAGCGCAGGCAAAGTTGTTCAAATAGCTCTTGGGGAAAAAAAAACTCCCATTAAACATTTTGAAAAACTGGGAGCTCTCCTGGAGTCTGAAGAACATTCCTTTAACTAGAACTAATGGACTGGTTATTGAATGGTCAGATTCTTTACTCATCTCATTGTTCAGTGCATGGCTAAACAGGTGTCAAATCTTAATGCCCGGACTGATACATGAGGTACCAGACGACTAGAATTTGCCATACAGCAAAGAATATACTTGGCAAACTTTGTTTCTAATTTCTCCATATAAATTATAAAGAGATGGCTACGGGGACAAATCATCCCATGACATAAGGCAGCATGGTGGTCAATGGTTTGTACTGGTGTCTCACAGTGCCAGGCACCTGGATTCAATTCTACCCTCGGGGGTCTCTCTGTGTCGAGTTTGCACATCCTACCCATGTCAGCATAGGTTACCTCTGGGTGCATTGGGTTTTTTCCCTTGGTCCAAAAATGTGCAGGTTTGGTGGATTGCCCACAGTGTCCAGGGATGTGTAGGCTAGGTGGCTTAGCTATGGTAAATGTGGGGCTATGGAGATAGGGCAAGTGGGTGGGTGTAGGTAGGATGCTTCTCAAAGGGTTGGTATGGACTTGATGAGCTAAATTGTCTGCTTTCACAGTCTAGGGATTCTTTGACTCTTCAATATCATAATATGTTCGGTGTCAAGATGAGCCAGAGTGCTAATTTTATGTTGTTTTTCTTATTCATTACTGGGATGTAAGCATTGTTGTCAGTACAGCATTTATTGTCCATTGCTAAATACTCAAAGTAATTAAGAGTCAACCACATTGCAGTGGGTCTGGAGTCTGGAGTCACACATAGATCAGACCAGGTAAGGATTGGAGAGTTCCTGCATGAAAGGACTTTGTAAACCAGACTGGCTTTTACAACCATTAACAGTGGCCTGGGAAACAGCAGTTAGACACCCAGAGACTGATTAGAAGTGAGGACTGCAGATGCTGGAGATCAGAGCTGAAAAATGTGTTGCTGGAAAAGCGCAGCAGGTCAGGCTTATGCCCGAAACATCAATTCTCCTGCTCCTTGGATGCTGCCTGACCTGCTGCGCTTTTCCAGCAACATATTTTTCAACCCAGAGACTAATGCCTATGGATTATTCTTGACAGAAAACAATTGAGGCCAAAACACTGAATGTTTTCAAAAGGAGTTAAATGTAGTTCACAGTACTAAAGGAATTATCGGGCGTGCAGAGAGTAGGATCCTGGGTGAAATGATTACCCATGATTATACCAAATGGTGAAGCCAAAATGGTGATTATACCAAAAGATTGAATGGTCTACTCCTGCACCCATTTTCCATGTCTCTTCACAACATGGTTGCCATTAGGCTTAAATACAGCTGGTTCTCTTATAACGCTGTAGTTGTGTTCCAGTGAAACCTCACTTAATAGAAAATCACTTAATATAAATAATGGGGCCTATGGGAAAAGTATGGTGAGGGGCAGACCAGCAAAAAAAATCACTCACAATGGCTCAAAAATCACCCAAAAGTCTAACACAAAGTGTAGCGTAGTCTGAATGAAGACTGAAATCATATTTATTAATGAAACAAAAGTAAATTTAACACAGTACATTTTAAAAATGTAAGAAAGCTGCTCTGTCAGCAGTTGACATCGGTACATGTGCAGTACAGCACAAAGACTGACACCAACATCGCGCATGCCCAGAATGGCACAGACATCAGCACATGTGAGAAACGGCACGGACATCAGCACATGCACAGAGCTGCACAGAGATTTTGGAGCAGATGTCAGCACATGCACAGAATGAAGCATGCAAGCCAATCCCTGCTTGAATCACACTATTGCTAACAGGGTAAGCATTCTTGAGAATACCATTCCCTAATTCTTCAGCGACGTTACAGCCAAATCATGCTGCAGATATGTGCGTCATGTCAGAACTGTTTGTATTATGAATGTAGATTGAAATGAAAATGTTTATGATGAAAATAAGACAAAGAAGACTTGATGGGCTAAATGGCCTTCTTCTAAGTTCCAAAGTTCCACTGAATCAAAAACAATCATTCTTCACAGGTTAGAGTCAAACCTAACATAAAGGTAGATAGTTCTGTTTCTGGATCTGTGCAATTCTCCTCCAATATTGAAGCAGTCCATATCCATATGCAGCAAGTTCTCCTCATCATTTGCACCACATAAGTGCCAGGCAATAACCACCTCCATTAAATGCAAATCTAACCATCTCCCTAATGACAATCAATGGCATTACCATTGCTGAACTCTTCACAATCAATATCCTGGAGCTATCATTGATCAGAAAATGAACTGGATCAGCCACATAATTACTAACAAACAGATCACAGTCTAGTAATTCCCTAACAAGTAACTCACCTCCAATCTGACAACCATATACAAGGTATAAGTCAGGAGAGTGAAGGAATAGCTTCCTCTTGTCTGGATGAGCACAGCTCCAACAACACTCAAAAGCAAGGCATCCTCCAGGATAAAGAAGCCCTTATGATTGGCAGTCCACTCAACACCTTAAACATTCTCTCCCTCCACCACTGATTCACAATGGCTGCAGTGTATACTACATGCAAGATGACCTGCAGCAACTCACCAAGGTTCCTTCAACAACACCTTCCAAACTCTCATGCTCTGTCACATAGAAGGATTAGGGCCACAAAACCATCACCATTTGCAAGCTCCCCTCCAAGTCACATCTTGACTTTCTACTATATTACCTTTCCTTCTCTGTTACTGGATCAAGATATCTCCCTAACATGTACCTGCAACACTTGGACTGCAGCGATTCAAGATGGCAGCTTACCACATTATCAAGAGAAACCAGAATATGCAAGAAATGGTGACCTTAACATCATCACCACTTCTTATGAAAGAATAAGTAAAGTCATTACTGGAGGCCTCTCTTGCATCATCATTACTGCCTTCAGCTGCCCCCACACAATTCTTAGTGCAGATAGAGGCCATTTGGCCATCAAGTCGCCATCGACCCTGCAAGGAGCCTTCCACCCAGACCCAGCCCCCAATCTATCCCTGTAACCCCACATTTATCATGGCCACTCCACATAGCCGACACAAGGGGCAATTTAGCACAGCCAATGCACCTAATCTGCATATCTTTGGACCGCAGAAGGAATCAGAGCCCCTGGTGGAAACCCACACAGACTCAGGGAGCACATGCAAACTCAACACAGTCACCTAAGGCTGGAATTGAACCTGTGTTGCTGGCACAATGAGGCTGCAAAACTAACTACCGTGTCTGTGGTCTCAATCTGCATCTTGTCACTAACCTAGATCTTCAGTCTCTCCACCTTCAATCCTGACCACAAGACAGCACCCCCCAAAATCCTACCCTCTTTCAAAAGGCCGGCATGGGCACAATGGAATGATGGTTTCCTTCTGTGATATCTGATTTGGGTTTTAAGGTGGTAATTGTTTAATTCTACTTAAATACCTTATTTTTTAAATGTCTGGACAGCTTTTCTACATCAAAAATGGTTGTGTTGTATTGGGTGATTCAATGAAAAATTCAGGTTGAATTTCTCCTCAAAAAGATCATTCAAGCTTTTAGGAAATCAAGTCCCGGCATGTTTGCAAGTGTGGTGCAAACCACTTGCTAGTCCTGAGCATGCACCTTTTTATGGTACCCAGAAAATAATGGAATATAGTTGTTACTCTAGTTCAGGAAAAATCAAAATCACGTTGACTTGTATGATACAACCATGCTTTTAAGCAAGCAAATAGGAGATAAATGTTTTCTACTTATCACTTTCATAATTAAACTAAGAACTGAGGAAAGCAGACAGTAAAGATTTTTTTTTTTAAAATGTGGTGCTGGAAAAACACAGCAGGCCAGGCAGCATCCGAGGAGCAGGAGAATCGATGTTTCGGGCATAAGCCCTTCTTCAGTAAAGATTTTTTGATTACTTTGTACTGAAGCATTCATCCAACTGTACATATATCCTTACAGATACACAAGTGGAACTGTTTCTAGCATCCATTTCGATATAGAAATTAACTATCTAATGATAGAGAAAACTAAAATGTGTTAGATAAAATCTAATGACATGCTTTCTTTTTAATAATTGTCTCTTATAGATACATAAATGAAACTGAGCATGGTGAACTATCATATAGACAGACAGATATGACTGTGACAAAGTCCTGGAAATCCCATGAAAAAATAGTTTATCATGAATCTCAGAAATAAGCAACTGATCCTCCACAATTAATTTTCTGAAGATCAGATACCATAAATCCAATGCAACTGAGCCCTAAGGAATGATTTGAATGTGAAACATTACATGTTCTGTTCTCTATATGCATACTATTTAAATGTTGAGTGTTTTCTGTATTTTCTGTTGTGTTCCTCATTCCCATTAAACTATACTGAACAAAAATGTTCTCATACTGAGTTACAGACCATCCTTATAATTGAGACAGATACCCATCCCAAGATGACTCCTCATTACATAATAAGATCTGGCAGAAAGGAAATAAGGAGGGCTAAATGAAGGCAGGAAAGGATAATGTTAGGTAAGATACAAAAACAAGCCTTAGCTGTTTTGCAAGTACTTTGAGGGTAAAAGAGTAACTAGAGAAAGAGTAGGGCCATTAAGAACACAGTTTTTATTAGTGAAGCTGGAGGATAAGTTCTAAATAAATACTTCGTATCGGTATTCATTAGTGAAATGGACGATTTGGGTTTAAAAATCATGGAGAAGGACTGTGAAATACTTAAAGACATTAGCATAGACAGAGAGGAGGTCCTGAGTGGACTGACAGGTTGAACAGTTGTTAAATCTCCAGGGATGAATGAAATGTGTCGCTAGGTTGTAGAGTGAGGGAAGGGAGGAATAGCAGCAGCCTTTGGCAATAATTTTCAATTCCTCTCTGGCCAGAGAAGAATTGCCAGAGAGGACTGCAGGACAGTCAATGTGATACCATTATTCAAAACTACATCAGGAAACTACAAGCCAATCGATCTAATTTCAGTGAGGGGGAAACTATTGGAAGCAATTCTGAGGCTCAGAGTTAATCTGCATTTGGAGAGGCAAGGATAAAGCAAGAATAGTCAGCATGGTTTTGTTAAGGAGAGGTCATGTCTGACCAATTTAATTCAATTTTTGAAAGATATGTAAATGAGGGCAATGCATTTGACATAGTCTACTTGGACTTCAGTAAGGCTATTGATAAGGTCCTGCATGGGAGACAGTTTGCGAAGTTAAGAATCAATGGGATCCAAGGAAATTTGGTTAATTAGATTCAGAACTGGGTAGTGGCAGGGAGCAGAGGTTAATGGCCAATTTTGTTTTGTGATTATAAGCATGTGTCGTGGAGTTCCGCATTGTGCTGTGGATGTAGGTTTGCGCACTGAGCTGGAAGGTTCATTTCCAGACGTTTCGACACCCTACTAGGTAACATCTTCAGTGGGCCTCCAGGTGAAACACTGTTGATAATTCCTGCTTTCTATTTATATGTTTGGGTTGGTGATGTCATTTCCTGTGGTGATGTCATTTCCTGTTCTTTTTCTCAGGGGGTGGTAGATGGGGTGCAACTTGATGTGTTTGTTGATAGACTTCTGGTTGGAATGCCATGCTTCTAGGAATTCTCGTGCATGTCTCTATTTGGCTTGTCCTAGGATGCATGTGTTGTCCCAGTCGGAGTGGTGTCCTTCCTCATTTATATGTAAGGATACTAGTGAGAGAGGGTCATGTCGTTTTGTGGCTTGTTGATGTTTATGTATCCTGGTGGCTAGTTTTCTGCCTGTTTGTCCAATGTAGTGTTTGTTACAGTCCTTGCACAGTATTTTGTAAATGATATTAGTTTTGCTTGTTGTCTGTATAGGGTCTTTCAAGTTCATTAGCTGCTGTTTTACTGTGTTGGTGGGTTTGTGGGCTACCATGATACCAAGGGGTCTGAGTAGTCTGGCAGTCATTTCCAAGATGCCTTTGATGTAGGGGAGAATGGCTAGGGTTTCTGGATGCACTTTGTCTGCTTGTTTGGGTTTGTTGCTGAGAAATCTGCGGATTGTGTTCATTGGGTAACTGTTCTTTTTGAATACACGGTTTAGGTGATTTTCCACTACTCTGCATAGCTCTCTGTACTGCAGTGTGTGGTGGCTCGTTGGAATAATGTTCTGATGCAGCTTCGTTTGTGGATGTTGGGGTGATTGCTTCAGTAGTTCAATATTTGGTCTGTATGTGTTGTTTTTACATCCAGAACCTCAACCTGAGCTACAAATCTTCTCAAACTCGTCGGGACATTACTGTTTGGGGTATATATAATGACCTAGACTTGATTGTGGAAGGTTTGATCAGTAAATTTGTGGATGATATGAAAATTGGTGGGGTAGTAAAAAGTGAAGAGGATAGCCTTAGATGACAGAAGGATATGGACTGGCTGATCAGATGGACTGATCAGTGACAAATGAAATTTGATGCACATAAGAGTGAGTTGATGCATTTGGGCAGGACAAAAAGACAATGGATACATGATGAACAGTAGGATCCTGGGGAGCACTGAGGATCACAGCGACCTGACTGTGCATGTACTCCAGCCTCTTAAGGTAATGTGACAAGTAGATAAAGTGGTTAAGAACAGAGAGGTTATGACTAGCTTCCCTACAGCGTGGAAACAGGTCCTTCAGCCCAACACGTCCACACTGACTCTCTGAAGAGAAACCCATCCAGACTCATTTCCCTACATTTACCCATGACTAACGCAGCTAACACTATGAGCAATTTAAAAAGCCAATTCACTTAACCTGCACATCTTTGGACTTTGGGAGGAAACCGGAGCACCCGGAGGAAACCCACGCAGACACGGGGAGAATGTGCAAACTCCACACAGACAGTCGCCCAAGGCCAGAGTCGAACCCGGGTCCCTGGCACTGTGATGCAGCAGTGCTAGCCACTGAGCCACCGTGCCACCCCCAACTGCTGTTATGCTGGAACTCTTTGAAAAAGGTGGTTACACCACAGCTGGAGTATTGTATGTAGTTCTGGAATCTACATTATAGAAGGAATGTGACTGCACTGGAGAAGGCACAGACAAAACTCATCAGGATATTATCGGGCTGGAGAATTTTCGTTATAAAGAGATTGAATAGACTGTGGTTTTCCTTGGAGCAAAGGAGGCTTGGCAGCATATGTTTGAGATGTATAAAATTAAAAGGAGCATGTATAGGGTAGACAGAGAGGAATATTTCCCTTTGTTACAGTGATCAATGATCAAGTAAAAGACAGGTAAGGGGCATCAGGTGCCTGTTTTTGACTGGCACCGACTTGATGGACTGAAGGTCCTTTTTCAGTGCTATAAACCTCCATGACTCTGTGATAAAGATCCTGGTTTCAAGACAGTTAGGCTGTTGCTTGCTCCCACCTGGTATTTTATAAATAAAATGACTTAGTTACACAGGCAGCATGCATTTTCATATCATGTCCAAATTAAAAGGAGGCTAAATTCAAATCAAACCAATTCACCACAATATGTCCAAAAATATGTCCAAACGTAATCCATTCTCAGTTTTCTTGAAGATTTTTAAAAATGTGACTGATGCTATATGAATATTACATTTCACATGTGTGCTCAAAGCGATAGTGTGTGAAGAAAATTTGGGCTATTACACAGCTACATCTCATTATGGTACTAGACCACCTTCACAAACTAGCTCATATCTTTAACAAGATGCCTACCTGCTTAGTGTCAGGCGTCATTAGATTGAGGCTGCTGGTTGAAATATTCAGAGTGATGTTCATTCCAGCAAACTGTAGGTTGCTCTTACCAAGTACACTAGACAATGCTTTACTTGGTGGCTGTTGAGGCAAGTTACATAGAAACTATTACCCAAGCTGCAGGAAGACACTATTAAAGATAACTGTGACCTCTGTAACTCAGCTCCCTCTTCTTCTTGAATTTTCTGCCCCCAAAGTGAGGTCCTTTATAATTATTTGCTGAAACTTAGCAAAGTACTTTGATTTTTCAGCATAGGTAGGGCACAGAGACAGGCTCGGTCTGCCCCTGCCAAAACAGGATCAACCCAATATCTTTTATGTTCATCTGGGGCACACAATAGATATCCAACCAACTGAGCTAGCCAACACTTTATATCTTATAAACTCACTCAAATTCCAGAGATTTCTTTTAATTTAAGATTAGATTTTAGATATCTGAAAAGCCGAATTAATCACTAAAGTTTCAGTCATAATCCTAACTATTATAAAAGAAAACAGAGGTTAATTAACTTACTTTTATTTATTCTCAGGGCATGGGCATGACTGATAATATTGGACTTAATTGCTCCTTCACCGATGCACTGTGGAAAACTATTGCTCTTCTTGAACTGCTAGTATCTTTAAAGGTCTTCCCAGATGCTGTAAAGCTGGGAGTTCCAGGATTTTATCCACGATGGTGAAGAAAAATTAACGTATATATAAGTCTGGATATTGCCTGACTTGAAGAGGACATTTGGGGATGATGATATTCCCATTCACCTGATTCTTCATCTTTCTAGATAGAGGTCATAGCTTTTGGAGATGCAGCTAAAAATCCTGGTAGGTAACTGCAGGGTATCCTACGGTTAGTACATACTGTAGTCACAATATGGTAGTGAGAATATATGAAATATGACCAAACGGTTTCAGACTGCTTAATTCTTTATTTCTTAAAGCTCCTTCTTACAGAGCACAAAGCAATTATGGCAAAAATAAAGGGAACTATAAATCATTTCTACTTTGTTATGCAACAATGAAGCATGTAGGCAGAGGAGGGGAAAGACCTATTAGTAATAAGTAGTGCACCACGAACTGAAAAAAAAGCATAAATCTTCTGAATGTTTCTTGCTTCAAAACACTTTGTTAAAAGAATAAACTTCAATAATTCATGCAAGAATCAAAACGATAGTGCTAACTCCATGATGCTATGCTTCTAGCTGGGAGTGAGAGTCAGAGATTAAGGACTGCAATGTTATAGAACTATCTCTTACGTTTCTGTCTATGAGCTTAACTTGCTTTTTGGGAGTACAGGGTCATTGAATTAACCCTTCTGAGACTGATTATTCAACATTATCACATGGCGGGAAGATTGCAAAATCAGCTTCTGTTGCAAGCAATGAAGATATAAAATAAGTTGTGAGGATACCTTTCTCTTTCGAAAAGCTCCTTTTGTGCCTGGTACCGCTTCACACACTCTACTGATAGCTTCTCTGGAAAATAAAAGAATGATAGTAAGGACAGATTCTCTTATCAAAATAAACCCATATATTAACACTGTGTCACAGGCAATGCATAAAAATATATTAACTGAAGTATAAGTATATAGAAGGGAATATTGATAATGGACAGTAGTTGCCAGTAGACCCCTCATAACCAGGCAAGATCATACCCCAATGGTAGGAGTAGACAGATGGAGGGCTGTATCGGTCCTAAATAGGAATTATCCAGTTTGTAGTAAGTGGAAGTTTGTGTACAGGGGATTCACCAGACGCAGGGAACTACAGTTGTGAATTTTGGGTACCTATCACAAGCTGGAGTTCCCATCTCAGGGTATGGGCTTTGGGTATACCTGAGGCCTTATGGTGGATTTGATATTTCAGAGAGGAGGAGTTAAGTATCAGAGGGCTTCTGGAGGTATGGTATTGAACTCTGCAGGGGGAGAATCAGAGGCCTTCGGTGGGGTTCGCAATCAAAGGTCTGAAAGGGAAATCAGAAGTTTGGCTTAGAAATTGGAAGATTGGAGGCCTCAGAGAAAGATTAGGTGGGTGAGTTCAGATGGGTCAGACTGATGCTCAATCTCAATGGGTTTGCCAAGGCTGCACAACCAATCCAGCAAAAATAAGGAAAAATGGTCACCCCATGGATCCAAAGGTGCTCACAAAGGATTTCCAAGACTCAGCTCTCTATGGTTAAATTCAAAACAGTGGAGCAAAGATGGGTTCTTGTGCCACAGATAGTGTCCCTACTTCTGTGGAAAGAGGCTTGGGTTCAAGTCCTATTTGCTTTAAAGGTGTGTAATAACATCTCTGAACAGGTTCATTAGAAAATATCTGAAACAAGATGCTTGTGACCCTCATTATAATATTAAAACTGACAAAACACCTTCTCAGAAGGGGTTGGTCATTTGGCTTCTCCTCCTGCCCCTACAAAAATCAGAGGTAGATAAATGGAGGCAGATTGAGATCAGGCCTCAAATTATGAACAGTTTAGTTTGTACCTAAGCCACTCTGCCCATTTTAGGAGGTTAAAACTCCACCAATTTGTTTATGAATATCAAATAATGGAAACATGCTTCTTGTGGTAATCATGAGTTATTGCATTTTTTACTGCGAATCTATAAAATAAAGTCAATCATGCAGACAAAGTGATAAATAGGGAGCATGCATATAGAACATAACAGCACAGTACAGGCCCTGAAGCCCTCGATGTTGCGTTGACCTGTGAAATCAATCTGAAGCCCATCTAATCCAAACTATTCCATTAAGATCCATGTTTATCCAATGACCATTTAAATGCCCTTAAAGTTGGCAAGTCTACTACTGTTGCAGGCAGGGCATTCCACAACCCTACAATCTGAGCAAAGAACCTACCTCTCACATCTGTCCTCAATTTTAAGCTATGCCACCTCATGCTAGCCATCACCATCCGAAGAAAAAGGATCTCACTGTCCACCCTATCTAATCCTCTGATAACCTTGTATGTCTCTATTAAGTCACCTCTCATCCTTCTTCTCTCTAATGAAAACTGATGATGTACAATGAAGTAGGTGAAATCTATGGAGCAATTCATGGAGTCATAGAGATGTACAGCATGGAAACAGACCCTTCGGTCCAACCAGTCCATGCTGACCAGATATCCCAACCCAATCTAGTCCCACCTGTCGGCACCCGGTCCATATCCCTCCAAACACTTCCTATTCATATACCCATCCAGATGCCTTTTAAATGTTGCAATTGTACCAGCCTCCACCACATCCTCTGGCAGCTCATTCCATACATGTACCACCCTCTGCATGAAAACGTTGCCCCTTAGGTCTCTTTTATATCTTTCCCCTCTCACCCTAAACCTATGCTCTTTAGTTCTGGACTCACCGATCCCAGGGAAAAGACTTTGTCTATTTATCCTATCCATGCCCCTCATAATTTTGTAAACCTCTATAAGGTCAACCCTCAGCCTCCGATGCTCCAGGGAAAACAGCCCCAGCCTGTTCAGCCTCTCCCTGTAGTTCAGGTACTCCAACCCTAGCAACATCCTTGTAAATCTTTTCTGAACCCTTTCAAGTTTCACAACATCTTTCCAATAGGAAGGAGACCAGAATTGCACGCAATATTCCAACAGTGGCCTAACCAATGTCCTGTACAGCTGCAACATGACCTCCCAACTCCTGTACTCAATACTCTGACCAATAAAGGAAAGCATACCAAACGCCGCCTTCACTATCCTATCTACCTGCGACTCCACTTTCAAGGAACTATGAACCTGCACTCCAAGGTCTCTTTGTTCATCAACACTCCCTAGAACCTTGCCATGAAGTGTATAAGTCCTGCTAAGATTTGCTTTCCCAAAATGCAGCACCTCACATTTATCTGAATTAAACTCCATCTGCCACTTCTCAGCCTATTGGCCCATCTGGTCCAGAGCCTATTGTAATCTGAGGTAACCCTCTTCGCTGTACACGACACCTCCAATTTTGGTGTCATCTGCAAACTTACTAACTGCACCTCTTATGCTCGCATCCAAATCATTTATGTAAATGACAAAAAGTAGAGGGCCCAGCACCGATCCTTGTGGCACTCCACTGGTCACAGGCCTCCAGTCTGAAAAACAACCATCCACCACCACCCTCTGTCTTCTACCTTTCAG
>NC_057711.1:89018564-89059710 GCF_004010195.1 Chiloscyllium plagiosum
TTCTTAAACAGTGGCACCACGTTTGCCAACCTCCAGTCTTCCGGCACCTCACCTATGACTATCGATGATACAAATATCTCAGCAAGAGGCCCAATAATCACTTCTCTAGCTTCCCACAGCGTTCTCGAGTACACCTGATCAGGTCCTGGGGATTTATCCACCTTTAACCGTTTCAAGACATCCAGCAATTCCCCCTCTGTAATCTCTCACCATCTATTTCCCTACAGTCTACATCTTCCATATCCTTTTCCACAGTAAATACTGATGCAAAATATTCATTTAGTATCTGCCCCATTTTCTGTGGCTCCACACAAAGGCCACCTTGCTGATCTTTGAGGGGCCCTATTCTCTCCCTAGTTACCCTTTTGTCTTAATATATTTGTAAAAACCCTTTGGATTCTCCTTAATTCTATTTGCCGAAACTATCTTATGTCCCCGTTTTCCCCTCCTGATTTCCCTCTTAAGTATACTCCTACTTTCTTTATACTCTTCTAAGGATTCACTCGGTCTATCCTGTCTATACCTGACATATGCTTCCTTCTTTTTCTTAACCAAACCCTCAATTTCTTTATTCATCCAGCATTCCCTATACCTTACTAGTTTAAATCCTCCCGAGCAGTTCGAGCAAATTTCCCTGCCAGTATATTCCCTTCCAATTTAGGTGCAATCCGTCCTTCTTGTAAAGGTCACTTCTACCCCAAAAGAGATTCCAATGATCCAAAAATGTGAATTCTTCTCCCATACAACAGCAACTCAGCCATGCATTCATCTGCTCTATCCTCCTATTCCTGTCCTCACTAGCCCAAAGCACTGGAAGTAATCCAAATATTACTACACTTGAGGACCTCCTCTTTAAATTTTTGCCCAACTCTCTGTAATCTCCCTTCAGAGTCTCAACCTTTTCCCTTCCAATGTCGTTGGTTCCAATGTGGACAATGACCTCCTGCTGGCCCCTCTCCCCCATTCTGCACCCTCTCTGAGACATCCTTGATCCTGGCACCAGGGAAGCAACACACCATTCTGCTTTTTCTCTGCTGGCCACATCTGACTTCAGAATCCCCTAACACAATTGATCTCTTGGAAGCATTCGAGCCAGTCTCACTTTAAAACAGAAAATTGAGGATTGATTGAATTAATTATTGATTAAATTTTGTAGAGAGATCACTGACAAGACAAGTTTGCCAATATTTCAAGCAAAATAGTGTAGATGCTAGAAATCTGAAATAAGAACAAAAAATGTTGAAAAAACATTGCAGTCAAGCCACTTTTATGAAATTTGATCCAGTTTCTTGGGTAATCATTGGCTATGCGATTAAATGCCAACAAAAAAGATTTTTTTTTAAAGCCAGTAGTAGTGAATACCTTGAGTAAGGATTTGAGACTTGTTAACCATTTGTTATTTGGGTGCTACAAGTACCAGTGGAGATACAAAACGGCATCTAAAGTGTGGATTTAATATGCAAATTTTGGTGCAGGTGTTGCAAACATCTGCTAGCAGTATGCAAAGCAGGAAATAAAGATGTTAATCTGTGCACAAGGCAGATTTTGTGCTGCAATACCTTTTTGGAGCTCAGTGATCCAGCCAATGCCTTTGTAACCTCACATAGCTTGTGAAGGACATTTTGATGATTCAGGTTTCTGCCTGAAACTAGTTTTTTTCTCATATCTGACCAAACTTGCCATATGAGCGATCTAACTGGTCTTGTGGCATCCATCACGTCTGATTCTGGCCCTATCTTACCACGTGCCATTCCAGAGCTACTTGCAACTCAGTGGATATCTGATAAAAGGCCAGTACTCCTTGTTCCTGCGCCATTTTAAAAGATCAATGTGCACCTGGATGAGCACTGACATTGCAAAACTGCCTGCTTGGTCTCAGACAGACTGAGAACATATTGAGAAGGGAAAGATTTTCTGATAAGGACAGGGAACTGAGGTCAATGTTAAAAAAGGGTGGTCCAGGGGAGAGACATCATGTTCCGGGTGGGCTGGCCAAGGTACTGCCAGATACTGGCAATCTAGTCAGACGTCACTACCTGATTCAATGCCATTCCCATGGTCTGAAGGAACAAGCAGCAGTATTGGAAGAAAGTCAATGACCTTCTCTGCTGTGCCTGGGTAAGTGCCACTTTCTTCTCATTGCTACCTCACACTCACTCTACCTCTGCTCCCAGACTCACCTCCCACCAAGGCTACTGCTTTGCCACTCTCACTATTGCCTGTAACATCTTCCCTCACTTACTCTGACCCCTACCCCCAATCTTACATGCCACTAATCCTACATGGCCTTTGCACAATCTACTCAACACCTCAAGGCCTGTTTTGCTCACCTGCACCAGCAACAACAACCATATTACCCAGTTCAATCTCATTCAATCCCTCCCTTTCTGTCATTATGGGAGAAAACAGGCCATAACAACACCCTCTGCAGGTAGAGGCAAGCCTGACATTAAACTCTTCACCCTGTACAATGGCCAATCTTGGCTTTCTAGGGAAGACTGGGACTGCCCCTGTGGGGATGCAAAGGTCCAACAAGTAATTACCACTCTTTGTTCCACTACATCTCTCACATTAATCCAACGGTCAATGTCCTACCTTGTACACACATCTAACCACTGGCTTGCAGGTACAGCCACCACTTCCATCAGCTCCACAAAAAAAAAAAGCCAGCTGTCCCAGAAGTCATCTCCTGGAATTCTGAAGATGAGGCCTTGTAGAAGCATTGAAAAGGCTCTCTCCTGCATCTCCTACCAGTCCAGGTACTGACGTCTCAGTGAGAACGTAAGGCTTAGAGAGGGTGGGAGCTCAATCTGGTGAGAAGCTCACTGTGACAGTTCATAGCTGGCCAAGGAAGAAACACTCCAGAAAGCTTTGCCTTCAGCCATCAGACACTGTAGAATGGTTGACTCCACCGGCATTCAAATGGAGTTGTCCACCCTCCCAATGCTGGGAAGTTCTTGTTCCAAGTTTCATTGGAGTCCTCCACATCCCTTGACACCTTCTGGTAGGTCTGCTAATGTACTGAAAATTTTTGACGTACAAACCATGAGCACTCATCTGTCAGTTGCTCCATTATTGTCCTCATCCACGTTTACTGAATCAGAGCTAACGGGAAAATTCATTCTTTCGCAAGCTGCCACCTGTGCTATCCTGGACCCCTGTCCTGGCTGAAGGCTCCTCGTGTCCAGTGTCTCATCACGTACAGATACCAGTTCTATTACATCCTGCTGCCACTTCCTAGCTGTTAGAATCCTCATACAGAACAATAGTGTTTAAACGTATATCTGAATTCCAATGAAAAGGCTATAGAAGATTTTACATTTTAAAACTTCAACTGTAATAAACAAGCTAAAAGCAACACTGATTAACATTACTGTTTTAGGTTAACTTACACTTTAAATTACAGAAAAAGATCACCTCTGTGACTTGTGATATGACTGTTTATCCCACACTACCATTATACTTTACTGTGTCCCTTAAATTGACACTTTGTTCTCCTGGGACTATTCTTCATTATTGATAGCCTGCCTCCTTTCCCTTTACCAGCTGTTAACTTCTAATTCCCCAGGACTAACTTTCATAGTAAAGATTACTCTGGAGTTTCCTCTCTCCATCCAAGTTGAGTAAATCCTCAAGCCTCATTTAAATCCCCATGAACTGAGCATGAATTTCCTGGCTTCCATGTGGTGGGTAATAAAGGCAGCATTTTCTCTGCTTTTCATGCAGAGCTGGCTATATCTATCTCTGTTTCTCTCTCAGACACACAGATTCTGAAAGACTGCTGTTATGATGGTAGATCAGAACTCCAAAAGATTTCTAGACATTTATTGAAGTTTAAAGTTTAATTCCAAAATGTGTTGTTTCTAAAAAGAGGTCTGAAAAACTGCTGCTTTAAATTTGGTGACTGAGTCCTGCATGAATCCCAAGGGATATTACATATGTAAATTGTCAGGGAAACTTCAAACAGAGAGAAACTGAAGAGGAGATAACAAGGGAGCTAAGTATCTCTTTCGTCTTGGAAGAGAGCCACATTTATCGGCAAGTTTGTTTACATAACAGAAATGTACAAGTATACAAAAGAGGCTGAAAAAAAGTTTCAACTTCACTGGAATGAACTAGTGGAACTGAATACTCTTGGAATTATACCCTGCAATTGAACATTTTCATGTCATGAAGGTCACACTCAACAAACTATTGCTGAGCTACCTCTCTGTTGCAGGTAAATAACATTTCTCATGCTGAGCACTGCCAACCAGTTAAAAACAAAGGACAACAAAGGACACACTCTCACCCTGAATGCTAGATATTCAATCATAGTCAAAAACATCTAAAAGAACTATATTTAAAAGAACTATAGAATCTCAATCAATTTGCCACACAAAGAATTGTGAAGCCAACTGTTTACCACCATCAATGCTACTATTACCTTTACTGCAATGGCCACAATATTCAATTGTCCATTCTTCATGAACAATTCAGAGATTGATCCATATAAGCTTATATTGTATTTTAACTTTTTAAGTTTACTGCTTATTTCTAATTAATGTGTATATGTATTGTGTTAGTATTTCTTTTCTTGTATGATAATTAATAAGCTCATTCTTTTTGTTGATTCAAGAAAGCCTGGCTAAACCAACACCATTTAGAACATAAGTTTTTTTCTGTCTGGGAGAAAGGTACCTGCAAGGGAAAGATTCCTTTTCAAATTAATCTTATTGCAATCAATGGGTGGATAAATGAAAAAGGGGAGCCAGTTCATCTCTCCTCATTTGGGAGCTTCACAGTTCAGGGTCCCATCCAGAACCATAATGGATTGGGGAATCTTGCTCAGCTTTTTGCTTTCTGGGTTTCCAGACATTGGTGTGGTAGATTAGGCAGGGTGTTTTCAAATCTATGTTGTCAGCAGCCAATGTGATCTCTTTCATAAAACATATTTTTTTTTAAATCAGGTTTGACTCTGGTTTAGCCCTAATAGACTGAATGCCTTTGCACCACCCACCCCCAAACCCCCAAGACTTAAATTACAAAGAACAAAGATCAAAGAATAGTCCAGCACAGGAAGAAGCCCTTTGGCCTGTCATGTCTGCGCTGACACATGATGCCTTTCTAAACACCTTCAGACCCCATGCGGTCAATATCACTTCCTATTCAATAATTTGTCAAGATGCCTCTTAAATGTTGGATTGTATTTGCCTCAACCATCTCCTCTGACAGCAATTTCCAGGCACTCAGTATGAAAATAAACGGTGCCTGTCACATCTCCTTTAAACTTACTCCCTTTCACCTGGTAATTGACATTTCTACACAAGGAAAAAGACTTCAACTATCCAGTTTATCCATGCTTCTCATAATTTTGTCAACTTCTGTCAGGTCACCTCTTATCCATCAATGTTCAAGTGAAAACAAACCAAGGTTGTCCAGTCTCTCCTCAGAGATAATGCCCTCCAAACCAAGCAACATCCTAATAAACCATTTCTATACCTGCTCCAAAGCCTCCACATCCTTATGGTAATATGGCAACCAGAACTGTACACAAATTTCCAACAATGGCACAACGAAAGCTCTATATAGATGCAACATGAGTTGTCACGTTTTTCTGCTCTGTACCCTGACTGATGAAGGCAAGCATGCTATATGTGCCTTCTTGGCCACTTGTGTTACTATTTTCAGGGAACTGTGGACCTGTGTGCCTTGTTTTTTTTTGTATGTTGATGTCATGAAAGATTCTGCCATTTACTGTGTACTTATCCCCTGCATTAGATCTTTCAAATACATCACTTTGCATTTGTCCAGATTAAACTCCATCTGCTATTTCTCCACTCAAGTCTCCAGCCTATGTCCTGCTGTATCCTCTGGCAATCCTGCTCACTATCCACAGGTCCCCCAATCTTTCTGATGCCCACAAACTATCTAATCAAGCCACCTGCATTCTCCTCCAAATCATTTATGTATATGTTATAAAAAACAGGGATACCAGCACAGATCCCTGCCAAACACCACTGGTCACAGAGCTTCTGTCAGAAAAACACCCTTCAACCACTACTTTCTGTCTTCTATAACTAAGCCAGTTCGGTATCTTTATATTAACTCACCATGGATCCCATGTGACTTCAATTTTTGTATTAGCCTGCCATGAAGGACATTGTCAAAGGTCTTGCTAAAATCCATATGACCACATCTTAGGCCCCGCCCTCATCAATCAACTTTGTCACTTCATCAAAAAAGCTCAATCAAATTGCCCCAGAAGTATTCATGAAGGACCTCACCCACTTCCTCCAGCTGTATGCATAAATTCTAATCTTTGTCCTTGAGTAAACCTCTCCTTTCCTTAGCTACCCTCTTGTTCCTTATATATGTATACAATACCTTGGGATTTTCCTTAATCCTGATTTGCCAAAGATATTTAATGGCCCCTTTTAGCACCCCCCCCCCCCGCCCCCACCCAACTCCTTGCTTCAATTTTTTCCTGCTATCTCTGTATTCTTTGTGGGTCCTGTCTTCAGTTTCCTAAACATTATGTATACCTCCTTTTTTTAGTTTCTTAGTTTCCCTTGTCATGCAAAGTTTCTAATCTTGTCATCCTTATTCTTTATTTTCACAGGAACATGCTGGTCCCAAACTCTAATCAGTTTACCTTTAAAAGATTCACACTTGCCAGATCTGGATTTGCCCTCAAACAGTTGCCCCCAATCTACATTATCCAGTTCCTGCCTGATATTGTGGTAGTTAGTCTTTCCCCAGTTTAGCATCTTTACCCAAGGACTACTCTTATCCTTATCCATAATTCACTTAAGATTTACAGAATTATGGTCACTGTTCTCAAATACATCCCCACTGAAACTTGCATCACCTGGCTGAGTTCATTGCCCAATACTAATTCTAGTATGGCCCCTTCCTAGTTGGACTACTTACATTTTGTTTCAAAACACCATCTTGGACGTACCTAACAAATTCCTCCCCATTCAAGCCCCTGGCATTAAGCAAGTCCAAGTCAATAAAGAGGTTAAAATCAGCCATCACAACAACCCTGCTGCTTTTATATTTTTCAATAATGCATCCACATATCTGTTTCTCTATCACCTGCTGGTGGTTGGAACGGCTATAATACAATGCCATCAAAATGACTGCACTCTTCCTGTTCCTGAGCTCTACCCATATGGCCTTGCTGGATGACCCTTCCAAGGCATCCTCCCTTAGTACAGCTGTGATATTTTCCCCAAGCAGTAATGCAACTCTGCTGCCTCTTTTACATACCTCACCATCCCACCTGAAACATCTAAATCTAGCAATGTTAAGCTGTCAGTCTTGACCCCCTTTCAACCAAGTCTTTGTAACAGCTGTAACATCAATATTATATGTATTAATCCAAACTATAAGTTCATATGCCTTAACTGTCATACTCCTCACATCAAAACAAATATACCTCAGATTGCAAGTCCTGCCGTGTTCATAATCTCCCGTTTGTTCTTCCTCTTAAGGTTACTGGCCTTGGACTCTGAGTCTTCCTTGGTCATTTTATTTGCTGGCCTGCTACTGTGGTTCCCGCCATCCTGCCACACTAGGTTAAATCCTGCTGAATGGCACAAGCAAATCTCCCTGCCAGGGTATTGGTGCATTGCCAGTTTAGGTGCAAAAGTTGCAACTGTTGGTTTCACCACCACCCGTCATTATCACTATTCACAACCTTTCTTGGATCATTTCAGATACCCAAATAATATCACCTGATCAAACAATGATCAAAGACAGTTGGAAGAGTAAGAAAACAATGTTGAAGAAATAACACTGTTACTCGCTGTCATACATACAGCCACAAAGTCAGAAACTAATATTAGGCATATTTTAAGAGGATTGCCTGGGAACACTTAGCCTGTACCAGAAACGGCAGAGCATATGAGCTTATTGGAGGATGAGGTCATATTTGAATTCTATTGCAGAAGACTAATGAGGAAATCTATTGGGTAGCATTCAGAAAAATGCTGATGTGTTTACACAGAAATTCTTGTCAGTTTGGCAGGCTTGCAAGCAATCTCTGTCAAGAAAGATGAAGGAATCCAGCAACAATCATGCACATGAATTCATGCAGAGTATGGAGACTACTATTTCCACTCTGGAAATGCTGGCCAGCATCATTACCACCCTTAAAGACCCAACCACAATGCAGAATATGAAATTACCCAAAGACTGAGCACTGTTACAAAGCTCAAAATGAAATCATACAAGTTCAACTTTCAACCACAAATGGCTTCTGTGTTCATCAGGGCTTGCAGCGTCCCATAGAAGATCAGAAATCTGTTTTCCAGCACATTTTCATATTGTTACATGCTGAACCATGGCAGTGGAAGTGGTATCATGGAACATGAGCTTGCTGTCCTCTCTCAGAATGTTCAAAAGTGGCTCTTCAAGGGGCAAGTCCACCATGAACTCATCCTCCAAGGCCCACACTTGCAAGTCTCCCCTACTAAATATCGGCAGCTTTCCAACAGTCATACTACTCTATCTAAGATAGTACAGCATAGGAGCAATGGAAAAGTCATATGCTCATGGAAGAAACAGGCTAAGAGAAATGCATAACGGTGATTATAACTGAGTTCTGCACAGAATGTTAGATTGTTTGATTGATAAAGTTGGTTTAAAATGTTTGCCTTGTGACTGTTTTTTGCTTCAGCATTTTGGTCAAAACTACAAAAGACAGTAATGTTATTCAAGAAAACAGCAAGGGATAAATCAGTAAACTATAGGCCAGATAATTTAACCTTGGTGGTGGGGAAACTATTGCAAGCAATTCTGAGGGACAGAATTATTTTGCATTTGAAGAGGCAGGGATCAATTAAAAGCAGTCAGCACGGGTTTTGTTAATGGGAGGACATGTTTGACCAACTTGATTAAATTTTTCGAAGCGGTGATCATGTGTGTTGATGAGGGCAATGTTTTTGATGTAGTTTTGGTCTTCAATAAGGTTTTTGGTAAGGTTCCACATTGGAAACAGATAGCAAAACTAAGGGTCCATGGGATCCAAGAATATTCGGAAAATTGGATCCTAAATTGGCTGAGTGGCAGAAGATGGAATGGAACTTTTCTGAATGGAACTCTGTGTCCATTGGGGTTCTTCAGGAATTGGTGTTGTTGCTCTTGCAGTTTGTGGCTTTTATTAATTATTTAGATTTGAATAGGAGTGGGTTAATTAGTAAATTGGTAGACAATACAAAATTGGTGGTGTAGTAAATAGTGAGAAGGATAGCCTCATACTTGAAAAGGATATAGACAGATTGGCTGATTAGCAGCAAATGGAATTCAATCCAGATAAATGTCAGATGTTGCATTTGAGCAGGACAAACAAAAAAAGGGAATACATGATGAATAGTGGGATCCTGGGAAACACTGAGGATCAGTGTGCATGTAGACTGGCCCATTATGGTATCTGAGCAGCTAGATAAGGTAGTTAAGAAGGCATATGTTATACTTGCCTTTATTAGTCACCCATATAGCTTAAGAGCAGGGATGTCATACTGGAACAATATAAAACGTTGATTAGTATATAGCTAAAGTATTTGGAATCCACATTATTGGATAACTCTAGAGAGGGTGCAGAGGAGATTTAGCAGGATGTTGCCTGAGGGTTTTGGTTATTAAGAGAGATTGGAAAGACCATGGGTTTCTTAAATCAAAGGAGATTGAGAAGAGTCATGATTGAAATGTATAAAATTATGAGGGGTATAGGTAGGGTATACAAGAAGGAACCTTTCCTCTTAATGGTGTGATTAATATCCAAAGGAGACAGATTTCAGATAAGGGGCAGAAGCTTTAAAGAAGATGCAAGGCAAAATATTTCCATCCAGAAATAGATGGGAATCTGCAACTCACTACCTGAAAGGGTGGCAGAGGCAGAGGCCCTTATAACATGTATGAAAGGTGTGAGCTGTTGTTGAATAGGTAATTATGGTTGGATTCACTAGAACTGCAGTTGGATGAACTGTTAATGGGTGGTCCAACTGGAAAGGAACTTTGTTGGTTTTCTCCTCTCTTCCTCCTGTCAAGCTCTTGCTGTTCGTCTTCCTGCTCCTCCTCCTCCTCCATTTAAGCTGTCCACCTGGTGTCAAAGACTACAATCTCATGGCAGCAAGTTTCTGCAGGATACAGCAGGTCACACTCCATTTTCAGATGTATACCAGAGGTACTACAGGATCCCCCAGGGGTGTCCAGGCAGCTGAAACATTGCTCAAGCTACATGACTTTTTTTATGGCAATAATGTTCTCGGCATTAATAGAGTCATAGAGATGCACAGCATGGAAACAGACCCTTCGGTCCAACCCGTCCATGCCTACCAGATATCCCAACCCAATCTAGGCCCACCTGCCAGCACCCGGCCCATATCCGTCCAAACCCTTCCTATTCATATACCCATCCAAATGCCTCTTAAATGTTGCAATTGTACCAGCCTCCACCACATCCTCTGGCAGCTCATTCCATGCTGCCCATATGTGTGTGAATTGTGTAAATATATGAGCCTGGTGATCAGTACTCATCTGGATAGTCCTGATCACCCTAAACCAGCCTTAGCTTTATCATGGTTGTTCAAATACTGATTGCACAGTACATTGGCATAGAACAAAGGCATAATACTGCTAGTATAACAGGCACTGATCTCTCAGATGCATTAAGAATGGCTGCGTACCATATGAATAATAAGAAGGTGGAAAGTTTTGTGTTTGGGCTAAAAGTTAAATTTATATATGTTGACTGCAACATGAAGTATGTGCTGTTGATAGCACCATGTACTGTTATCCTAGTGAAACTACGTCTTCATCCTTCTAGAGCAAAGCTGGCAATCAGTTATTTCCTTTACCCTTGCAAACAGAACATTTGCGACTTGCCTATACAACGCAGATTGTGTTGGTAACATCACCTGGGCCAGCCTGGAATGAGCTAAATAAAGAGGTTAGAGACCATTGTCACATTCACAGCCACTGTAAGTACCATCTTCACCCTGCTCTGAATGTGTAAGTCTACCTTAAAAGATAACAGCTATCAGTGAGCAGTTCTCTTGAGAAACAGAAGACAGAATCTTATAGAGGCCTGAATGAAAGAGAAGAATGGTGAGAAATGTGACAGGATCACATGAGAAGAACAGCAAGGCCGATGTCAATGTCAGAAGCAACTTTTAACTAAGTAACTTTTAACTAAGGTCCAGGTGTTGAGGGCAAGATTCCTGTTAAGTAGTGGCGAGTTGCACATTGAGGGGAATTATTGCCTACTAATAACTTTATGAACTGTACATCTTGCCTCATTAAAGTGCAGCTTTATATAACAAAACCCCCATGTGCAAACCAGGTTCTGAGAATTCTCGACATGGAGTCACAGCAGGCACCAATGGTGAGGAAATGTTCTTAATGGTATCATTGCGAGACGATTAATTCAGGAACTCATCTAATCTTCTGGAGACCTGGGGTCAAATCCTGGCATGGCCGATGGTGGAATTTGAATTCAATAAAGAATCTGGAAGTATGAGGACCCTCTCATGGCACATTGGTAGTGTCCCTACCCTTGGAATGGGAGAGTAGGCCTAGGTTCAAGTCTCACTTGTTCCAGAGTTGTGTAATTACATCTCTGAAAAGGTTGATTAGAAAACTGGGTTAATTAAAACAAATCATCACAACAGACATTTGGTAAAGTCAGCTTGCCACTTTATCCAAAGGCCCTCCATGTTGGATACCAGGAATCAACATGTCAGAAGTCAGAACTGTACATGGTACTCCAAAGGTGGCCTCACCAATGTCGTCAACACAGCTATTAAGGGAGATGAAAATGGATAGTACAGGTTTTACTGTTGGTACCGGTGAAAATGTATCCTGAAGGAGTCATTAGAGAGTGCAAAGAATATGCAGCGTTAGTGGTTGGGATGAGCGACAGCAAGCAAGGGAAGATGGTTAAAGGCAGTAGTAAGAGTAATATGATTATGAGCCTTGGGGCAGGTGGGTACACTGCCATAGATAGAGTGAGTTTGAGATATCTGTGAGAAGATGGTGGTACTAACATGCTGTCAATTCCTCCCAGATACTGACCTGGGCAGTAATCACTGATCAGGCTAAAATGGTCTAGTATTGTGGCATCCATTGCCAATCATGGAAGAAAAGCTAACTGCCATTTTTCAGGCCATTAATCCATTTGAACAAGATCTCTTTGTAATCTTAGAAAACTTTCTTGACTGTCTACTATGCCACCAATTTTGGTGTCATCTGCAGACTCACTAAACATGCCTTTTATACTCTCATCTAAAACATTTATATAAATTGAATTGAATTGAATTAAATTTATTGTCACGTGTACTGAGGCACAGTGAAAAGCTTTGCCTTGCGAGCAATACAGGCAGATCACAGAGTTAAGCAGCATAGATAAGTAAATAATAGGTAAACAGCGGCAAAAACCAAAACATAGGTACAGGTGAATGTTAAGAGTTTGTGAGTCCATTCAGTATTCTAACAACAGTGGGGTAGAAACTGTTTTGAAACCAGCTGGTGTATGTATTCAGGCTTCTCAACCTTCTCCCCAATGGTAGAGGTTGTAGAAAGGCATTGCCAGGGTGGGATGGATCTTTGAAAATGCTGGCAGCCTTTCCTTGACAGTGGGCCTGGTAGTTGGATACTTTAGATGGGAAGCTGGCCTTTGTGATTGTCTGGGCTGAGTTCACTACTCTCTGTAACCTTCTCCGATCTTGAATGGTACAGTTTCCATTACCAGGTAGTGATACATCCAGACAGAATGCTCTCAATGCGAACCTATAAAAGTTGGCAAGGGTATTTGCCGTCATGCCAAATTTTCTCAGCTGCCTGAGGAAGAACCGACATTGTTGGGCCTTTGTAACCAGTGCGCCCTCACGAAGAGTCCAAGAAAGCTTGTTGTTGATGACCACTCCCAGGAGCTTGATACCCTCCACTCGCCCCACCTCTGTGCTGTTAATGTGTTGGGGGGGCATGAGTAACATCCCGCCAAAAGTCAATAATGGGTTCCTTCGTTTTGCCAGCATTGAGAGCTAGATTGTTCTCAGTGCACCATTTTTCCAGGTCTTCTACCTCCCATCTGTAGTCTGTTTCATTGCCATCTGAGATTTGACCGACTATGATGGTGTCATCAGTGAACTTGTAAATGACATTAGCTGAAAATGTGTTGCTGGAAAAGCGCAGCAGGTCAGGCAGCATCCAAGGAGCAGGGGAATCGACGTTTCGGGCATGAGCCCTTCTTCAGGAATGACATTAGTCTGGTATGACAAGAAAAAGAAGACCCAGAACCAATTCCTATGGAATACTGCTGATAACAGGCCTCAGTCTGAAAAGCAACTTAGTGCAGTCTATGTGTAATCCAATCCAGTGAGACCTGCAAGTTTCTGTCTTCAAAGTGAGGTCTCAATTAATCCTTCTCTTTCATGTCTAGGGCAAACATCAGGAAATATGAAGGGAAGGTGCAGACTAACAGTGCTTGCCTGGATGAACAATGACCTTTTAAAGATGATGGTAAAAACAATGACTGCAGATGCTGGAAACCAGATTCTGGATTAGTGGTGCTGGAAGAGCACAGCAGTTCAGGCAGCATCCAAGGAGCTTCGAAATCGACATTTCGGGCAAAAGCCCTCAATTTTGGGTTATTCCAACAGTGACAAGTTCTTCCAGGGACAGTATGCATAGGTGTGGGATAGGCAGTTAATGAAATAAGTTTAGTAAGTTATGGAGAGAGTTCACACCAGATCTAGTGACACCCTCCAAGAAACTGACCCTGACCAACAAAATAGTTAAGATTCTGCCAAGAGATGGCTTCTTCAGATTTAGTTCAGAGAATTGCATAAGAACCTAAGCGGACATAGTCTCCTGCGCTGAGCCTTTCCCACCTTCTTCTTCCTTTTTAACTAACTTGTCCTCCTCTGGTATTGTCTCTATCATGCCGCAGGCCAATGGGTATCAAAACCACAGCAGTCATAACTGGGAACAAATAGTCTGAGCAGAACACTTAAAGCAAGAACCAATGACTTCACAACAAGCCTCTCCAATCAGTTTGACTTTATGAACTTTTAAGTAGCAGTACAATTCAAACACTGCCACTAACTCAGCAATAAACTGCAAAAATTAATCAGCAACTAAGTAGAAAGTGATTGATAGTCCCTTTAAATAACACTGTCAGGGATCCTTCCTGCTGCGGAAAAATATGTGTTCAGTTGTGCAGGATTAAGAAAAGAGTTTAATTGGAACCTTGAGGCCAAACATGGCACTGCAATGTCAAACCACTGTTAAAATCCTAACTTGTATCCACGTCTATCTAAACCACTTTCAGTACTATATCTAGCCCACAACAGAGGTGTTCAAATGAATCCCTTTTTGGACCTAAAGTCAAAAATGTGAAAACAAGGTAAAACATTTTGAGGATTGGGGTTGTTTTTCAGACTGGAGGCCTGCCACCAGCAGTATTCCACAGGGATTGTTCTGGGTCCTCTTTTGTTGGTCATTTATATAAATGATTCACATGAGAATATAGCAGGCATCATTCATAAGTCTGCAGATGACATCAAAATTGGTGGCATAGTGGACAGTCAAAAAGTTTTTGATCAAATGGATTAATGGGCTGAAAAATCGCAGATGGAGTTCAATCTAGATGATGTTAGGTCTATTGTGTAAGTTCATAATAATTGACAGTTAACACACTTCTGGAAACAGAAATGGCAACTTAAATCCCCCCCAAAAGGTGTGGGTTTGCTTAGGGAGGGAGATTAAAAAGCTAACAATCTCAAAAAGGAATCAAGTGGTCAATTTCTAGTGACAATGGAATAGGGACAAGGGCCCAGCATATAACCAATCTATTCTAGAAGGCAGGTTAATCATTTGAGTATCTTAATAAGGCTAAATGCCTTAATTCTATCAGAGATTCTTTTCTGAACCACAGCTAACTGAGTCTCTGAACATCCAACACATGAAAGAAAGTGAACAAGGTTTTGTTAAATTTATTGATTCACAACATGTGGCTAGGCTCGCAGGTATTGTCTAATCTGACCTATCCTTGTGAAGGTGGTCATTAACCATCCTCGTGAACCACTGCAGTCACCCATAGTGCTTTTAGGAAAGGAGTTCCAGAAATTTGGCCCAGTGACAGTCAAGGAACAGAGATGTAGTCCAAAGTCAGAATGTTAAGTGGATTGGAGAGAGCTACCAGGAGGTTGTGTTCCATGTCAATACTGGTTTTGTCCTTCTACATGGTGAAGGTCATGGATTTGCAAGGTATTGTCAAAAGAGCTATGATGAGTTGCAGATGGTATATACTGCTGCCAGTATAGGAAGTGAATATTCAAGGTAGTGGATAGAATGCCAATCTACAGGCTGCTTTGTATCAGATCTATCGATCATCTTAAATCGTGTTGGAACTCCAGGCCTCCAAGCAGGTGGAAAATGTTTTATCACACACCTGACCTGGATCTTGTATATGGTGAACAAGCATTGAGGATTCAGGTGGCAAATTAGTCACTGCAGGATTTCCAATCTCTGACCCACTCTTGTAGCCACAGGATTTTGTAAGGTTGATCCAATTCAGTTCAATTGTCATACAATGGTAACCCGCCCCAACACTAGGATGTTTACAGTTGGGGATTCAGTGATAGTAATGTCATTGAATGCCCAGGGAAAATGGTTAGATTCAATTTTGTCACAGATGGTCATTGCCTGGTATTTGTATGGAATGGATGTTATTTTCCACTTATCAGTCCAAGTTTACATGTCCAGGTTTTGCTGCACAGACAGCTACAATGTCTGAGGAGTCATGAATACTGGTGATCATTGCGCAATCATCAGCAAACAACCCATTTCTGACCTTATGGTAGAGGGAAGGTCATTGATGAAACAGTTGTGGATGATTAGGCACAGGACACGGCCCTGAATAACTCCTGCAGAGATAACTAAAATGATTAACTTCCAACAACCATAGCAATCTTTCTTTATATTAGGTATGACTGCAATTATTGAAGAATTTGCCCTGGATCCCAATGACTTCAGGCTTGATTGCACTTTTTGATGTCACACTCAGTCAGATGTCACATGGATGACCTCACAGCCTTGTAGATTAGAATGAATAGAGATGTTTCCTCCAAGCTCAGCAAACAACCCAGTAAATCCAACCCCTTCACAGCCTGTCTGCACGTCCAACCCAGTGTAGGTGTTCCCATCTGCTTCCCCAAATCACCCCATGTGATCAGCTGCCACTCATAACCCACATAACAACCCTGTGCCCACTTCAACACTGATCACCATCCATTTCACCTACTGACAAAAATTATCAGCTATCAACTTGGCCTTTCCTTGTACTCCAGACTTTCCCACCCCGCAGACAGTTAGCAGCCTTGCCAAGGGAATAAAAATCAATTTTTAAATCTCTCCCATTTCCTATCCAACACCTCTCACCATCTTCTTACAGATGTTGTCTCAGAGATAATATTTGTGCCTTATTGTCCCCTCACAAGTACATAATTTGTACCTTATAAATTTTTGGGGGGGTAACATTGTTACAAGGGGCAATACAGTGGTTCAGTGGTTAGCATTGATGCCTCACAGTGCCAGAGACCTGCATTCGATTCGGGTGGAGATTGTACATTCTCCCCACGTCTGCGTGGGTTTCTTCCAAGTGTTCTGGTTTCCTCCCACAGTCCAAAGATGTGCAGGTTAGGTGTGGATTGGCCATGGTAAATTGCCCATAGTGTCCAGATATATGCAGGCTGGGTGGATTAGTTATGGGAAATGCAGAGTTAGGGGGATAATGTATAGGGGTGGGTCTGTATGGGATGCTCTTCAGAGAGTCAGTGTAGACTCAATGGGCTGAATGGCCTGCTTCAGCTCTCTAGGAATTCTACGATTCTATAACACAGACTTTTCTTAACTCCCAAGAAGCAGACAACACCCCATAATGCAACCTTCATGATTTGTCATTGAGGATCAATTAAGAACATCCTGCTAGCCACACAGTAGGAATGCTCTTTCACCCTATTCCCTCTTCTCCCAACTCCCTTGCTTTGAGGTAAGTGCAAGTATCACAGCAGAACTATGTAAGCAATTTTTTCCTCACTTGCTGCACAGCGTAAGTAAGTTGACAAGGCTATTAACTCAAGTGTTTTCCACAAGGAACATTTTCTTTCCATATTTTGGCCACTTTTCTCAGTTGAAATCTCTATCGGTACTTCATTGAAACTTCATTTCTGCATCGGTCATCATATTGTACACTAAAGCCTGAAGCAGATGTCTACCAAAAATGCTAGATTGATCAGACGAGAAAGAAACAAGGAAGAGCTCTGAGTGATTGCTAATAATCATTGCAATTTCAATGCTAACACTCCCCACTGCAGGGAGGGGCTTAATACAATCAATGCAAACAAATACTCTTTCAAAATCTGCAAAATAACATATATTTTCTGTCTAAATTCTAAACTACACTGTGTTATTAATTTTATTATGCCAATTGCTTCTCATATTCCTCTTCCTTTCTCAACTCCAAACTGGTTATCTCCTACATAACTCTGTGCCTTCTCAGCCATATTCTTTACTATAGCTCTCAACACAATTTTCAATGTACAGGTAATAAAATAAGTTGTATGGAAATTAGAATATCACCATGCTTGGCTTCTTCCTTTGAATAATCATTATTCTACTTCTTTATTCACACTTCCTGTATGGATGAAAAGCCAAGGAATTTATAATGAAAGTATAAGATCTGAGTTGTACACTCACAACGATAGTGTCATTTAAGATATATCTAGACAGATACATGAATCGTCAGGGAGAAGGGGATACAGATCCTTAGAAAATAGGCAGCAGGTTTAGATTGAGGATTTGGATCTGCGCAGGTTTGGAGGGCTGAAGAGCCCGTCCTGTGATGTAAGGTTCTGTGTTCTAACTCACATTGATGGTTAATTCATCCAGTTTTTTGGGAAGATTTAACTCAGTTTTGGGGAGATCAGAAAGCTTAAGAAATCTGAAGAGAAAACTCTCAATTTTCTCATCAATTTTCTTAATGGTCATGAGAAACATTTACTTTATTCAATCACCCACTGTCAAATAATTTAGGGCAATATTCTTCTGCATTTTCAGTGGGTGATCACTATTAATTAAGGTGATCATTATTAATACAAGTATACATCAATGTTTACTAATCAGTGCAAAGATATTTACTTAACAGGAAAATGGTCAGAGGGCCTCATGCAGAAAATAAGAGCATCCAAAGAAGGAAGCCAAAGGCATGCTGATATTCTAACTTCTATACACTTAATTTGATTACCTGAAGATTGCATTGAGAGCTATAGTAGAGTGTAGGTGGGAAGGCACAGAATTATGCAGTTGACCAGTTTGGATTTATGGTAGGAAGAGGGATAAGAGAAGCAATTAACATGACAAGATTAGTAAGTGAACATATTTTAGAATTTGAACAGGTGTTAAATTTGTTTTGTAAATTTGGAGAAAAGCATTTCATTGGGTTAACTGTTTTAAGCTTTTGACAGTACTGAAAGACATTGGAAAATACTGGAGAGATACATCGGAAAAGACTGGAGAGATACATCATGATAAAGAAACTTGTACAAGGAAAAAACTGCATCAGTGACAATAGCAATATTATTCCAAACTCAGACATTGGAAGAATTCAACGATGGGTCCTGAAGAAAGAAAGATCCTATTGGACTCAAAACCTGAACACTTTTTCAAACCATGAAATTCTACAGCACTTTCTATTTTAGTTCAACAAGGATGTTGTTTATCATCTGTCATCTTTAATGTCTATGTAGAAGCAATAATCAAAAAAAGCATTTGAAGACATGCATTTAGTGTTAAGATTGGAAGGGTGGATGGGGCGACTGATAAAATCAGTTAGATTTGCACATCACAAAGCACTTGTAAAGAGCACAAGAAATAGGTTAGAAGAACTGTTAAGTAGATTCATAATAGAATTCACGAACTTTGGCATGAAAGATAAAATTGACAAAATCCAACATGGTCCATATCTTAAAATAATAAAGAAACATTCACATATTCAAAGAAGATAAATAAATAAAAAAATGTAAGAATTCAAGTATTCAAGAATATCTGCAAATTCAACTAAGAAATAATAAAAATGATATTAATAGGAAAGGCCACATTTAGTAAGCAGAAACTTGTTGTTAATTAGGTAGCTGAATGTACAACTGAAAAAGTTATTTGTAAAGAGCTTGACTTGGCACATATGTTTATATGGATGTGAGACATGAACTTTATGCAAACAGCAAACCATCTTGCTAAGTAGTTTTGAAATGTGTTGTTGGATGATAACAGAGAGGATCTACTCAATAGAAAAAATATAAATTATGTAGCTCTGGCAAGAGTGAATGGGTAATGAACGTTTTGAAATGTTTAGGAAAAGGCACAATCTTGAAAGGGTAAATCTTCAAATGTAAGCAGACTTATAAAAGATGTATGGAGGGAAAATTTGAGGAAAAAAGTGAAAGAGGAAAGAAAGGATATCAATGTTGGATGGCTAGAAAATTGAATGACATTACTGGCAAATGAAAAGAATGCTACAAGTTAGAGAGATATGGAAAGACTATGCTGACTCAATGACCTGCCTTCCAGCAGAGTACATGTGATCACTTTCAGTTAAAACCAAAAAGAAATCCTGAATTTCCAGCAGTTTAGCTTCCTCCCTTCTGACAGAGAAGCAGCTTCCCTGTCCTGTAAATTTAATGTTGTCAAGATCATAGCTGAAACAATAAATTACTGTTAAATCATATACTCTTTCACAAACACTTAATCATGTCTCATTTTAAGCAGTGTATTGTAAAAGGAATCAGACGTTCTCTGTGAAGTAATTGCAAAATCAGTGAGCTGTCTAAAAGATTGGCATAACATTCATTTAGTATGTGTACAGTTCACCTAGATTCCAGCATGATTTTAGCTAGCTGCACAATAAATACTTCATATTAAAGTGACCAGGATCAAAATTTAAAGCATTATAATGGAAATGATTCAGTGTAATATATTTGAAAATAGGCACCTTACCTTGTAATCTGTGTCCTTGTGTTAAAATCAAGGGAACGCATAGATCGTAAAACCTCTATACAGCCCAAGTACTGGAAAAAAAATGAAAATGTTTGAGTTACATGGCTTTCAATAAATATTTTTGGTTATTTTCCATACATGTTAGCTTAGTCTGGAATATCAATAATGTCGCTCCATCAGACACTGAAATGTTAATTTTTTTTAAAAAATCATTTCTTCCAACATGTAAAAGCATCTTGTAAAGGATTATCCCACCAAAACAATAAAATTGATTTTCTTTCAACAAATGTTTCCTGTTTTGCTGAGACTTCCAGTATTTTCTGTCTCTATTTAGTCACAACTGGAACTTTACATATACAAATGCTGAATATAAATTTTAAAAAAAGGTTTTGAGACCTGGGAACCTCAAATAACAGACCAAAATTATTTTATGTGGCTTGAAGCTATCCTCCTTCGAACAGCAGTCTGAGACACCCAGATTTATTTTCTAACAGTTGCTTGACTTGAAAACGATACTTCCCAGCAAACCGATGGACTAGCCACGATGTTTGTAGTCTTTAGCCGAGGCAGTTTTCCTTTTCTTTATTCATTCATAGGATATTGCTATGGTGAATAATGGATATACCCCTAAAGCACTAATGGCACTCTCTCCATCCCATGAATTTCAGCAAACACTTGACAGTTTCAAAAATCTCAATTTGCTATCATATTGTGTACATGGGAGTCATAATAATCAATATCAGACTTCTGCGGGTTTTCCAGGCTACATTTTTCGAACGCTTTCAAAAACAAAATAATTATGTGCTATATGTCCAGAAAACAAGTTATATTAGTGTAAAAATAGTTAAACAGATAAAAATGTCTTAAACTTGAGTTAAAAGTTAAATACTGTCACTTATCATGACTACCGACTGCCAACTGTGTACAATTTCACAACAGATAATAAATCAAAGGAATTTCACAAATATACTCATCATATCACTGTATGGAATAACCAGAAGAACTATTAACTGCTGTTGAAAGAGAAGAGAGAATGAAACTACTTGATTACACTTACAGTCATAGAATTGAACAGCTTGGAAATAGACCCTTTGATCCAACTCATCCACACCAAATTAATTTAATCCCAGTGGATTAATTCATTAGTTAATTAATCTAGTTAGTGGCCAACCAATGTCTTGTACAGCTTCAATAGGAACTCTCAACTCCAACAGATAATGCACTGACCAATAAAGGTAAGCATACCAAATGCCTTCTTCACGATCCTGGTTAGGCCACTTTTGGAACATCGTGTGCAATTCTGGTCTCTCTGCTATCGGAACATTGTTGTGAAACTTGAAAGGGTTCAGAAAGGATTTACAAGGATGTTGCCAGGGTTGGAGGGTTTAAGTTATAGGGGGAGGCTGAATAGGCTGGGGCTATTTTCCCTGGAGTGTTGCAGGCTGAGGGGTGACCTTATAGAGATTTATAAAATCATGAGGGGCATGGACAGAGTGAATAGACAAGGTCTTTTCCCTGGGGTGGTGGAGTCCAGAACTAGAGGGCATGGATTTAAGGTAAGACGGGAGAGATTGAAAAGGGACCTTAGGATCAACTTTTCTACGCAGAAGGTGGTGTGTGTGTGCAATGAACTGCCAGAGAAAGTGGTGGAGACTGGTACAATTACAACATTTAAAAGGCATCAGGAGGGGTAAATGAATTGGAAGGGTTTAGAGGGATATGGGCCAAGTGCTAGCAAATGGGACTAGATTAATTTAGGATGTCTGGTCAGCATGGATGAGTTGGACTGAAGTGTCATTTTCTGTGCTGATCGCCTCTATGACTCTACTTTCAAGGAACAATGAACCTGCACTCCAAGATCTCTTTGTTCAGCCACACTCCCTCAGGACTTTACCATTAAATGTATAAGTCCTGTCCTGATTTGCCTTTCCAAAATGCAGTACCTCACAGTTAATTAAACTCCATCTGCCACTTTTCAGCCCATCAGATTAAGGTTCTGTTGTACTCTGAGGTAACCTTCTTCACTGTCCACTATGCCAGCAATTTTGGTGTCATCTGAAAACTTACCAAGCATACTTCCTATGTCCACATCCAAATCATTTATATAAATGGTGAAGAGCAGTAGACCCAGCAACGATCCTCGTGTCACATCGCTAGTTACAAGCCACCAGTCTGAAAAGCAACCCTCTACCACCACCCTCTGCATCCTACCTTTCAGCCAGTTTTGTATCCACATGGCTAGTTCTCCCTGTAACCCATGTGATCTAACCTTGCTAATCAGTCTACCTTGTTGAACACCTTGCTGAAATCCATGCCGGTCACGTCCACAGCTCTGCCTTCATTAATCCTCTTTGTTACTTCTTCAAGAAACTCAAGTAAGTTAGTGAGGCACAGTTTCCCACACAAAGCTATGCTGACTATCCCTAATCATGATGTGGAGGTGCCGATGTTGGACTGTGGTGGATAAAGTCAGAAGTCACATGACACCAGGTCCAACAGGTTTATTTGAAATCATAAGCTTTTGGAGCACTGCTCCTTTGTCAGGTAAGTGAAGAAAAACATACAGGCACAGAATGTATAGGCAGAGAGATCAAAAGATTGTATAAGTGGTCTGAGTGGATTGTCGACAGGCTGAATAAAAAGTCTCTGTCAGTGATCAAAAGTATCAGACGGTGTGAGTAAAGTGTCAACAGCTGAATAGCAAACAGAGAAATGACCTATAACATAGAGATAATTACAAAAAACTCAAAATAAAGTGGTGCTGGAGACAAACCAAATGGCTGGAATAACATGTTAGGTATAAGAGTCATATGCTAAGGGTCCAGGTAATCCAAAACTGCACAAACTAATTAATGTGGAGAGATCATAAGTTATCAAAGTGATGGTGTCAAAACATAACAGTAAAGATACAGAACAGTATGGTGGGGTTCCATGTAGTATGACACATGAATCCAAGATCATGGTTGAGGCAGTCTTCATGGGTACAGAACTTGGCTATCAGTTTCTGCTCAGTGATTCTGCATTGTTGTGCATCTCAAAGGCCACCTTGGAGGACACTTACTCAAAGATCGGAGGCTGAATGTCCTTAACTGCTGAAGTGTTCCCCGACTAGGAGGGAACATGCCTGTCTGGTGATTGTTGTGTGGTGTCCATTCATCCATTGCCGTAATATCTGCATGGCTTCACCAATATACCATGCCTCGGAGCATCCCTTCCTGCAGTGTACGAGGTAGACAACATTGGCCAAGTCATGAGTACTTGCCATGCAAGTGGTGGATGGTGTTCTCACATGTGATGATAGTAGCCACGTCGAAGATCTTTCATGTCGTGCAGAGGCTGCCATGGCAGGGTTATGTGGTGTTGTGATTGTGTTGCCCTGAAGGCTGGGTAGTTTGCTGTGAACGATGGTCTGTTTCAAGTTTGGCAGTTGTTTGAAAGCATAGGGATGATCTAGGCAAGATGTCCCTCATCATTGATGATATGTTGAAGGCTGCGGTTAGATCTCATATTATTTAATGAGAGTCAGAGTTGCGGGATGGATTCCTGGTGACCTTTATTTGCAACTTACAGCTCAGTTACAGCATACAGCAAAAAGGCACAAAAGCATACACAAAGCTTTTAAGACGTCTTAACTTACACATTTTAGCTTCCAATGCAAGTGTGCTTATAGCACAGTCTTACTGCTCCAAAAACACTGCTCCAGGATAACTTAGTAGTTATCTTTTATATATTTTTTTAAGTTTAATCAAGAGGCAGATCTCAATAAAGCATATAATCAAAAGAAAACCCCAGTCTACTCACTATTATAGATTTACAAAAAAAACAGTAAGATTACACTTTTTAAAAACCACTTAGCTGCTCCCGTGCTGTGAGCTCCCACACACAGGTTTCTCCAAGGTCAGCTGCAAATTTCACTGCTTACTTTTATTAGCATGAACTCCAATGTCCAGAATACTTGTTACTTAACAGCAGAGGTGATCAGTTGTGCAGGTTCACTGCTCTGTGAGATAGCTGTTCAGGTTTACTGCTCATTATTCACCTCCCACTTGGCCTCTGCTTTGTCTCTCTTCCTCCTTTATTAAAAAGCTGTTGTTCTGATCTCTTCTTTTCCAAAGTTCCAAAACAATGCAACTTAAGGTGAAGGAACTCCTAGGAGTCAGTGACCATAATATGATAGAATTCACTCTGCAATTTGAGAGGGAGAAGTTTGAATTAGATGTAACATTGAGTAAAGCTAACTTCAAAAACATGAGGGAACAGCTGCCCAGAGTTGACTAAAAGGAGAGCTTAGCAGGGAAGATGGTGGAGTGGCAATGGCAGGAGTTTCAGGGTATTTTGGGAGGCACTGCAGAACTTCATCCCAAGATAGAAGAAACATGCTAAGGGGAGGATGAGGTGACCATGGAAGGCGTAAGAAGTCAGGTGCTGGCACACAGTTTGGTGATGGGAAGTGAGGTTGTTTCATCTCCCAGACCATCCACAACCTCATTATCTCAGGGGACCTCTCATCCACAGCCTTCAACCTCATAGTCCAGGAATCATGCACCTCCCTATTCTACCTCTTACCCAAATTCACAAACCTGACTGCCCTGGTCGACCCATTGTCTCCCGCCTGCTCCTGCCCCACTGAACTGCATACATTGACACTGTGCTGTCCCCTTTGGTCCAGGAATTTACCACATATATTTGGGACACCACCCATGCCCTTCACCTCATCCATGGCCTTTGCTCCCCTTGCCCCAATGCTTTATCTTCACCATGGACATCCAGTCCCTGTACACGTTCATCCACCATGGCAAAGGACTCCAAGCCTTCCATTTCTTCCTTTCCTGCTGACCCAACCAGTACCCTTCCACCGACACACTCACTCAATTGGCTGAACTGGTCCTCACCCTCAACAATTTCTCCTTTGAATCCTACCACTTCCTTCAGACCAAAGGGGTAGCCATGGGCACCCATATGGGCCCCAGCTATGCCTGTCTCTTCATTGGGTACATGGAACAGTCCATCTTCCACCGTTACACCGGCACCATTCCCCATCTTTTCCTCTGCGACATTGATGATTGTATTGGTGCCATCTCGTGCTCCCACGAGGAGGTTGAACAGTTCATCAATTTCATGAACAACTTTCACCCCAACCTCAAGTTCATCTGGACCATCTTGGACACCACCCTGTCCTTCCTGGACCTCTCCATTTCCGGCAACGTATTCGACACGGACATCTACTTCAAACCCACCGACTCCCACAGCTACCTGGACTACACCTCCTCCTACCCCCCTCCTGTAAAAACACTATATCTTACTCCCAATTCCTCCGCCTCTGCCGCATTTATCACAGGCGGAGCAATTCCACTCCAGAACATTCCAGGTGGCCCTCTACTTCAAGGACTGCAATTTCCCCTCCACTTCTGGCACCTCTGCCCTTGAACCTTACCCCTGCAAACGCAACAAGGACAGAACCCCCCGATCCACACCTTTCACTCCATCAACCTCCGGATACGATGCATCATCCTTCATCATTTCCGCCACTTACAGTCAGACCCGACAACCAGAGATATATTTCCCTCCCCACCCCTTTCAACATTCCACAGAAACCATTCCCTCTGCGACTCCCTTGTTCAGTCCACGCACCCCACCAAACCACCCTCCAATCCCAGCACCTTCCCTTGCCACCACAAGAGTGTAAAACCTGCACCCACACCACCCCCCCTCACCTCCATCCAAGGCCCCAAGGGATCCTTCCACATCTAACAGAGAATTTCCTGCACCTCCAAACACCTCATCCACTGTGTCCATTGCTCTCGATGTGGTCTCCTCTACATTGGGGAGACAGGATGCCAACTTGCTGAACCTTTCAGAGAATATCTACAGGTCACACACACTAAACAACTCCCTCCGCCCTGTGGTCGAACACTTCAACTACCCCTCCCACTCTGCCAAGGACATGCAAATCCTGGGCCTCCTCCACTGTCAAATCCTAGTCACCCCACGACTGGAGGAAGAACACCTCATCTTCCAACTTATGACCCTCTAACCACACAGAATCAATGTTGACTTCACCAGTTTCCTCATTTTCCCTCCCCCCACCTTGTCAAGACCCAACCCTCCCACTTGATGCCGTCCTCTTGAACTGTCCTACTTGTCCATTTTCCTTTCCAACTATCTGCTCTACCCTCCACTCCAACCTATCACCATCACCTCCCACCTTCATCTACCTATTGCATTCCCAGCTACCTCCCCCCCAGCACCACCCCATTCTCATTTATCTTTCAGCCCCTTTGGGGCACCCTCCCCACATTCCTGGTGAAGAGCTTACACTCGAAACGTCAACTCTCTTGCTTCTTGGATGCTGCCTGACTGGCTGTGCTTTTCTAGCACCACACCTTTTGAATTAGAAGTCAGGGACAGCATAAAAGCAAAATAGAATGCAGACAATGTGGTAATGACTAGTGGGAAGCCAAAGGTTTGGGAAGCCTTTAAAAAACAACAGAAGATAACTAAAAAAAAAGCAATAAGAGAGGAGAAGGTAACATAAAAGAAAATTACTCTAAATTTTTAGATATATGAAGGGGCACGAGAGAGACAAGAAACAACGTTGGATAGCTCAAAAATGAGGCTGGAGAAGTAGTAATATGAAACAAAGAAATATCAGAGGGAATGAACAAGCTCTTTGCATCAGTCTTCATACTGGAAGACACCAGTACCATATCAGAACTTCAACAGAATCAGGGAGCAGAGGTGAGTGTAGTGGCCATCACTAAGCAGATGATGCTGGAAAATATGAAGGTCTGAAGGTGCATAACTCATCAGATGGATTACAACCAGAGTTCTGAAGGAAATAGCTGAGGATATTGTGGAGGCATGGATGGTAAGCTTTCAGGGATCGCTGGAGTCAGGGAGGATCCCTAAAAACTCAAAAAAGGCTACCATAATATCCCTGTTCATGAAGGGAGGGAGGCAAAAGACAGGAAGTTATAGGCCGGATAGCCTGACCTCGATAGTTGACAGGATTTTAGAGTCCATCATTAAAGATGAGATTGCAGAGTACTTTTAAGAGGATGTTGAAATAGGGCTGAGTCAGCACAGCTTCGTCAAGTGAAGCTTATGCCAGACAAAGCTGTGAGAATTCTTTAAGAAAGTAATGAGCAAGTTAGACAAAGGAGAGTCAGTGGACATGATGCTAAATAAGCTAAAGCCCATTGTGTTAGTGGTAAGGTACTGGCATGGATAGAGGATTGCCTGACTGGCAGAGGCAGCAAAAGGGGATGAAGGGATCTTTTTCAGGATGGCAGCCACAATGACTAGTGGAATTCTGCATGAGTCAGTACTGGGGAACACAACTATTCATTTTGTACACTAACAATCTAGATGAAGGAATTGAGGGCATTGTTGCTAAGTTTGCAATGACACAATGATAGGTTGGGAGACAGGTAACATTGAAGAACATGGAAGGCTGCAAAAGGACATGGAGAGTGAACATAGAAGAGACAGATGGAATACAATGTGTGAAAGTGTGAGATGATGCACTTTAGCAGGAAAAATATAAGTGTACACAATATTCTAAATGGGGAGAGGCTTCAGAAATCTGAAGGACAAAGGAACCAAGTTCAGGATTCTCTTAACATTAGCATGCAGGTTCAGTTGAGTGTTAGGAAGGCAAATGCAATGTTTGCATTCATTTCAAGAGGTCTACAACACGATAGCATAGATATACTTTTGAGGCTGTACAAGGCTCTCATCAGACTGCATTGGCATATTGTGAGAAATTTTCGCCACGTATCTAACGAAAGATGTGCTAGCCTTAGAGGAGTATGAAGGGCTTTTCAAATGAGGAATGGTTGAGGACTCTGCATCTATATTCAATGGACTTTAGAAGGATGAGGGCAATCTCATTGAAACTTACAGGATATTGAGAAGCCTGGATAGAGTAAACATGGCAAAAATGTTTCCACTAGCAAGGGTCACGAGGATCCAAGGGCATAGCCTCAAAGCTAAGGGAAGACCCTTTCGAGATGAAATAAGGAGGAATTTCTTCGAACAGAGGGTGGTGAATCTGTGGAGGTCAAATCATTAAGTATATTTAAAACAGAGATAAATAGGTTCTTGATTAGTAAGGGAATCAAGAGTTACAGGGAGAAAGCAGGTCAATGGGGTTGAAAAAGATATCAGCCATGTGGAAATATTGGAGCAGACTGGATGGGCCAAATGTCTAATACTGCTCCTACATCTTCTGGTCTTATGGTGACCAGTATCCAGTTATTGGAAATGGTTAGTTATTGGAATAGAAGTGGCAAAAGCACAGGTCAGTAGTTGAGTCACTAATGTTCAGTTTGAATTTGGATAAATTGATATTTTTTAGGATATTGTCAACGTGTGAACCTGTGGACTTCTCTACCACAGAAAGCTGTTGGGGCAGGTTCATTAGATATATTCAAGAGAGAACTGGATATGGCCCTTGTGGCTAAAGGAATCAAGGGGTTTGGAGAGAAAGCAGGACTGGGATACTGAGATTGCATGACCAGCCATGATCATATTGAATAGTGGCGCAGGCTTGAAGGGCCAAATGCCCTAATCCTGCACCCATTTTCTATGTTTCTATGTTAACCGTTTTTATTCATAGTATGTGCCAGCAAATCTGGCATAAAAATGTGAGATAAATAATTTACTTTTACAAATTAAAATTGAATAATTGAAAATTCCTGATATACAGCCTTGACAGGAGCACGTTGGACTGAAAGAACAAATTTGTAAAATTTATCCTTCTACCATTTTCTTCTTAAAGAAACTGACATTGTTTGGAAGAACAAATATCCTGGTCTCTGCAGCATTCAGAATTCGCTCATTCATTGTTGGTTTAATTCAGAGCTGCAGCTGTGTTTTTACAGGCACAGAGAAGTAATTACTGGGGTTTAACTCAATTATCTGACAGCAATTAAAGCTAGCCTGCACCACTTAAAGGGAAGGTACATTGTGATAGTACAGGTGTTAGCAGTCATGGAGGAAGTATGTCTGATCTGGGAAATACTGATAGAATCATAGGATTTCTACAGTGTGGAATTGAATTGAATTTATTGTCACGTGTACCGAGGCACAGTGAAAGCTGTGTCTTGCGAGCAATACAGGCAGATCATAGAGTTAAGTAGAATAGATAGTAAATAATAGGTAAACAATGGCAAAAACAAAAACACAGGTACAGGCGAATGTTAAGAGTTTGAGAGTCCATTCAGTACTTTAACAAAAGTGGGGTAGAAACTGTAGAAGAAGTTCATTCAGCCCATCAGGTCCACACCAGCCCTCAGAGCATCCCATCCAGATGCTAATCCATCTACCTACATATCCCTGGACACTTCGGGCAATTTAGCATGGCCAATCCACCTAAAATGCACATTTTTAGTGGGAGGAAACCCATACAGACATGGGGAGAATGTGGAAATTCCACACAGACAGTCACCCAAGGCAGGAATTGAACTCAGATGCCTGGCCCTGTGAGGCAGCAGTGCTAACCACTGAGCCACCTTGCTGCCCTGTGATTAATGACATAATATCAGAGAGATCACCGTGCCAAATTTTTGGGTGCCATAGTGGAGACCTCAGATGGAGATATAGACTCAGGAAGCAGTGGAAGCAAACAGCCAATGGTTAAAGGAGTCAACCCCAGTGGCACCTTGACATGGTGCAGCAAATAATTCAATGATTCTGCATGAGTGGTCAAAACCAAGTAAAACATCTTCTAATGCCATATCCTGTCAATTGCAGCAGTAGCCTCAGGCTCTGATTAATTCATCACATTCCTGAAGAAGGGCTTATGCCCGAAACGTCGATTCTCCTGTTCCCTGTTCCTGAAGAAGGGCTTATGCCCGAAACGTCGATTCTCCTGTTCCCTGGATGCTGCCTGACCTGCTGTGCTTTTCCAGCAACACATTTTCAGCTCTTAATTCATCACAATCCAGCATGTCCCTACCTGCAGATGGTATAAGCACACACTTCTTATTAATCCTAATTACCCTGTAACGCAACTTTTGCACTGACATAAATGCAATAAAGTGTACTAATAGGGAAATCTGCAATTCTTACAAAGACATTATGTTTGGTCTGGCTGTTTCTCTGTTGCAAGGTAAAATGAAATGTAATTTGTCGTCACTGAATAGACAGAACTTCAGTGACCTCTCTGATGCAACACTAAATAGCAAATTATAAGATGCTGTCAGAAAAAGCCACAAGTACCTTAATAGCCACTGGCAATGTCAACCTTATCTTACTTTGATTTGTGGTTGTGGCTTCAGCATGTGGCAAATATCAGTGGATGAAATAGAACATAGAACAACTCAGCACAGTGCAGGCCCTCTGCCCCATGATGTTGCACCAAATATTTATCTTAATCTTAATCTAAGATCAACCTAACCTACACAGCCATCAATTTACTGTCATCCATGTGCTTGTCCAACAGTCGCTTAAATGTCCCTAATGTCTCTGACTCTACTACCACTGCTGGCAGTGCATTCCACGCACCCACCTCTGACATCTCCCCTATCCCTTCTTCCAATCACTTGAAAATTATGACCCTTCATGACAGCCATTTCTGCCCTGGGGAAAGATCTCTGGCTATCTACTCTATTTATGACCATTGGTCACCGACCTCCAAGCGGAACACTTCCCATCCACTACCACTCACTGTCTTCATTCGGCCAACCAATTCTGTATCCAGATGCTGGAAATCAGATTCTGGATTATTGGTGGTGGAAGAGCACAGCAGTTCAGGCAGCATCTCTTCCCACCCTACCTCTTGCAAAAATGCCATCCCGTATTCCCAATTCCTCCGCCTCCGCCGGATCTGCTCCCAGGAGGACCAGTTCCACCACAGAACACACCAGATGGCCTCCTTCTTTAGAGACTGCAATTTCCCTTCCCACGTAGTTAAAGATGCCCTCCAACGTATCTCGTCTACATCCCGCACCTCCATCCTCAGACCCCACCCCTCCAACCGTTACAAGGACAGAACGCCCCTGGTGCTCACCTTCCACCCTACCAACCTTTGCATAAACCAAATCATCCGCCACCTCCAAACAGACCCCACCACCAGGGATATATTTCCCTCCCCACCCCTCTCCGCCTCCAAACAGACCCCACCACCAGGGATATATTTCCCTCCCCACCCCTCTCCGCCTCCAAACAGACCCCACCACCAGGGATATATTTCCCTCCCCACCCCTCTCCGCCTCCAAACAGACCCCACCACCAGGGATATATTTCCCTCCCCACCCCTCTCCGCCTCCAAACAGACCCCACCACCAGGGATATATTTCCCTCCCCACCCCTCTCCGCCTCCAAACAGACCCCACCACCAGGGATATATTTCCCTCCCCACCCCTCTCCGCCTTCCGCAAAGACCGTTCCCCCCGTGACTACCTGGTCAGGTCCACGCCCCCCTACAACCCACCCTCCCATCCTGGCACTTTCCCCTGCCACCGCAGGAACTGTAAAACCTGCGCCCACACCTCCTCCCGCACCTCTATCCAAGGCCCTAAAGGAGTTCATCCCCTCCCCCACTCACCCATTGTACTCTATGCTACATTCTCCCCACTCCCACCCTCCTCGAGCTTATCTCTCCACGCTTCAGGCTCACTGCCTTTATTCCTGATGAAGGGCTTTTGCCCGAAACGTCGATTTCGAAGCTCCTTGGATGCTGCCTGAACTGCTGTGCTCTTCCAGCACCACTAATCCAGAATTCTGTATCCAGACAGCCAGATTTCTCTGTATCCCATACCTCCTAACTTTCTGAACGAGCTTACCATGGGGAACATTATCAAATGCCTTACTGAAATCCAAATACACTACATCCACTGTTTGACCTTTATCCACTTGCAAAGTTGTGAAGTACAAGCAGTTATGCACTGTTTATTTATATTTATGCACTGTTTATTTACGTCAGAATTATCGAGATCTATCACAAAAAAGACCTTTCGATCCCTCGTGTCTGCGCCAGTCAAAAACAGCCACCTAACTATTCTAATCCCATTGTCCAGCACTTGGCCTTATATGCCTTGGGCATATCTAAAGTACATACCTAAATGCTTCCTAAATTTTATGAGGGTTTCTGCCTTGACCACCTTTACAGGCAGTGAGTTCCAAATTGTTACTAACTGTAAATGAAAATGTTTTTTCTCATTTCTCCTCTAAATCTCTGCCCTTTACCCATGCTCCCTGGTTACTGACTCTTCCATGAACAGGAAAAGTTTCTTCCTATCTACATTATATATGCTCCATATTCATTTATACAATTCAATATTGCACCCTCTCAATCTCCTCTGTACCAAGACAAACAATCCGAATGTGTCTGATCTCTCTTCAGAACTGAAACACTCCAGCCCAGACAATGTCTTCGCAATCTGTCCTGCTATCACATCACATCCCTCCTATCATGTGGATTTCAGGACAGCAATCAACAGTGTAGCTGTTGTTTAATCAACGTTTTATACAGTTCCAACATAACCTCCATGCCTGGATGAATAAAGGCAACTATACCAAATGCCTTTTTAACCATTATATCCACCTGTCCTGATACCTTAAGGGACTGGTGTACATGCTCACCAAGTTACCTCTGATCCTCAGTGCTTCCCAATGACCTGCTGTTCTTCATGTATTCCCTTATCCTGTTTGTCCTGCCCAAGTGCATCACCTCACATCTCACCAGATTGTATTCTATTTGCCACTAATCAGCCACTCTGACCAGCCTGTTGTCTTGTCATTTAATACCATCCTATTATTTTTCACCCCACCAAATTCTGCAGTGTCTGTGAACTTATTGATAAACCCTCCTACATTCAAGTCTAACTCATTTATAGAAACAACAAACAGCAAGGACTCCAACACTGATACACCCTGTGGCACCCCAGTGGACACAGACAGAAAAGCATCAATCAACCATCACCCTCTACTTCTTGCCACTCAACCAATTGTGAATCCAATTTGCCAAATTTCTTGGATCCTATGGGCTCTTACATTTGTTATCAGTCTTGCATTCTGGACCTTATCAAATGCCTTGATGAAGCCCAAGTAGATTACGTTAAAAGCACTGCCATCAATTACACATGTGGCTATGTCTTCAAAAAAGTAATTTAAGTTAGTCAGACATGACTTCTCCTTAACAAAACCATGTTGATTGTTCTTAATTAATCGACATCCTGAAAAGCAGGGATTAATCATGTCCTTCAGAATTGCTTCCAATAGTTTCCCCGCCTCCAAGGTTAGACTATCCGAACTGCAGTTTCCTCATTTATCCCTTACTCTCTTCTTGAATAACAGTACTACAGTGGCTGTCCTTCAGTCCTCTGACATCTCCCATGTGGTCAGACAGGAATTAAAAATTTTTGCAAGAACGTGCGATTTCTCCTTTGTCTCACTCAACAACCTGATTTTCACCCAGCCCTGGAGATTTATCCAATTTTGAGCCTGTCAGACCAGTCAGAATCTTCCCTCTCTCTCTTTGTAAATTTATTTTCTCCAATTTATGCACTGATCACTGATATGCAGGCAGGAGGATTGCTCCCTGGGCACGTGAGATGTCCTGCTGAGAGCCCTTCTCCAACTCTTCCAGCATCTTGTTCTATTCTGCATGCTATCGACTAACTGTCCCTATCATGTATCAATATGAGTAGGAGCAATAGGTTTCTGCAGAAACCTCAAATTCAACATGTCCTTCAGAACCTGCCATACCATTCCTTCTAAATATTACTAATTTTGAACAACTACAGAACACACCAAATATTTCTGTAGTTGAAGTAAACATCAGAAGTGATCAACCAGCAACTAAGCTATTAGCAGCCGACAAACACTTCACAGAACAATATTCGGGCTACACCTCTTGAATGGATACGCAAAGGTAAGAAAGATTATTACTGAAACACTGAAGTGAGAAGTGAGATCACTGGTTTCAAATCAGTTTTGTATGTGGCTGAACATGATGACTCATGAAGAAAGCTTCCCGCCAATATTCACTGCATATGTATGCTACTGCCTTCATCAATGTGGTATCTGTCACAAGTTTTCCTGACAAATTCACACAAGTGCTATAGATGTCCTTTTGGTGTTACAATGCTCACTCAAAATAGCAGCTCCAATGCATCATAGTTTCTCACCTTAGAATATTGCAGTGGCTTTACCCAATAGAGGGGAATTTTTGCAATCGTTAGCAAATGAGCTAGATAGTTTGGTGGAAATTAAGTGATTCTTTTTAATAGAAAACATTTATATGACATAAAATAAGAATATGCTGGAACCATTCTGAAGAAGAGTCACTGGGCCTGAAATGATAACTCTGCTTTCTCTCCACAGATGCTGCCAGACCTGCTGTGTTTTTCCAGGAATGTTTCATTTTGTTTCTGAACTCCAGCATCCAAGCTCTTTGGTTTTTTGGTTAAGAAGGAGAGCTTTTCATGGTAACTTCAGCTGGTCCAGAAATTTAACTCATGTTGGCATCAATCTATATTCGAAATCAGCTGTCCAGACAACTGAGTGTAGGTGAGCATATGGATAAGAATTAAAAGACTGTGAGCCACCTTCTAAGTTTCCTGTCCATTCTGTACACATTGAAGTATCAAAAAGCATTCTACAGTTCAGCTATTCTGAGCTTTGTCAAAGTTATATTCAGCAAAAATCCTTCCCTTATTAGATTTCATGTGTCATTCCACTGAGTGTCTATGATTGACCAGGAAATCAAATGTAAGATGGCATTGCTATGGTCAGGTTAAAGATCCATTTGTTTCAGTGGCAAACAGGTTCTGACACACCTCCATGTACAGGTCTGTTAAGGCAACATTCTGTCCAACATTTCAGTTTGACATCCATTTGTTAAAACTTGTTTCTTCCTCTGCAGTGCCTTACATGCTGAGTATTTCTACCACTTTCTATTTTTACTCTAATTTTCCAGCATCACCAACCTTTTGTTTTTGTATTGATATAACATATTTCATTTATTTTCAGCTGCCACTGATCATCTTAAACTGTAAATATGTTTTGTTAGCACTCATAATGCCTTACATGTAAAAATTTCATTGGCAGGAAAGAGACCTTCAATCTAGAAGCAATGTGTGAGCAACATGTGAAAGAACATTATCGGTCCAAGTCTCTCTCTATGATTTGAATGTAGTATCCAGGCTGACAGATATTCTAGCTGCAACTACAACAGCAAAGGGGCTGGACCTAACCCTATTTAGCACTTCACAATGTTCTATGATCCAAGGTGTGAACTGAGTAGCTTCTCTATCATGTGCAGGAAATGAAACCTTTGAAGGTAATTCCTACTTGGACAACTGGGATGGATCTTCCCAAACCACAGTATATTGATTGTGTATCATAGCCACGAGCGGGATTGAATCCTGCTGCTGCATGTTGTGATCTAGAGCTCTTGGGCTAAGTTTGGAATCCACACAGTCGGTTTGTTCCTAAATTATACATTGCATTTAATGCTCACAAGTATATTTCAGCCATACTGTATGGGTGTCTGTATTATTAGATTAGATTACTTACAGTGTGGAAACAAGCCCTTCGGCCCAACAAATCCACACCGACGCATCGAAGCGCAACCCACCCAGACCCATTCCCCTACATTTACCCCTGCACCTAACTCTATGGACAATTTAGCATGGCCAATTCACCTAACCCGCATATTTTTGGACTGTGGGAGGAAACCGGAGCACCCGGAGGAAACCCACACATTATGCTGTTGCCCTTTATTGGTCACATCTTTCACATGCTGCTCATACTTTGATTCCAGATTGAAGGTCTCTTTCCTGCCAATAAGATTTTTATATGTAAGAATCTCACATCACTCAAAATTGAAGCCTCATCCCTCACATAAAATAACACCCTGCTCGCACTGGGTGTGCTGGTACTTGTTGTTGAAAGCACAATGGAAGGAAACAGCAGTCGCTCCTCAACAGTGATTCTCAGGCTCCACTTCTTACTCTTGGTGAATGCCAAATATACACCTTCCCATTCTGTTTACTCTCTCCTCAACATCTTCATCCTCCAGCTTTAAAGCTCCACCCCCCAGACCCCAGCATAAGGGGTCAAAATGCCAGATGTAGTACAGTGTTATCTGAACCTCGAGTATCCAAATTTTGGATTATCCAAACAAGATCTCAAGGTCCAATGCTTGGGTAAACTGTGACAACGACAAAGCCTGAGACCTGAGGGTGTAAAAATCTCCTGCTCCATCTTACATTGTATCATTTGAAGTATGATACTCTACTTGAAACAAGATCCTCTGTTGTAACATAATAGCTACATATTAAATAAAAGCTTAAATAAGAGAACTTACCAAGCCGGAGAAGCCAGATCCGGGACCATTGCATGCCTGTATAAAGGGGAACACACGACATCACCGGCCATCAGGGGAATGGCAACCTGGTCTCACACTTGCTCTGGATGGCTATTAGATCAGTTATCTGAACATGCGATTATCCGAACAAAATACTTCCCCGCCCGTGTCATTCGGATAATTGAGGGTGTTCTGTAGTCTATTCTCCCCTATAGAAGCCAGGATGCTGCTGTCAATGAAAGACTCCTTTACAATTGTTTTCTTCTCTGAATCTCAGCATGCTGCCTCCAATTCAATTCCTAAGTTCTAAGGAAGGGTCATAGCATCATAGAGATGTACAGCATGGAAACAGACACTTCGGTCCAACTCGTCCATGCTGACCAGATATCCTAAATTAATTCAGTCCCATTTGCCAGTACTTGGCCCATATCCAGCTAAACCTATCTCTTTATATACCCATCCAGATACCTTTTAAATGTTATAATTGTTCAAGCCTCCACCAGTTCCTCTGGCAGCTCATTCCATACACTCACCACCCTCTGTGAGAAAAAGTTGCCCCTTAAGTCCCTTTTAAATTTTTCCCCTCTCACCTTAAACCTGTGTCCTCTATTTCTGAACTCTCTCACCCCAGGGAAAATACCTTATCTATTTACCCTAGCCATGCCCCTCATGATTTTATAAACCTCTATAAGGTCACCTGTCAGTCTCTGACACTCCAGGGAAAACAGCCCCACCCTATTCAGCCTCTCCCTATAGCTGAAACCCTTCAACCCTTGCAACATTCTTGTAAGTCTTTTCTGAACCCTTTCAAGTTTCGCAACATCCTTCATATATTCCAATGTCCTCTACAGCCGCAACATGACCTCCCAACTCCTGTACTCAATATTCTGACCAATAAAAGAAAGCATACTAAATGCCTTCTTCACTATCCTATCTGCCTGGAACTCCACTTTTACGGAACTATGAAGCTGCACTCCAAGGTCTCTTTGTTCAGCAACACTCCCCAGGACATTACCATTAAGTGTATACCTCCTGCCCTGATTTTCCTTTCCAAAATGCAGCGCCTCACATTTATCTAAATTAAACTCTACCTGCCACCCACTGGCTCATTGGCCCTTTGATCAAGACCTTGTTGGACTCTGAGGTACCTTCTTCACTGTCCACTACACTTCCAATTTTGGTGTCATCTGCAAACTTACGCTAACTCTGATTTGTCTCCACAGATGCTGCCAGAACCGCTAGACTTTATCAGCAATTTCTATTTTTGTCTCCAATGAGTAGAAATCCAACCAACTCAACTGCTCCTCATATGAAACTCTTTCCACACCCAGGATCAACATAATGAATCTACGCTGGACTGACCCCGATGTCAGTAAAACTTTCCATAGGTAAGGGGACCAAAACAGTTCACAGAATTTCAGGTGTGATCTAACTAATCTCTTAAGTAGTTTTAGAAGATGTCCCCAATTTTTATATATCATTCCCTTTGAAATAATGGCCACTATTCCATCTGCCTTCCCTATGACCTATTGAATGTTAACATTTTGTGATTCATGCACAAGGACTTCTAAATCTCTTCTGTGCCACAGCACTCTGCAGTCTTTTCTCATTTACAGAATATTCCATTCCTCTGCCAAAGTACATAACCTCACATTTTCACTCATTATATTCCATCTGCCAGTTTTTGCCCAATCACTCCACCTGGCAATATTCCTCTGCAGACTGTTAGCCTCACCACTTGCCTTCACTTTCATTAGGATTTGCAATATATAGCAAGTAATGACTTGAGCGGAACAGCTATTTGTCACACAGGATGGTTCCAATCTCCGTGTTAAGGTTACATGGTGAGCAGATGTTGCCTATTTATCAGAGGTATGCAAGAAGTAAGTGGTTAATTCTCATTCATCAAAGATGCCCTTCTCGTACTAACCAACAAAAATGTTCGCAAGACTTGCACATGGATGGGTTTCCATTCAATCTTGGGCATAAGTGGTGTTATTGAAACTGAACTCAACTGCATGAGTCATTAACTTTACTAGTTCAATGATCACAGATCCTAACACTTGTGGCACATCAAGATTGCAACAATATAGTGACATAGTGCAAACTATGTGGCTTCCAGGTAAATATTTGGTAAATAAGCTAGCAATGTCCAAAGAGCATTCCTATCACTCTCAATATGGCAGTCTTCAGGGAAGTAATCTTTACATTGCATATGGAAAACCAATTTTAAAACTGGCTACAATGGCTTACACAACCAGTTGGCCATTCCGTGTTATACAAAATCATTGGATGTAAAGAAACATTGCTTTTGTGTGTCTTGAGTAGCCCATACATGCATGGGTGCAGTCACCTGTCCTAGTCCTGATGAGTGTTTGATCTGTCTATCTTTAAGTTCTGTACTGCCAATTATATATATTAGAAAAAGCAAATCAATCTTATTTGTGCATTGGTCTACCTAACTTTCTGTACTTACTTGGAAATGCTTTGTACTTTGAAAGTATAAGAAAGATTTTTAATGACTTTATATGAACTATGATTAATCCATCATTGCATGCCCCTTATATATGAGTGGTCTGTGACCTTTTATGTACTGTGAAAAAGATCTGGATATAATAAAGTTCAAATGCCTTTGTAAATTCAAAACTGGTAGGATTTACAATGACACTGTAAAATGACTATCCTTTCATAATTTGGAGCTGCTGATGTTGGACTGGGGTGTACAAAGTTAAAAATCACATAACACCAGGTTATAGTCCAACAGGTTTATTTGCTCCTTCATTATTTTATTTTGCTCAAAGACAGCATGAATCCATGTAAGATTATGTAAATCCATTTTTTAGATTAGAATCAGTCTGACGATTGTGGCACAGACAGTCTCACACAGGGCAGCTCACACCTTCAATGCATTATCTGGGCTAACATGACACCAATTGTTAAAGGTCACTTGAGAATGTAACTTTTAAAAAGTTCTGTGATTTACATATGAAAGAACTGAAACAAATTTGTTCATTTTAAAAGATGAAAGACTTAACAAACAATCCAGGTTTTTTATCAACATACAATTTCAGTTACATCACACTGTAAACTTTTGCTATAAATTCTGTGTCTTACGATCTTATACTCAACAGCCACTTGATGAAGGAGCAGCGCTCCAAAAGCTAGTACTTACAAATAAACCTGTTGGACTATAACCTGGTGTTGTGTAATCCTTTCATAAGGTCATGATAAATGCATCTTATTTTAATCAATGGTAGGGTTTCAAATCATTTACTGTTTACACTTGCAAAAATCTTAGAAACATTTAATAAAGTGCATGATTTAGTACACATGCTGAGGCTGGAGTTGTACTAGGCACATGGTACTCATACAGTTAGTTTACATACATTTTTATTCTCCCTTACAGACTGAAAGTGTCTCTGGTTTTAACCATTTAACTGAAGTCTTCCAGGATGATAACCTGAAGCGGTGGGGGAGTGGGGGGAGGAATTGAGGCCGAAAGCTCTTATCCTGGTGATGATTATTTCCATGATCATTTAATGTCTACATTAACTCTGACAAATGAGATTCAAAACAGAATGATTTGACAGGTTTACAAACTCATTCTTGCCTCAAACCTGCATCATCATTTAATACCATGACTGAACCGTTACATCAACTTCATTTATCCACAGTGTCCCCATATCTCTTGATTCCTCTAGTGCCCAAGAACCTATGATCTTGCCTTGAATTTCTGCAATAACAGAGCATTCACAACCTTCTGGGTTGGAGAATTCCAAAGATTCACAAGCCTCTGAGTGAAGACATTTCTTGTCATCTCAGTCTAAAATGGTCAACATGCTGTCTGAGTAATGACCCCCAGATTCTCAATCTCCCTGCAAGGGCATACAATTTTCTGCATCTGCAATGTCAAGTGCTCTAAGAATGTTATGCATTTCAATGAGAGCACCTTTCATGCTTTAATGTCCAGAGAATATAGGTCCATTCTTCTCAACTGATGGGGAAGGCCCAGTGTGCCAACAGGGACAAAAATTACCATCAGCAGCTGCCTACATCCCTGGGAATGGCCAGGTAGGCCCCGGACCCAGTTACGTATCGACAACACAGGTCCTTTCATGGGCTTAATATTCCTCATCCTTGTGGACACCCACTCACAGTGGCTGGAAATTCATAGAGTTCATTTGTCAAACACAGGGATGATAGAAAAATACATGCATCTTTTGTAATACACAGACTCCTGGAAGTGTTGCTCATAGACAACGGGCCATCATTTACCAACAGGGAATTCAGGTATTTTCTAAAGTCGAATGATATTAAACAAATCAGGACAGCTCCATACTATCCAACATCCAATGGTCTGCCAGAAAGAGCAGACCAAACTTTGAAGACAGGTGTAAAAAACAGCCTATGGCTTTGTTAGATACCAAACTGCCCCAGTTCCTACTTGATTATAGGACCACCCCTCATGCAATTACAGGGATAGCTCTAGCAGAGTTGCTAATGGGAGAAGTCACCACACCAGGTTAAATCAGATCTAGCCAGAATGTCTTTCCTCAAATTTGGAGACCAGAACTGCACACAATATTCCAGGTGCAGTCTCACCAGGGCCCTGTACAGCTGCAGAAGAACCTCTTTGCTTCTATACTCAATCTCTCTTGTTATGAAGGCCAGCATGCTATTAGCTTTCTTCACTACCTGCTGTACTTGCATGCTTGCCTTCATTGACTGGTATACAGGAACACCCAGATCTCTTTGTACTGCCCCTTTACCTAACTTGACTCCATTTAG
>NC_057711.1:89060657-89070866 GCF_004010195.1 Chiloscyllium plagiosum
TTTTCCCACTCATCTTTGCTATGTTATACTTTTTCTCTTTTAACTTTATGTTTCTTAACTTCCCTCATCAGCCACGGCCACCCCTACCTCCTCCTAGGATCTTTCTTCCTTTTTGGAATGAACTGATCCTGCATCTTCTGCATTTTACCCAGAAATATCTGCCATTGTTTCTCCACTGTCATCCCTGCTGAAGTATTGCACCATTGAACTTTGGCCAGCTCCTCCCTCATAGCTCCATAGTTCCCTTTATTCAATTGAAATATTGTCTCCCTTTCAAATTGCAGATTGAAGCTTATTGCATTATGGTCACTACCTCCTAATGGCTCCTTCACTTCGAGGTCCCTGATCAATTCTGGTTCGTTGCACAATACCAGATCCAGAATTGCCTTCTCCCTGGTAGGCTCCAGCACCAGCTGTTCTAAGAATCCATCTCGGAGGCACTCCACAAAGTCTCTTTCTTGAGGTCCAATACCATCCTGATTCTCCCAGTCTACCTGCATGTTGAAATCCCCCATAACAACTGTAGTAACATCTTTGCGACATGCCAATTTCAGCTCCTTATTCAACTTACATCCTACATCCATACTACTGTTTGGGGGCCTGTAGATAACTCCCAAGAGGGTCTTTCTACCTTTAGAATTTCTCAACTCTATCCATACTGACTCTACATCCCCTGATTCTAGGCCCCCCCGTGCAAGGGACTGAATATCATCCTTTACCAACAGGGCCACCCCACCCCCTCTGCCCGTCAGTCTGTCCTTACGATAGCACGTATAGCCTTGAATATTCATTTCCCAGGCCCTGTCCACTTGAAGCCACATCTCAGTTATCCCCACAATATCGTAGCTGCTAATTTCCAAAAGAGCCTCAAGCTCATCCATCTTATTTCTAATACTTCGTGCATTCATATAAAGTATTTTTAATTTGTTAGTGCCCTCACCCTTCCTATCACTCAACCTTATGGCATGATTCCTTTTTGAGTTTTCTGCTTCATTGATACCGTTGTCTTTCTTGACTTCCCTTGTTCTAACTTTCCCTTCAATTTCCTTCTTAAACTTCCAGTTTGTCCCCTCCCCCCCACTATTTAGTTTAAACGCAGCTGCCACACTGAGATTGTACAGGACATTGCTTAGGCTACTTTTGGAATACAACATGCAATTCTGGTCTCCCTGCTATAGGAAAGATGTTGTTAAACCTTAAAATGTTCAGAAAAGATTTACAATGATGTGGCAAGGGTTGGAGGATTTGAGCTTTAGGGAGAGGCTGAATAGGTTGGTGCTGTTTTCCCTAGAGCATCAGAGACTGAGGGGTGACCTTACAGAAGTTTATAAAATCATGAGGGGCATGGATAGGGAGAATAGCCAAGGTCTTTTCCATAGGGGAGGGAAGTCCAAAACTAGAGGGCATAGGTTAAAAGTGAGAGGCGAAAGTATTAAAAGGGACCTCAGGGGCAACTTTTTCATGCCAAGGGTGATGCTTGTATGGAATGAGCTGCCAGAGGATGTGGTGAAGACATATTCAATTACCACATATAAAAGGTATCTTCATGGGTATATGAATAGGAAGGGTTCAGAGGGATATGGGGCAAATGCTGGCAAATGGGACTAGATGAATTTAGAATATCTGGTCAGCATGGATGAATTGGACAAATATAACATATGACTCATGTGATATATCATGTAAAGATGATAGGACTGGACAAAGTCAGATCCCAGAATTAAATCTGGTTTTGTACATCACTTGTTTCTGTTTAATTTAACCTGGTGGCCATTCACTGAAATGCAGGCATTTAAGTCTGCAGGTTTTATTTAATAATATTACACAAAAAGAAAAATATAAAATAATCAACACAAGCTTCTCAATATAGAACATATTTGTAAGATCTTAAAAAACAGGAAAACAATGCCTCATCTATTTACTTTACAATGACTCCAATTTTGAGAAATTGCTATATTATATCAAATATTTAAGTTCAACTTAACTGCATCTCTACAGTCTTGCAAACTGTGAAGTTATTTGACCATAAAGATTTATGAAATTGAAAGCCTACACTTTCTCACTCTTATAATAATCTACAGATTTCTAACCAAATACAGGAAGTTTCACAAGCCAAATTTTTGCATCAACTTAATTGTATTTTTCCTGCACTGTCTTATACACCTTTACATGAAAGAAATTATTCTGGCTTCTGACCATCATCAGGTTTCCTTCAAAACAGACCTAAGGGCCTTTCATTTTTGTTTCCTTTTTCTAAACTAAAATCAATTCTTTGTTATTCTTAGTAAAAGCAAGTAAATTCCTTTTAATATTCACTCCATACAGTACCACCAATCTTCCATTATCATTCTCGACAGTTTGCAATTACCTGTTCTCTGACACATACTGGATTAAGTCATGATTCCAGAAGTACTGTCTGACCCTGTTTTCTTTTAAACTCTTTCCAAAAGTAACAAATACCCATATGCCACTAGTTTGAAATCTGAACTCTAAAATTTATACTACTATAGACATAAATCAGGTACCTTTTATTGCAGAAGGCAGACACTTTTTAAAATCACTTTTCCTCGAAAGTCTAAGATTCAGTCAATCTTTCACAACTTTGGTTCTATATCTGATCTCGAAATGAGCTTCCAACCTTATAGTTGTGCCACTCAATAATTTCACTTATTTCCACTTTGCCTGTGTCTAAGTTCATCCACTGCTGAAGCCCTTATTCTTACCTTAACTACCTTTAGACTCCTGCCTGGTCTCCTTAATGCAACTTTCTGTAAACTTAACATCTTTTGAAACTCTGTTACATTGTTGGTTTCTTAACACCTTCTTTATTTGAGAAAATTGTCTCAAATGCATTGAATAAACTAGTTTCCATGTTATTTCTGCCAATTGGCTTTCCCAGACTATATAAAAATTAAAAGCTCCAATATCATTACATTGTTTTGCATAGAGCACTAATGTAAATATTTAAGCAAGGTTAATTTTAAAATGGAAAATTGTCATGTAAGCTAATACCACAGCTCTAACATTAATGGGGAGGAGGAGGGACTGTGAGGGCCAAGTTCAGAAATAAAATCCAAATACATCAGTACACAAAGAACCTGCCAAACTTAATTCATTATTGATTTTAATTAAATCTGTTAACCACCTAGCAGATAGCTAAATTAATAGTGTGGCCTGCTACCAGGTAAAGAAGAGGGTCAGCAGAAGTCTGCAGGAATGCCCTTTGGGAGCTGAGTCCCCAGCAATTGAATGGGACAGCTGCAAATCAGGATGGGTTTTTGGGCATGATTGCAAGATGTACTAAAAGAGAAAGAGGCTATGGAGGATAAGTGAGAGACGTTTAGCAGTCACAGCTAAGACTCGCAAAATTTCCCTTGGAAAAAGCACTGCTGCAGCTCCTAGGCAGTGACATATTGATAACATAAATTAACCAGTAATCCAGAACTCCAGACTCTAAAGTTCTGGGGACAGGAGTTCAAAACCCTCCATGACAGATGGTGATATTTGAGTTTCATAAAAATTAAATCTGGAATTAAAAACTAGCTTAATGATGACTGCATAACTACTGACAACTACCACACAAAAAAAACACCTGGAAACAAACCTGTCATCTTTTCCTGGATTGGCTTCCATGCAATTCCAGACTGGTAGCAATATGATTAACTCTTTACTGCCCTCTGATATGGTCTTACCAAGCCACAGACTTGCAGGGCAATTCGGGATTGGCAAATGTGCTGGTCTTGCGAGTTATGCCACATCCCCTGAACATATAAAAAATGTTGTCTGGTTTCCTGAGCTTGGGAACACTCATCTAGAAGTCGTTAAATAAAATTTAAATGATGGAAATCTGATTTGCATAAGACAAAAACATGTCCTGCCACTCTGCCTATGTCACTCACATGCTATGCTGCCCCCATTGTAAAATGTTCAGGCATAAAAGGTGGTTGAACCAATATCTCTGCCGCACAAGGGAGGGAGTTATCACAGTGTTTGGTATGCAAGGACTGGAGACATGCTATTCATGACACTTGCACCAACTAGTCCAACAAGGTGCCTTTCCACTTACGCTGTGACCTCCAGTGCTGGTGGGCATGCATTGTCATATTGATTAGGACTATGCCATAACAGAGAACACAACAGGTAAAAACAAATCCCAGGATTAGCCAGTGATTTACCAAACAATATTACAATCATGCAAACCAAATAAAGAAACTCTAAGTGCTGAATATATTAATTAGAAACTGAAAATGTTGTAAATGCCCAGCAGATCAATTTGTACTGGAAGCAGATGAAAGTTTGCATCTAAAATGTTAATTTTCATTTCTCTTTCAAATATTGATGGATCTGTTTGGCATTTTCAATCTTTTCTTTATTTTTGCTTTTTGTTTGATATTTCATTTGGATCTTCACAATCTGCAGTTCTGGATATATTCTAATCACAGAAGAGGGTTGTATAACTCATGTGTAGGTATCTTCTGAAACTGCAGGAGCTATATAAAGAGGCACCTTCTGTGAAATTTACAATATGCTGTTTTGAAATGCAGAAACAAGAGCCTACTAAATTGCAGAATTACTGAATGATTCATCACTGATTCATCAGAGAATCGTGCCAATTTAACTTTAGACTTGTTTCTAATGCTTTTTGCATTACTAAAGTGTGTCACCACCAACAACAGCTTGCTGCCACATAGCACCTTTAATTTAGCAAATCATTCCAAAATGCTATACAAAGGTTCAATCAGAAAAAAAATGGATGCTATGGTGAAGAAGAAGATATTATAAGGGTGGATGAAACATTTTGACAAAGAGGTGGGTTTCAAGGAGGGTCTTAAAAGTACAGTGAATGACAACAAAGTACAAGGAGAATTTCTAGAAGTTAAGGTCTAAAGTCTGAAAGGTACTTGCTGCCAGTGATGGGACAAAGGCATTGGAAAGTGCATGAAAGACCAGAATTAGAGAAACAGAATGGAAACTTAAAGGAGTGTTGAGCTAAAGGAGATACCTTACAGAGATTGCAAGAGGCAATACCAGGAATTAATTTAAACACAACATAAAAATTTTTAACTTGGAGGCTGAGGAATTGAGGTCCAATGGAGGACAGAAAGAATGGTGGATGGATTTGTGAAACAGAAATTTGAATGGGGTAAAGTTTATGAAGCACAAGACGACAACAAGGGGAATATTACAATGGACAAACGTAAAGGTAGCAAGGTCATGGATGAGGTGTTCAGCAGCTGATGGACTGAGAGATGTTGCAAATTTGGAAATAGGCACACTTTGTGATGAGGATGAGGTAGTGTTAGATGCTCAGTTCAGAGCCTAACATCTGAAAGGTAGTGAGAAGTCTGGATAATTTGGGACTGATGCCATGCTGAGGTATGGAATACTGACAAAGGTATAGTATTGTTATAAAGGACTGAAGGCAACGGCCTAAAATTTAACCCCAGAAAATGATTGTATTGAAGTCAGGTAGATGACATAACTGTGGCTGCATCTTCCACAGAATTCTTCTCTACCCAACTGGGAAAGTATCACTGGTTCGGAGTGGGGCAGCCCCTCACTGGTTCGGAGTGGGACAGTCCCTCACTGGTTTGGAGTGGGACAGTCCCTCACTGGTTTGGAGTGGGACAGTGCCTGACTGGATCGGAGTGGGGCAGTCCTTCACTGGTTCGGAGTGGGCAGTCCCTCACTGGTTTGGAGTGGGACAGTCCCTGACTGGATTGGAGTGGGGCAGTCCTTCACTGGTTCGGAGTGGGGCAGCCCCTTACTGGTTCGGAGTGGGGCAGCCCCTGACTGGTTCGGAGTGGGGCAGCCCCTGACTGGTTCGGAGTGGGGCAGCCCCTCACTGGTTCGGAGTGGGGCAGCCTCTCACTGGTTCGGAGTGGGGCAGCCCCTGATTGGTTCGGAGTGGGGCAGCCCCTCACTGGTTCGGAGTGGGGCAGCCTCTCACTGGTTCGGAGTGGGGCAGCCCCTGACTGGTTCGGAGTGGGGCAGCCTCTCACTGGTTCGGAGTGGGGCAGCCCCTCACTGGTTCGGAGTGGGGCAGCCCCTGACTGGTTCGGAGTGGGGCAGCCTCTCACCGGTTCGGAGTGGGGCAGCCTCTCACCGGTTCGGAGTGGGTTCGGAGTGGGGCAGCCTCTCACCGGTTCGGAGTGGGGCAGCCTCTCACTGGCTCATTTTAGATTAGATTAGATTAGATTACTTACAGAGTGGAAACAGGCCCTTCAGCCAAACAAGTCCCGCTGAAGCGCAACCCACCCATACCCCTACATTTACCCCTTACCTCACACTACGGGCAATTTAGCATGGCCAATTCACCTAACCTGCACATTTTTGGACTGTGGGAGGAAACTGGAGCACCCGGAGGAAACCCACGCAGACACGGGGAGAACGTGCAAACTCCACACAGTCAGTCGGCTGAGGCTGGAATCGAACCCGTGTCTCTGGCGCTGTGAGGCAGTGTCTCTGGTTCAGAGTCGGGGTACTCTCACTGTTTCAGAGTCGGGGTACTCTCACTGTTTCAGAGTCGGCGCCCTCTCACTGGTTCAGAGACGGGGCACACTCACTGGTTCAGAGTCGGGGCACTCTCCCTGGCTCAGAGTCGGGGCACTCTCCCTGGCTCAGAGTCGGGGCTCTCTCACTGGTTCAGAGTCGGGGCACTCTCACTGGTTCAGAGTTGGGGCACTCTCCCTGGCTCAGAGTCGGGGCACTCTCACTGGTTCAGAGTCGGGGCACTCTCACTGGTTCAGAGTCGGGGCGCTCTCACTGGTTCAGAGTCGGGGCTCTCTCATTGGTTCAGATTCGGGGCTCTCTCATTGGTTCAGAGTCGGGGTATTCTCACTGGTTCAGAGTCGGGGCACTCTCATTGGTTCAGATTCGGGGCACACTCATTGGTTCAGAGTCGGGGTCCTCTCATTGGTTCAGATTCGAGGCACACTCATTGGTTCAGAGTCGGGGCTCTCTCATTGGTTCAGATTCGGGGCTCTCTCATTGGTTCAGAGTCGGGGTACTCTCATTGGTTCAGAGTCAGGGCTCTCTCACTGGTTCAGAGTCAGGGCTCTCTCACTGGTTCAGAGTCAGGGCACTCTCATTGGTTCAGAGTCGGGGCCATCTCACTGGTTCAGAGTCGGGACGTTCTCACTGGTTCAGAGTCGGGGCTCTCTCACTGGTTCAGAGTCAGGGCACTCTCATTGGTTCAGAGTCAGGGCACTCTCATTGGTTCAGAGTCAGGGCACTCTCACTGGTTCAGAGTCGGGGCTCTCACACTGGTTAGAGTCAGGGCACTCTCACTGGTTCAGAGTCGAGGCAGTCTCACTGGTTCAGAGTCGAGGCAGTCTCACTGGTTCAGAGTCAGGGCAGTCTCACTGGTTCAGAGTCAGGGCACACTGGTTCAGAGTCGGGGCGCTCTCACTGGTTCAGAGTCGGCGCGCTCTCACTGGTTCAGAGTCGGGGCGCTCTCACTGGTTCAGAGTCGGCGCGCTCTCACTGGTTCAGAGTCGGGGCGCTCTCACTGGTACAGAGTCGGGGCTCTCTCACTGGTTCAGAGTCGGGGCACTCTCACTGGTTCAGAGTCGGGGCGCTCTCACTGGTTCAGAGTCAGGGCGCTCTCACTGGTTCAGAGTCAGGACTCTCTCACTGGTTCAGAGTCGGGGCTCTCTCACTGGTTCAGAGTCGGGGCTCTCTCACTGGTTCAGAGTCGGGGCAGTCTCACTGGTTCAGAGTCGGGGCACTCTCACTGGTTCAGAGTCAGGGCACTCTCACTGGTTCAGAGTCTGGGCTCTCTCACTGGTTCAGAGTCTGAGCTCTCTCACTGGTTCGGAGTCGGGGCACTCTCACTGGTTCAGAGTCGGGGCGCTCTCACAGGTTCAGAGTCAGGGCTCTCTCACTGGTTCAGAGTCAGGGCAGTCTCACTGGTTCAGAGTCAGGGCTCTCTCACTGGTTCAGAGTCGGGGCACTCTCACTGGTTCAGAGTCGGGGCACTCTCACTGGTTCAGAGTCGGGCACTCTCACTGGTTCAGAGTCAGGGCTCTCTCACTGGTTCAGAGTCGGGGCAGTCTCTCTGGTTCAGAGTCGGGGCAGTCTCACTGGTTCAGAGTCAGGGCAGTCTCACTGGTTCATAGTCAGGGCAGTCTCACTGGTTCAGATTCGGGGCTCTCTCACAGGTTCAGAGTCGGGGTACTCTCACTGGTTCAGATTCGGGGCAGTCTCACTGGTTCAGATTCGGGGCTCTCTCACTGGTTCAGAGTCGGGGTACTCTCACTGGTTCAGAGTCAGGGCACTCTCACTGGTTCAGAGTCGGGGCACTCTCACTGGTTCAGAGTCAGGGCTCTCTCACTGGTTCAGAGTCGGGGCGCTGTCATGGTTCAGAGTCGGGGCAGTCTCACTGGTTCAGAATCGGGGCACTCTCACTGGTTCAGAGTCGGGGCAGTCTCACTGGTTCCGAATCGGGGCGCTCTCACTGGTTCAGAGTCGGCGCGCTCTCACTGGTTCAGAGTCGGGGCGCTCTCACTGGTTCACAGTCGGGGCACTCTCACTGGTTCAGAGTCGGGGCACTCTCACTGGTTCAGAGTCGGGGCAGTCTCTCTGGTTCAGAGTCGGGGCGCTCTCACTGGTTCAGAGTCGGGGCAGTCTCACTGGTTCAGAGTCGGGGCAGTCTCACTGGTTCAGAGTCAGGGCAGTCTCACTGGTTCAGAGTCAGGGCAGTCTCACTGGTTCAGAGTCAGGGCAGTCTCACTGGTTCAGAGTCAGGGCAGTCTCACTGGTTCAGAGTCAGGGCAGTCTCACTGGTTCAGAGTCAGGGCAGTCTCACTGGTTCAGAGTCAGGGCAGTCTCACTGGTTCAGAGTCAGGGCAGTCTCACTGGTTCAGAGTCAGGGCAGTCTCACTGGTTCAGAGTCAGGGCAGTCTCACTGGTTCAGAGTCAGGGCAGTCTCACTGGTTCAGAGTCAGGGCAGTCTCACTGGTTCAGAGTCAGGGCAGTCTCACTGGTTCAGAGTCAGGGCAGTCTCACTGGTTCAGAGTCAGGGCAGTCTCACTGGTTCAGAGTCAGGGCAGTCTCACTGGTTCAGAGTCAGGGCAGTCTCACTGGTTCAGAGTCAGGGCAGTCTCACGGGGCTCTCTCACTGGTTCAGAGTCAGGGCTCTCTCACTGGTTCAGAGTCTGGGCTCTCTCACTGGTTCAGAGTCAGGGCTCTCTCACTGGTTCAGAGTCTGGGCTCTCTCACTGGTTCAGAGTCAGGGCTCTCTCACTGGTTCAGAGTCTGGGCTCTCTCACTGGTTCAGAGTCAGGGCTCTCTCACTGGTTCAGAGTCTGGGCTCTCTCACTGGTTCAGAGTCAGGGCTCTCTCACTGGTTCAGAGTCTGGGCTCTCTCACTGGTTCAGAGTCAGGGCTCTCTCACTGGTTCAGAGTCTGGGCTCTCTCACTGGTTCAGAGTCAGGGCTCTCTCACTGGTTCAGAGTCTGGGCTCTCTCACTGGTTCAGAGTCAGGGCTCTCTCACTGGTTCAGAGTCTGGGCTCTCTCACTGGTTCAGAGTCAGGGCTCTCTCACTGGTTCAGAGTCTGGGCTCTCTCACTGGTTCAGAGTCAGGGCTCTCTCACTGGTTCAGAGTCTGGGCTCTCTCACTGGTTCAGAGTCAGGGCTCTCTCACTGGTTCAGAGTCTGGGCTCTCTCACTGGTTCAGAGTCAGGGCTCTCTCACTGGTTCAGAGTCTGGGCTCTCTCACTGGTTCAGAGTCAGGGCTCTCTCACTGGTTCAGAGTCTGGGCTCTCTCACTGGTTCAGAGTCAGGGCTCTCTCACTGGTTCAGAGTCTGGGCTCTCTCACTGGTTCAGAGTCAGGGCTCTCTCACTGGTTCAGAGTCTGGGCTCTCTCACTGGTTCAGAGTCAGGGCTCTCTCACTGGTTCAGAGTCTGGGCTCTCTCACTGGTTCAGAGTCAGGGCTCTCTCACTGGTTCAGAGTCTGGGCTCTCTCACTGGTTCAGAGTCAGGGCTCTCTCACTGGTTCAGAGTCTGAGCTCTCTCACTGGTTCGGAGTCGGGGCACTCTCATTGGTTCAGAGTCAGGGCACTCTCACTGGTTCAGAGTCGGGGCTCTCTCACTGGTTCAGAGTCGGGGCACTCTCACTGGTTCAGAGTCGGGGCTCTCTCACTGGTGCAGAGTCAGGGCACTCTCATTGGTTCAGAGTCGGGGCCATCTCACTGGTTCAGTGTCGGG
>NC_057711.1:89070922-89095936 GCF_004010195.1 Chiloscyllium plagiosum
CTCTCACTGGTTCAGAGTCGGGGTACTCTCACTGGTTCAGAGTCGGGGCGCTCTCACTGGTTCAGAGTCGGGGCTCTCTCACTGGTTCAGAGTCAGGGCTCTCTCACTGGTTCAGAGTCTGAGCTCTCTCACTGGTTCGGAGTCAGGGCAGTCTCACTGGTTCAGAGTCAGGGCAGTCTCACTGGTTCAGAGTCGGGGCACTCTCACTGGTTCAGAGTCGGGGCGCTCTCACAGGTTCAGAGTCAGGGCTCTCTCACTGGTTCAGAGTCAGGGCTCTCTCACTGGTTCAGAGTCTGGGCTCTCTCACTGGTTCAGAGTCAGGGCTCTCTCACTGGTTCAATTACGGGGCTCTCTCACTGGTTCAGAGTCAGGGCTCTCTCACTGGTTCAGAGTCTGGGCTCTCTCACTGGTTCAGAGTCAGGGCTCTCTCACTGGTTCAGAGTCGGGGCACTCTCACTGGTTCAGAGTCGGGGTACTCTCACTGGTTCAGAGTCGGGGTACTCTCACTGGTTCAGAGTCGGGGTACTCTCACTGGTTCAGAGTCGGGGCACTCTCACTGGTTCAGAGTCGGGGCACTCTCACTGGTTCAGAGTCTGGGCTCTCTCACTGGTTCAGAGTCAGGGCTCTCTCACTGGTTCAGAGTCGGGGCACTCTCACTGGTTCAGAGTCGGGGCGCTCTCACAGGTTCAGAGTCGGGGCAGTCTCATGGTTCAGAGTCGGGGCGCTCTCACTGGTTCAGAGTCAGGGCTCTCTCACTGGTTCAGAGTCAGGGCTCTCTCACTGGTTCAGAGTCAGGGCGCTCTCACTGGTTCAGAGTCAGGGCACTCTCATTGGTTCAGAGTCGGGGCGCTCTCACTGGTTCAGAGTCGGGGCGCACTCACTGGTTCAGAGTCGGGGCTCTCTCACTGGTTCAGAGTCAGGGCACTCTCACTGTTTCAGAGTCGGGGCGCTCTCACAGGTTCAGAGTCGGGGCAGTCTCATTTTTCAGAGTCGGGGCGCTCTCACTGGTTCAGAGTCGGGGCGCTCTCATTTGTTCAGAGTCAGGGCACTCTCATTGGTTCAGAGTCAGGGCACTCTCATTGGTTCAGAGTCAGGGCTCTCTCACTGGTTCAGAGTGGGGGCTCTCTCACTGGTTCAGAGTCGGGGCAGTCTCACTGGTTCAGAGTCGGGGCAGTCTCACTGGTTCAGAGTCAGGGCAGTCTCATTGGTTCAGAGTCGGGGTACTCTCACTGGTTCAGAGTCGGGGCGCTCTCACTGGTTCAGATTCGGGGCAGTCTCACTGGTTCAGATTCGGGGCAGTCTCACTGGTTCAGAGTCGGGGTACTCTCACTGGTTCAGAGTCGGGGCGCTCTCACTGGTTCAGAGTCAGGGCACTCTCATTGGTTCAGAGTCGGGGTACTCTCACTGGTTCAGAGTCAGGGCACTCTCACTGGTTCAGAGTCAGGGCTCTCTCACTGGTTCAGAGTCGGGGTACTCTCCCTGGCTCAGAGTCAGGGCTCTCTCACTGGTTCAGAGTCGGGGCTCTCTCACTGGTTCAGAGTCGGGGCTCTCTCACTGGTTCAGAGTCGGGGCACTCTCACTGGTTCAGAGTCGGGGCGCTCTCACTGGTTCAGAGTCAGGGCACTCTCACTGGTTCAGAGTCAGGGCACTCTCATTGGTTCAGAGTCGGGGCGCGCTCACTGGTTCAGAGTCGGAGCAGTCTCACTGGTTCAGAGTCAGGACTCTCTCACTGGTTCAGAGTCAGGGCTCTCTCACTGGTTCAGAGTCGGGGCACTCTCACTGGTTCAGAGTCAGGGCACTCTCACTGGTTCAGAGTCAGGGCTCTCTCACTGGTTCAGAGTCAGGGCTCTCTCACTGGTTCAGAGTCGGGGCTCTCTCACTGGTTCAGAGTCGGGGCAGTCTCATTGGTTCAGATTCGGGGCTCTCTCACTGGTTCAGAGTCAGGGCTCTCTCACTGGTTCAGAGTCGGGGCCATCTCACTGGTTCAAAGTCGGGACGTTCTCACTGGTTCAGAGTCGGGGCGCTCTCACTGGTTCAGAGTCGGGGCAGTCTCACTGGTTCAGAGTCAGGGCTCTCTCACTGGTTCAGAGTCAGGGCTCTCTCACTGGTTCAGAGTCGGGGCACTCTCACTGGTTCAGAGTCGGGGTACTCTCACTGGTTCAGAGTCGGGGCACTCTCACTGGTTCAGAGTCGGGGCGCTCTCACTGGTTCAGAGTCAGGGCTCTCTCACTGGTTCAGAGTCAGGGCACTCTCACTGGTTCAGAGTCGGGGTGCTCTCACTGGTTCAGAGTCGGGGCAGTCTCACTGGTTCAGAGTCGGGGCAGTCTCACTGGTTCAGAGTCGGGGCGCACTCTCATTGGTTCAGAGTCGGGGCAGTCTCACTGGTTCAGAGTCGGGGCGCTCTCACTGGTTCAGAGTCGGGGCAGTCTCACTGGTTCAGAGTCGGGGCGCTCTCATTGGTTCATAGTCAGGGCGCTCTCACTGGTTCAGAGTCGGGGCGCTCTCACTGGTTCAGAGTCAGGGCTCTCTCACTGGTTCAGAGTCGGGGCGCTCTCACTGGTTCAGAGTCGGGGCTCTCTGACTGGTTCAGAGTCAGGGCACTCTCACTGGTTCAGCTGACTGGTTCAGAGTCAGGGCACTCTCACTGGTTCAGAGTCGGGGCTCTCTGACTAGTTCAGAGTCGGGGCACTCTCACTGGTTCAGAGACAGGGCACTCTCACTGGTTCAGAGTCGGGGCTCTCTGACTGGTTCAGAGTCAGGGCACTCTCACTGGTTCGGAGTCGGGGCACTCTCATTGGTTCAGAGTCAGGGCAGTCTCATTGGTTCAGAGTCAGGGCACTCTCATTGGTTCAGAGTCGGGGCTCTCTCACTGGTTCAGAGTCAGGGCACTCTCACTGGTTCAGAGTCGGGGCAGTCTCACTGGTTCAGAGTCGGGGCTCTCTCACTGGTTCAGAGTCAGGGCACTCTCATTGGTTCAGAGTCGGGGCAGTCTCGCTGGTTCAGAGTCGGGGCAGTCTCGCTGGTTCAGAGTCGGGGAGCTCTCACTGGTTCAGAGTCGGGGAGCTCTCACTGGTTCAGAGTCGGGGAGCTCTCACTGGTTCAGAGTCGGGGTACTCTCACTGGTTCAGAGTCGGGGCAGTCTCACTGGTTCAGAGTCGGGGCAGTCTCACTGGTTCAGAGTCGGGGCAGTCTCACTGGTTCAGAGTCGGGGCAGTCTCACTGGTTCAGAGTCGGGGCAGTCTCACTGGTTCAGAGTCGGGGCAGTCTCACTGGTTCAGAGTCGGGGCAGTCTCACTGGTTCAGAGTCGGGGCAGTCTCACTGGTTCAGAGTCGGGGCAGTCTCACTGGTTCAGAGTCGGGGCAGTCTCACTGGTTCAGAGTCGGGGCAGTCTCACTGGTTCAGAGTCGGGGCAGTCTCACTGGTTCAGAGTCGGGGCAGTCTCACTGGTTCAGAGTCGGGGCAGTCTCACTGGTTCAGAGTCGGGGCAGTCTCACTGGTTCAGAGTCGGGGCAGTCTCACTGGTTCAGAGTCGGGGCAGTCTCACTGGTTCAGAGTCGGGGCAGTCTCACTGGTTCAGAGTCGGGGCAGTCTCACTGGTTCAGAGTCGGGGCAGTCTCACTGGTTCAGAGTCGGGGCAGTCTCACTGGTTCAGAGTCGGGGCAGTCTCACTGGTTCAGAGTCGGGGCAGTCTCACTGGTTCAGAGTCGGGGCAGTCTCACTGGTTCAGAGTCGGGGCAGTCTCACTGGTTCAGAGTCGGGGCAGTCTCACTGGTTCAGAGTCGGGGCAGTCTCACTGGTTCAGAGTCGGGGCAGTCTCACTGGTTCAGAGTCGGGGCAGTCTCACTGGTTCAGAGTCGGGGCAGTCTCACTGGTTCAGAGTCGGGGCAGTCTCACTGGTTCAGAGTCGGGGCAGTCTCACTGGTTCAGAGTCGGGGCAGTCTCACTGGTTCAGAGTCGGGGCAGTCTCACTGGTTCAGAGTCGGGGCAGTCTCACTGGTTCAGAGTCGGGGCAGTCTCACTGGTTCAGAGTCGGGGCAGTCTCACTGGTTCAGAGTCGGGGCAGTCTCACTGGTTCAGAGTCGGGGCAGTCTCACTGGTTCAGAGTCGGGGCAGTCTCACTGGTTCAGAGTCGGGGCAGTCTCACTGGTTCAGAGTCGGGGCAGTCTCACTGGTTCAGAGTCGGGGCAGTCTCACTGGTTCAGAGTCGGGGCAGTCTCACTGGTTCAGAGTCGGGGCAGTCTCACTGGTTCAGAGTCGGGGCAGTCTCACTGGTTCAGAGTCGGGGCAGTCTCACTGGTTCAGAGTCGGGGCAGTCTCACTGGTTCAGAGTCGGGGCAGTCTCACTGGTTCAGAGTCGGGGCAGTCTCACTGGTTCAGAGTCGGGGCAGTCTCACTGGTTCAGAGTCGGGGCAGTCTCACTGGTTCAGAGTCGGGGCAGTCTCACTGGTTCAGAGTCGGGGCACTCTCACTGGTTCAGAGTCGGGGCACTCTCATTGGTTCAGAGTCGGGGCGCTCTCACTGGTTCAGAGTCGGGGCGCTCTCACTGGTTTAGAGTCGGGGCAGTCTCACTGGTTCAGAGTCGGGGTACTCTCACTGGTTCAGAGTCGGGGTAGTCTCATTGGTTCAGAGTCAGGGCAGTCTCACTGGTTCAGAGTCGGGGCACTCTCATTGGTTCAGAGTCGGGGTGCTCTCACTGGTTCAGAGTCGGGGCGCTCTCACTGGTTCAGAGTCGGGGCAGTCTCACTGGTTCAGAGTCAGGGCTCTCTCATTGGTTCAGAGTCGGGGCTCTCTCACTGGTTCAGAGTCGGGGCACTCTCACTGGTTCAGAGTCAGGGCACTCTCATTGGTTCAGAGTCGGGGCGCTCTCACTGGTTCATAGTGGAACAGTCTCACTCGTTCCAAGTGGAACAGTTTCGCTGGCTTAGAGTGGGACTCTCTCAATAGTATATAGTGCAATCGTCTCATTGCTTAATTTGTTCACATTTCATCGTTCAACTGAATGATAGCGTAAGTTGAATAGCAGACAGGACAAAAGAACAGGAGAAGGCCATTCAGCTTCTCAACTCTGTTCTACCATTTAATGAGATCATGGCTGATCTACATACTAATTACATCCAAGTAACTCAGCATCATATACCCTAATAGTCTTATTTGGCAAAACTCTACAACATTAGATTTTAGAATAGCAATTGAACCAACACTTGCTACTTACTGAGGGAGAATGTGCCACATGTCTGGCAGCACTGCATAGGAAAAGTCTATTTTCTGAATGGCCTAGATCTGATTTTAAGGATATATTCCTTTGTCAGGGGCTCTATCAACAGAAAATGTTTCTCTCTATTGACTTTATCAATTTCTTTCAAAATGCCTTTAATCAGATCATTTCTGAACACTCTATATTAAAGGAAATTAAAGCACAGTTTGATAAGGCAGTATTTTGAGAGCCTCAGGACCTCGACATTGTTATTGAAATCTGACCGTCATTGTTCACAAGCAGTTACCTTTTAAACAAATACTTGACTCTGTCCTGTCCTTTTTTTAGTCAAAATGGATTATGTCATATTTACCTGCATTAATATACTTCTGCCACTGCAACGCCCACTCATTTTATCTATTTTGTTTCTGTACTTTCTTGTTCTACTTTGTAAAACATACTGTTGACAAAATCTTTATGTCATTTGCAAACTTACTTATAGGACTCAAAATTACTCCGATTGAGCCATAAGACTTTAAATCAGATGTTGCCTTAATGGAATGGACAGCCAAGCTGCATTCTGGCAAAAGTGGCTCACAATGGAACACAATAAGGAAAAGTCCTGTTTCAAGTAATCATTATTTTCCTGGCGCTCCCGCCTCCAAAGCCATCCCTATGTAAAAACTACAGCTGAACATTATGCCATTAAGCTTTCATCAAACCTGGAACATTTAGAAAGGTCAGTAGGTTAGTGATAATGTCATTAGACTAGTTATCCAGAGGACCCAGCCAATGCTATATGGACATGGATAAAAATCCAACCATGGTAGTTAATGGAATTTAAATTCACTTACAAATTTTGAACATGAAGCTAGTCTTAGTGTTCATGACCACGCCAAATATTATTGTAAATACCCATCGTGTTTATTCATCTGAGAATTCAATGACCTGTCGTGGTATTACTGTTGAAAAACTAGAGACCCAGGTCATGTTCCAGGGACTCAGGTTTGAATCCTGCCATAGAATAAGATGTACTGCAGAAATTCACTAAAGATCCTGAGACAGCACCTTCCAAACCCATGACCACTTTCAACTAGAAGGTCAAGGGCAGCAGATACATAAGAACACCACCACCTGGAAGTGCCTCTCCAAGCCATTCAAATTGTGACTTGGAAATATATCACCACTGCTTCAATGTCATAGGGTTAAAATCCTGGAATTCCCTGCCTAACGGCACTGTGGGTCAATCTACATATGTGGACTACAGCAGTCCAAGAAGGCAGTTCACCACTACCTTCACAAAGGCAATTACGGAAACCAAAAATCTGTGCTATCGGAAACATGTTGTGAAACTTGAAGGGGTTCAGAAAAGATTTACAAGGAAGTTGCCAGAAATGGAGGGTTTGAGCTATAAGGAGAGGCTGAACAGGCTGGGGCTGTTTTCCTTGCAGCGTCAGAGGCTGAGGGGTGACCTTATAGAGGTTTACAAAATTATAAGAGGCATGGATAGGATAAATAGACAAAGTCTTTTCCCTGGTGTGGGGGAGTCCAGAACTAGAGGGCATAGGTTTAGGGTGAGGGGGAAAGATATAAAAGATACCTAAGGGGCAACTTTTTCACGCAGAGAGTGGTATGTGTATGGAATGAGCTACCAGAGGAAGTGGTGGAGGCTGGTACAATTGCAACATTTAAAAAGCATTTGGATGGGTATATGAATAGGAAGGGTTTGGAGGGATATGGGCCGGGTGTTGGCAGGTGGGACTAGATTGGGTTGGGATATCTGGTCGGCATGGACGGGTTGGACCAAAGGGTCTGTTTCCGTGCTGCATATCTCAATGACTCTATGCTGAAGATCACAGTAGACATGAAAAGTCATCTAAGCTTGAAACACCAGCTTGCTTTTTCTCTATGGATGCTGCCTGACCCACTGATCTCCAGCATTTTTTGTTTTCAGTTCAGCTTTCAATATCTGCAGTAATTTGTTCCTACTGATAATAAATGCTGGCCAACCAGTAATTTTCATGTCCTAGGAATAAATAAAAATAAACTATAGAATTATGTAATGATCTAACTATGAAATTGTTGCCTGTTCTCTGAAAACTCCATCTGGTTCACATATGCTCGTTTAGGTAAAGAAATCTGCCATCCTTACCTGCCTGGCTTACATGTGACTCCTGATCCACAGCAATGTGGTTGATTCTTAAAATGTCCTCTGGGCAATTATAGATCGGCAATAAATACTAGCCAGTGAAATGACTTGTCAAGCCACTCATGAACAAATAAGAATGGTAAACCCAGCATTTGTCACTTAATGCTGTCCATATTCAATGAAACAATGAAGGAGAAAACCTTTTTTTTCTTTCAACAGATGTTGCCAGACTTGCTGAGAATTTCAAACGTTCACCAGCAATAGTATTTTGCTTTTGTTTTCGAAATTCTTTTTGGTTGTGTCTAATAAACTCAAATTTTCTTGAAGTGTTCAATCTGCCTCTAATTATAGATTCCAATAACATTTCCACACAGCTGCTACAATAACAAAGCTATAATTTCTTGATTTCACTCACATACATTTGTGATTCATAATTTTAGCACAATGTTTTAATCTAAAAGGATATTTTCTTACTTGAGAATTCTGACACACTAAAGCTAAAGTATCCCAAATTTCCTCACTTATTCTTTAATAATCATCAGATCTTGAGGATTTGTTTTGCTTTTATTCCTTCTAATAAAATTTTATGGCTGATGTTAACTCAGTGGCTTCCAGTGCTTGCTATTAGTTTCCCTGCAATGTCAGGGATACAGTCCCCTTCTTCAACTGTGAAGACTACCCCTATATTAAAAATCACACAACACCAGGTTATAGTCCAACAGGTTAATTTGGAAGCATGAGCTTTCTAAGCGCTGCTCCTTCATCAGGCTCCATAACCACCTGAAGAAGGAGCAGCAGTTCAAAAGCTAGTGCTTCCAAATGAACCTGTTGGACTATAACCTGGTGTTGTGTGATTTTTAACTTTGTACATTCCAGTCCAACACTGGCACCTCTAAATCATAGCCCCATATAATTATTGAACTCATCTGCCAATTCCTTTTCTTCATTTGAAATATTACTTGCAGCTATTTTAAAAGGCTCACATTTTATTTGACTGCCCTTTTTTCTTCCATTATAATTGAGTCATTTATAAGTCTTTATATCTCTCCATTCTCCTAGATCCACATGATTCTTTGTACTATTATACATGTTTTGATTTTGTTTATTTGTAGATTATGGCTAACTTATAATAGTTAATAGTGCTCTGCCCTTTTGGAATATATACCAGGATTCCAAATTAAGCACATATATTTTTGAACACCTCCCGTTGATACAGTTTATATTTACACAATAACAGTTTTAACCAATTTGCTATTGTCAGATTCTACCTTCTGTAAACCTGACCAAAATCCAGAATTTTCCTTACTATGGGAAGTTTCTCCTTTCAAAACATAACAGTGAATTAAGTAGTTTAATCATTACTGCAGTTAGTATGGTACTTAGTAAAGGGTCATTTACTGAAGTCTGATTTGAATGTTCTTTTCTAATCAACCTGTTCAGAGATGTTATGATACTCTCCTGGAGCAAGTGGGATTTGAATCCAGGCCTGCTAGCTCAGAGGTAGAGACAGTGTCACTGTACCCCAAGAACCCCAAAGTCTGATTCATAATTAAATATAATAAAGCTTGTTCCTTTATTGTTTCTGCAAAATATTATACTTGACACCTACTCTGTTTTGAATAAATTCTGAGAGAGGTATGATTAGGGAAAGCAATGGCTTAAGTATTATAACTCAACTCCAGAGACCAAGGTAAGGTTCTGGGGACCCAGGTTTGCATCTTGCCAAGGCAGCTGCTGGTATTTGAATTCAATAATAATTCAATTATTAAAAGCCTAGTGATGACCACAAAATTGTTGACAATTGTTGGAAAAACGCAACTTGTTCACTACTGTCCTTTAGGAAAGGAAATCAACCATTCTTACCTGACCTAACCTCCACATGACTCCAGACCCACTGCAATATGGATGACTCTTAACTACCCTCTCGGCAATTAAGGATAGGCAATAAATGCTGATACAGCCATCGATGCCCAAGTAATTAATGAACAAAAGAAGATTGCACCTTTACTTTGCTGACAATTCCAGGAATTCTCTGCATTTGTGGTGGCCATTTTTTAAACAAGGTATTTACTCAGAGGAATTCCCAAACTATACTTACTCAGATATTAGAAATAAGTATTCTTGTCTCATAATTAAATAATCTTTTTTTTTAAAAAGTGTGCAACATAAGCTTTTAAAATATTATTCTACTTTTTCCTCCCTACTTGCTTTGACCTTTCTCTTCATGTTTTCCTGTTTCAACAGCTGAGTTCATTGTTACCTTTGTGACTTTGAATTGCAACATTACTTTCAAGGACAAGTTTGGATTTATATTTGGGATTACATGACTAAAATCTGTTCTCTGGTAGTCAAGCAGAAGTCAGAAATGTAAATGTTGAGAGATATTATTGAAATCACATGCTAATCCATCAATGCCGCATTTAGGTCAACACTGGAACTAACGGTGCTGAAATTAGTTATTATGCCAACTGTGCCCCAGAGCAAATCAAGCACAGCAGGGCAACAACACGTTTGGCAAAGTAATGTGAGTATACTTTATGTGATAAAGCAAAATCAAACAATTTATATTTGTATTAATCCTCTTCATATTCTCAGGATTTCCTCAAATTTTTCTGGAAGTGAATACTGGTAACTCACAGAATTATTCCATTTGATGAATCTATGTTGCTATTTCTCACTGTCTTTCTGTCTCAACAGCTCTTTTGTTATTTCTATTTCTTCTTTTCCACACTTTTATTTTATCTTATTCCCTTCTCATGTGCTGTGATATTTTTCTTAGTTTAAACATATATCTGGAAATTAGTCATTATAGTTACAAGGAGAGAAGTTATACCAGTACACGACCAGAGAAATTAGGTGGTTTCAAATTCAACTGATTTTTTTAAATTTGAAAATCAAACTCACTAAAATAGCTAAAACGTTTCTCCCTCTTTCACAGCATTTAATTCATTTTCTGAAGCCAGAGAATGAAAGTAACATATATGTAATTATTATGCTGTCATTTTTCTCATTACGAAACCATCATTCACACTTGTCTAAATTATTGAAAATTAAATCTACTGAGCAAAAAGTTAAGTTTATTACATGGGTTGAATCTCACATTTTTATAGTAATGCCTATCAGTTGCTTCAAGATTTTTGGAGAGTCGTTTATCATGTGGCTTAGTGGATTTTCTCACTCTATCTTTTTAAATGCCTATCATTAACTACCTTCTCCATTCCTATGGCATCCCTCTCATCTGAATATATCCTCATCTTACCATGCACAGTTTCCAGAATAACTCCATACTGCTGGGATATTCTAGTATTGCCCAGCACTCCTGGCACTGGCACCATCTTTACAAAGCTATTGTACAGCTGGACAAGCACTGTCAGTCTGGAGTTGCCTTGCATAGTTCCTGACAATTGCCCTGGCCATAGTAGTGAAGGGAAATTTGGTACCTGCTTTGCAAGCAAGGACCTGAAGGTCATGCTGGGTGGAATGGCGTACAGGCTAGATTTCCTCTTCACTCAGGACCAGCAGAGGAGACTATGCCAACGTGGTCTAAGGTTGCCGCAATGGTTAGTGTAACCATAGTTGTCTAGAGGAATGCAAAGCACTGTTGAAAAAAGGAAAAGCTTTCTCTCCTCTGCCAGCTTAAGTGCCACCATCTTCTCTCTGACCCCTCACACTCACTATCACTGCTACTGCACACACCTCCCATCAAAGCTCATGCTCTACCACTCTCACTAATACCTCCAATATTTTCCCTCTCTCATCATCACACATCCCAACACTTGACATCATTTGACAGAGGACTGCATTATCTACTCACTCAAGATATCTCCACACCTGCATCAAAATAACAGCTGTGCTATTTCCTCTCATTTCCCTTAATAAATCTCTCTCATTCTGTAAGTAAAATAGCCCACATTGGAGTAAAAGAAGTCAAGACGGAAGTAGTCTGACTGACATTCAGCTCTTTATCCCTTATAATGGAAACAATCCAAAGTCTGAGCATCTCAAGCAGCTGACTAAACTTGTTCAAGACCCCAGACTGCTATCCAAAATGCCATTGATGTACTAAGCTGAAACAGCCTGATCAAAGGCAATCTCCCCTGACTTGACTAAGGACTGCTGCTAATCATTTCAAGCTTCCTCGCTTTATGTGTGCACTAAACAGCATGGTAAGACAGTAGAACTGTAAGGTAGGTAAAAACAATGACTGCAGACACTGGAAACCGGATTCTGGATTAGTAGTGCTGGAAGAGCACAGCAGTTCACATCTGAGGCGCAGTAGAACTGTAAGCCTGGTAACTCTGGCTAAAGAGGCACAGTACCAAAAGGGAAGGCAAGGCTGTGTAAGATATAAAAACTGTGATCATCCAAGTAGGCTTTGAGTATGTGAGCACTATGAGAGCAAGCAAACAGGCTACTAATACAGCTTGGTCCAGAACACGGGCGGGATGCATGTCCCTAAGTGAAGAGTATCCTTGCTGCAGCATTACAGTGATAGCTGCCAGTGCAGTATTGAACTGCAAAAGCATAGTATAAATAGATCAGGGATGTGCCATGAAAATTCTTAGAGGTTGACACACATTGGATGACAATGTGTTTGGGCATAAGTGCATGTCGTCAGTCCCCACAGTGCATGCCCTGTGATTTTGGTGCCCAGTGTCCAACATAAAGGACTTTTGGAGCATGTGGTGAGCTGAAGTTGGCAGGTACTGCCTGTGAATTCCATTTTGAGAATTCTCGACATGTAGCTTGTTCAGCACACTTGGTAAGATAGGAAGATGAATTTCAACAAGATGAGTTTTAAAAGGCATTAAACAAGTTATAGTCCTCCTTAATTGATAACTTGTCATTGTCTAGTGTGCTACTCAGGAGATGCATAAAGGGTACAGCATTTAGCCTCCAATGTCAAGATAGGCCTTTCAAAACCTCTTATACAATTCCAACACAATTCTTGCCATAGCTCACAATATTCAGTCCCCTATAAAGATTCTATCCCATATATTCAGATTGCATAAACTGCAATCAGCATACAGTTATAGCTCTGAAAAAATATATATCCGGTCCAACCCCAGACCTAACTGACAAGATACATTTTGTGAGATACATGTTTTGATTGTTATATTTTCTTTAAACCTTTATTTTGGACATTATAAACTTCAGTTGCTGAAAGTATACAGATGTTTTAAAAATCAAAAAGTATTTTGAATAGTTTTTGGAATGCAGTTGGATAGATTGCATAAATTGCAGTCACAATACTTCATAGGTATTATACATTTGGATATAATTCTATATTGGAATACATTAATAAAAACTGTAATAAAAACATGACAATATTAAATCAAATTGTATGGCATAAAAGTATTAGTAGACATAAGATTTAGGTAAAACGTGGTAAAGTAATAAATTTTACAAGTTACATTCTGTCGCATATTTGTAAAGGTGGGTGCTTTCAAGTGGTTTGTCCACCCTCATTTCAACCAATGAGAAAAGAAGAAAATTGGAAATGTTTTCCTCTAAAAAGCACGTAAATCTCATTGTTCGGTTACTACAGATTGTTTCTCCCTCGGAAGTAGGTATGAATCTAGAAATGTACAAATGATAAGACAATCAGTGGAGTGCAAACTCAACGTTATTACAATTAAACCACTTTTCCTCGAGTTTTTTTTTAATAACCTTCTCTACAACTACAAACCTGAAAAAAATAGATGTTTTCATCTAACCAAGGAGTCTTCAAGCAATGCACATCCAAAACTTGCTCTGAAAACTCTGCTCACAAATTGCACCACAGCCACTTAAAAAAATACACACTCTAAACTAAAATTGAGTAACACTATATCCCAAAATAGATCCTTTAAAAGAATTCCAGAATCTGAATCCAGTTCCTTATCTTCACCAAAAATTAATGAATCCTTTCTTGGGCCACAGCCTATCTATATACAAAGTTTCATTGAAATCTGTCCAGTAGTTTTTTTTTAAGATATATTGCTTATAGACAAACAAACTAAGAAGAATGAAAACACCAACTCCACATATATTCAGGATAAAGGTGACAAGGAAATAAGTGAAAACGTACGTAGCAAAAAACTATGAAAGTGATCCTGTGTGCTTCAAACCTATTATGAAAGCTTGCCAAGAATAATACATTAACCTCCAAATCCAAATATGTCTCTGTTATTTAACAGTTGTCATGGCTAAATGGATTAAAAGCACAATGCACGACAGTTTATGCCATGTTATCTTCAATGAATATCTCATAAGCTAACTCCAAATCCAAAGAATTACCAATGCTGAATCTATATCTAAGGCCAGTAATTATTATTATTCTTGGCAAGCTTTCATAGCAGGTTAGAAGGATACAGGATCACTTTCATCAGGAACAACATGGTGACTTGGTGGTTAGCACTGCTGCCTCACAGTGGCAGGTTCCTGGGTTTGATTTGACTGTCTGTGAGAAGCTTGCACATTCTCGTCATGTGTGTGTGGGTTTCCTCCAGTTTCCTTCCACAGTCCAAAGATATGCAGGTTAGGTGGATTATCCATGCTAAATTGCCCATAGTGTCCAGGAATGTGCAGCCTAGGTGGATTAGCAGGGTTCAGTGAGGGGCTGGGTCTTGATGGGATAGTTTTCAGAGAGTTGGTGTGAATTCAGTGAGCCTGTTTCCACACTGTAGGGATTCTATGACTTCTATGATATTTGTATGCTCGTAAAGTAAAACATTTTTAAAAATTATATTCTACTTCTAGATAATATCAGCAAGGTACAAGAAGTTCATGACATGCAGTTCACATTCATGCAAAGGTAGCATGAAACATTAATTTTGAGCTGTTGTATCAGATATCAGCAGTTTTCTTCTTTGAATTATGTAGCACAGGAAGAGGAACAGGTGAATACCAACTTGCACTGAGGTTCACGACTGGAAAGGGCAAGTCACGGGTTAGCCAGTAAGACTTTGGGTTTGAATGATGTAAGGTGCAAAGGAGAGACACACGGAAGTGAGAGTTTGGGGTTCTGGTGTAGGGAGATAGAGGAGAGAAGGGCCAAGTGTCCTGGGATGTTAGAAGACAAGTAAATTGAATGAGAGAGCTAAAGGTCAAAGTTGATCCTGCCAACACTGGAAGGGTGGTTACTGAAGAATTCTGATTTGGCCATGGGTGATATTTTGGTATCGTGGAGGAATACTCAAAAGTCTCATAGGGTGGAAAACAGGAACAGACAAAAACAGTATGAGTTAAAGAGTAAAACTAAAGGCTCTGTATTTGAATGCACATAGAATTCAAAACAAAACAGATAAACTGAGACTTCAAACAGAAATGAATAAGTATGATCAAATATAAATGAAGAAGTATAATCTGGTAGCCATTATGGAGATATGGTTGGAGGATTAAATAGATTGGGACCTAATCTTGAAGTGTAGAGGACATTTAGAATGACAAGAAAGTAGAAAATAGCAGATGCATGGCTCTGTTAATTAAGATAGTGAAAGATGATCTAAGTTGAGGAAACAATCATGTGGAAACTATTTGGGTCGAAATGAGAAATGATAAAGGAAAGAATTTGCTTGTGGAAATGACATACAGCTCTCCTAACCTTAAACAATATGGAGAGTAGGGCATAAAGGAAGATATAACAAGAGCTTGATATAATCCTGCAATGATAATCATGGGAAATCTTAATCTAAATGGTGGGATGGCAGGGGTGGGGGTGGGGTTATGTGTGGACCCAGGGAGATAGTGGCAAAAGAGATCAATCTGAAACTGGTGCAGTTAAGAAAAGAAAGGAGTCAAACAGTCAGGACAGGCAGAGACAAAGCAGAGAACAAGATAGGACTGATAAATTAAATTTCATTTAGTTCAATGCAAGAGGCCTAACAGGGAAGGCAGGTGAACCCAGGCCATGGTTAGGAACATGGGACTGGGATATCTTAGCAATTACAGAACATAAAACATAGAACAATACAGCGCAGAACAGGCCGTTTGGCCCTCGATGTTGCGCCGACCTGTGAACTATTCTCAGCTCGTCCCCCTACACTATCCTATCATCATCCATGTGCTTATCTAAGGATTGTTTAAATCTCCCTAATGTGGCTGAGTTGACTACATTAACAGGTAGGGCATTCCATGCCCTTACCACTCTCTGCGTGAAGAACCTGTCTCTGATGTCTGTCTTAAATCTATCACCCCTCAATTTGTAGTTATGCCCCCTCGTACAAGCTGACATCATCATTCTAGGAAAAAGACTTTCACTGGCTACTGTGTCTAATCCTCTAACCGTCTTGTATGTCTCTATCAAATCCCCTCTTAGCCTTCTTCTTTCCAGTGAGAACAGACCCAAGTCTCTCAGCATTTCCTCATAAGACCTTCCCTCCAGATCAGGCAACATCCTGGTAAATCTCCTCTACACCTTTCCCAATGCTTCCACATCCTTCCTGAAATATGGTGACCAGAACTGTACACAATATTCCAAGTGTGGCTGCACTAGTGTTCTGTATAGTTGCAGCATGATATTGCAGCTCCAGAACTCAATCCCTCTACGAATGAAACCTAACACACCGTATGCCTTCTTAACAGCACTATCAACTGGGGTGGCAACTTTCAGGGATCTATACACATGGACTCCAAGATCCTTCTGCACATCCACACTACCAAGAATATTTCCATTGACCCAGTATTCAGCCTTCCTGTTATTCTTCCCAAACCTCACATTTAGCTGCATTGAACTCCATTTGCCACCTCTCAGCCTGATTCTGCAGTTTATCCAAGTCCCCCTACAACCTGTAACATTCTTCCAAACTATCCACTATCCCACCAACTTTAGTGTCATCTGCAAATTTACTAATACATCCATCTATGTCTGCGTCTAAGTCATTTATAAAAATGACAAACAGCAGTGGTCTCAAAACAGATCCTTGTGACACACCACTAGTAACTGGACTCCAGGCTGAATATTTTCCATCACCAACCACTCCCTGCCTTCTTTCAGAAAACCAGTTTCTAATCCAAACTACTAAATCACCCTCAATTCCATGCCTCTGCATTTTCTCCAACAGCCTACCATGTGGAACCTTATCAAAGGCTTTACTAAAGTTCATGTATACCATGTCAACTACCCCACCCTCATCTACATGCTTGATCACCTTCCCAAAAAACTCAATGAGGTTTGTGAGACACAACTTGCCCTTGACGAAACCATGTTGACTATCTGAAATCAAATTGTTGCTTGCTGGATGATTATAAATCTTATCTCTTATAATCCTTTCCAAAACCTTTCCTACAACAGAAGTATAGCTCACTGGTCTATAATTACCTGGATCATCTCTACTGCCCTTCTTGAACAAGGGCACATTTGCAATCCCCTAGTCCGCTGGTACTAAACCTGTTGACAATAACGACTCAAATATCAAAGCCAAAGGCTCTGCTATCTCCTCCCTAACTTCCCAGAGAATCCTCGGAGAAACATGGCTCAGGGATGGGCAAGACTGACAGCTTGATGTTCCAGGATATAAATGCTACAGGAAGGATAGAAAGAGAGGCAAGAGAGGAGAGGGAGTGGTGTTTTTGATAAGGGAAAGCATTACAGCTGTGCTGAGGGAGGATATTCCCAGAAATACATCCCGGGAGGTTATTTTGGTTCAACTGAGAAATAAGAAAGGAATGATCACCTTATTGGGATTGTATTATAGACCCCCCCAACAGTCAGCAGGAAACTGAGAAACAAAATTGTAAAGAGATCTCAGTTATCTGTAAGAATAATAGCGTGGTTACGGTAGGGGATTTTAACTTTCCAAACATAGGCTGGGACTGCCATAGTGTTAAGGGTTTAGATGGAGAGGAATTTGTTAAGTGTGTACAAGAAAAAGTTCTGATTCAATACGTGAATGTACTGACTAGAGAAGGTGCAACACTTGACCTACTCTTGGGAAGTAAGGCAGGACTGCTGAATGGGGTGTCAGTGGGGGAGCACTTTGGGGCCAGCGACCATAATTCTTTTGTTTAAAAATAGTGATGGGAAAGAATAGACCAGATCTAAAAGTTGAAGTTCTAAATTGGAGGAAGGCCAATTTTGAAGGTATTAGGCAAGAACTTTCAAAAGCTGATTGGGGGCAGATGTTCGCAGGCAAAGGGACAGCTGGAAAATAGGAAGACTTCAGAAATAAGATATCGAGAGTTCAGAGACAGTATATTCCTGCCAGGGTGAAAGGAAAGGCTGGTAATTGTAGGGAATGCTGGATGACTAAAGAAATTGAGGGTTTGGTTAAGAAAAAGAAGGACGCATATGTCAGGTACAGACAAGATAGATTGAATGAATCCTTAGAAAAGTTAACTCCTTCTACCTTTATACTCAAGAGGGAAATCAGGAGAGCAAAAAGGGCAAATAGAATTAAGGAGAATCCAAAGGGTTTTTACAAATATATTAAGGACAAAACGGTAACTCGGGAGCGAATAGGGCCCCTCAAAGATCAGCAAGGTGGCCTTTATATGGTGCTGCAGGAAATGGGAGAGATACTAAACAAATATTTTGCATCAGTGTTTACAGTGGAAAAGGGCATGGGGGAATCTAGAATGTATGGAAATAGATGGTGACATCTTGAAAAATGTCCATATTATAAAAGGAGGAAGAACTGGATGTCTTGAAACACATAAAAGTGGATAAATCCCCAGGATCTGATCAGGTGTACCCTAGAACTCTGTGGGAAGCTAGAGAAGTGATTGCTGGGCCTCTTGCTGAGATATTTGTTTCATCAATAGTCACAGGTGAGGTGCCAGAAGACTGGAGGTTGGCTAACGTGGTGCCACTGTTTAAGAAGGGTGGCAAGGACAAGCCAGGGAACTATACCTCACTGAGCCTGATGTCGGTGATGGGCAAGATGTTGGAAGGAATCCTGAGGGACAGGATGTACATGTATTTGGAAAGGCAAGGATTGATTAGGGATAGTCAACATGGCTTTGTGCGTGGGAAATCATGTCTCACAAACTTGATTGAGTTGTTTGAAGAAGTAACAAAGAAGATTGATGAGGGTAGAGTGGTGGATGTGATCTACATGGACTTCAGTAAGGTGTTCGACAAAGTTCCCCATGGGAGGTTGGTTAGCAAGGTTAAATCTCATGGAATACAGGGAGAACTAGCAATTTGGATACAGAACTGGCTCAAAGGTAGAAGGCAGAGAGTGGTGATGGAGGGCTTTTTTTCAGATTGGAGGCTTGTGACCAGTGGAGTGCTACAACGATGGGTGCTGGGCCCATTACTTTTCATCACTTTATAAAAATGATGTGGATGTGAGCATAAAAGGTATATTTAATAAGTTTGTAGATGACACCAAAATTGAAGGTGTCATGGACAATGAAGAAGGTTACCTTAGATTACAACAGGATCTTGATCAGATGGGCCAATGCGCTGAGAAGTGGCAGTTGGAGTTTAATTTAAATAATTGCTGCATTTTGGGAAAGCAAATCTTAGCAGGAGTAATACACTTAATGGTAAGGTCCTAGAGAGTGCTGCTGAACAAAGAGACCTTGGAGTGCAGGTTCACAGCTCCTTGAAAGTAAAGTCGCAGGTAGTTAGGATAATGAAGAAGGCACTTGGTATCCTTTACTTTATTGGTCAGAGTATTGAGTACAGGAGTCAGGAGGTCAAGTTTGGGATGTACAGGACATTGGTTAGGCCACTTTTGGAATATTGCGTGCAATTCTGGTCTCCTTCCTATTGAAAGGATGTTGGGATACTTGAAAGGATTCAGAAAAGATTTACAAGGATGTTGCCAGGATGAAGAATTTGAGCTATAGGTAGAGGTTGAATAGGCTTGGGTTGTTTTCCCTGGAGTGTCGGAGGCTGAGGGGTGACCTTATAGATGTTTATAAAGTCATGAGGAGCATGGATAGGATAAATAGACAAAGTCTCTTCCCTGCAATGGGGGAATCCAGAACTAAAGGGCATAGGTTTAGGGTGAGATGGGATAGATATAAAAGAGACCTAAGGGGCAACCTTTTCAAGCCGAGGGTGATACGGAATGAGCTGCCAGAGGAAGTGGTGGAGGCTAGTACAATTGCAACATTTAAAAGACATCTGGATGGGTATATGAATAGGAAGGGTTTGGAGGGATATGGGCCAAGTGCTGGCAGGTGGGACTAGAATGGGTTGGGATATCTGGTTGGCATGGAAACCGAAGGGTCTGTTTCCATGTTGTACATCTCTATGACTCTTCATATCACTGGAAAAGTCATATTGGAAAAGATATCCTGAATGAAGAATTCATAGAAGCCAACTTGAAGACACTCTTCGAACAGTATTGTCTGGAGCTAACCAGAAAAACAGTCTATATTAGACCTTGTTTTATACAATGAAAGAGCTTTAAGTAAAGATTTCATAATGCAGGAGGCCCTAAGTAGCAGCAACCATAAGATAAGTGAATTTTGCATTAACTTTGAAGGAGAGAGAAGTGGGTACAAGAAAGGGCCATTATTTAAATTAAAATAAGGAATTATGAAGGCATGAAGGCAGAACTGGCTAATGTGGATGAAAAAAATTATGTTAGCGGATAGGTTAACTGTGATGCAGTGACAGACATTTAAAGGATATTTCAGAATATATACAGAATTAATAAGTAAGAGAAACTCCAAGGAGTGGAATCACCATTCATGCAAATTTGAAATGTTACTGATATGATCGAACTTAAAGCAAATGTATATGATTATACAAAGATATGTAAGCAGGTAAGAACAAGTTGGGTAAATTACAAAAACAGCAAAGAATGACTGAAAATTTAATAAAGATGGGAAAACCAGAAGACAAGAGAAAACTAACCATAAATATACATCAGATTCGAACAGTTTCTATAAATATTTAAAGAAGGAAAGTAATCATTTGTCCCATAGAAAATCAGACCGGTGAATTCATAATGGAAATAAGGAGAAGGCAGATGAATCAAACTAGTATTTTGCAACAGTCTTCTTTACAGAGAATAACAGTAACGACACAGAACCCAGCACTAAATCAGGAAATGGAAGGGAGTTAGGAATTCAGGGAAATCACAACTGAAGTGGAAATCAGTAAATTGATGAAGAATGGGGCTAATAAATGCTCAGGTCATGATGGACCCCAGACAAGGTTCTTGAAAGAAGTGGCTAGTGAGATAGTTGATGCATCGGTTTTAATTTTCCAAAGCTCCCTTCATTTGGGGATGGTCCTATTAGATTGGAAAATATTGAACATAAATCCTTCATTCAAAAAGGGAAAGAAATAGAAAGAAGGAAATTACTAGCTAGTTAGCTTAACATCAGTCATGAGGAAAATGTCAGAGACTATCATTAAAGAAATAATAGCAGAACACTTGGCTAAGTTCAAAGTGCAGTAATCTGGCAAAATCAATACAGTTTTGTGAAAGGGGAATCATGTTTGGTCAATCAATTGCATTCTTTGAGGTAGCATTGGCTGTCAATGGGGAGGCAATGACCTAGTGATATTATCATTGGACTGTTAATCCAAAGACCAAAGTAATGTTCTGAGGATGTGGGTTTGAATCCTGCCATGGCAGATTGTGGAATTTGAGGGTAATAAAAAAATCTGGAATTTAGAGTCTAAATGATGATCGTGATTGCCAGAAAAAAACTTTTTGGTTCACTTGTGTCCTTTAGGGAAGGAAACTGACATCGATACCTGGTCTGGCATAAAGTAACTTCAGACCCACAGCAATGTGATTGTTTCTTAACTATCCTCTGGGCAATTAGGGATGAGAAATAAATGCTAGCGTAACCAGCGATGCCCCCATCCCATGAATGAATTAATGATATTTTTAAAAATAAAAGAGAACAGGTGGATGTACTGTATTTAGACTCCCATCTAAGGCTTTAATAAGGTTCCACATCAAAGATTGTTGCTGAAAATAAGAGCTCGTGGTGTAGGCAGACATTGACATGGATTGTCGATTAGCAGGTGTACTTGAATTATTTTCATATTAGGCAATAGGGAGACCATATCTAGAGTACAATGTACACTATTGGTCATCTTTCTGAAGGATCAATGTAAATGTGCCATTGATCAATGCTGGGGCCTCAACAGTTTACAATTTACACATATGACTTCAATAAAGGTACGGAAGGTATGGTTGCCGAAGTTTGCTATATATAAATATAAACAATCATAGTAAATGGAAAATGTCAAATGAGGTAAAAGGATGCTTGTCGGACTGGATGCCTGTGATGAACGAAGTGCCTCAGGAGTCAGTGCTGGACCCTTTACTGTTTGTTATCACAGAATCCCTACAGAGTGGAGATAGGCCATTTGGCCCAACAAGTTCACACTGACCCTCGGAAGAGTAACCCACCCAGACCCATTCTCCTACCCTATTACTCGACATTTCCCCTGACTAACGCACCTAACCTACACATCCCTGAACACTCTAGGCAATTTAGCGTGACCAATTCATCTAATTTGCACATCTTTGGACTGTGGGAGGAAACCGGAGCACCCGGATGAAACCCATGCTGACACGGAGAGAATATGCAAACTCCACACAGACAGTCAATCGAGGCTGGAATCGAACCTGGGTCCCTGGCACTGTGAAGCAGCAGTGCTAACCATTGCTGTATTGATTATCTATATCAACAATCTGGATGAGAATATACAAGTCATGAATAGTAAGTTTGCAGATGACATTAAAATAGGCATTATCTTGGACAGTGAGGAAGGTTATCAGAAATTACAAAGACCTTGATCAGCTGGGCAAGTGGGCTGAAAAATGGCAAATGGAATTTAATATAGATAAGTGTGAGGTCTTGCATTTGGAAAGTCAAATCAAGGCAGAAGTTTCATAGTGAATGGTTGGGCCTTAAATGTAGTGGAGGAGAGGGACCTTGGAGTTCAGGTTCACAGTTTTCTAAAAGTGGAGTCAGAGCAGTGAAGGTTTTTGGCACACTGACCTTCATCAGTCATATCAAAATTGGAAAGTAATTTTGCAGTTGAACAGGATGTTGGTGAGGCTGCACTTTGGGTATTGTGTTCAATTTCGGTCACCTTGCTATAGGAAGGATGTCATTAAAGTGAAAGAGTGCAGAAGAAATTTACGAGGATGTTGTCAGGACTCAACAGTCTGAGTTATAAGGAGATGGTGGACAAACTAGGACTTTTTTTCTTTCGAGCGTAGGAGATTAAGGGGATCTTATAGAAGTGTATAAGATCATGAGAGATATGGATAGGGTGAATGCAATCAGTCTTTTTTTCCCAGGGTTGGGGATTTGAGGACTGGAGGGCATCAGTTTAAGATTAGAGAGCAATGAACAAAAAGGAACCTCAGGGGTAATTTGTTTTACGCTTATGCATGGTACGCATATGGAATGAGCTCCAACGGAAGTGGTTGAGGCAGGTACATTAACAATATTTAAAAGGCATTTGGACAAATACAGGAAAGATTTAGAAGGATTTGGGCCAAATGCAGGAAAATGGGGTTAGCATAGATGGATATTTTTATCGGCATGGACCACTTTGGGCCAAAAGGCGTGTCTCTGTGCTGTAGGATTCTATGACTCTATGATAAAGATTTGAGCAGCTATTGTGACACTCCAGGTTAGAGAGGCTTGAGAGTTTTCCAAGACAAATCTTCAAAAGTGAAGCCTAAGATGTCATCTATTTAAAATAGATTAGGCCAATTCTTTTTCTCAGAGTGGTGAACCTTTGGAATTCTCTTTCTGAAAAGATGTGGAAGCACAGTGCATTTTTATTTTTAAGCCGACGTAGATAGATTTTTATGAAGCAAAGGATTGAAAAGTTATCAAGGGTAGGTGGGGTATTTGGATTTGAATTTACAAACAGATCAGTTGAGTGTAGAATGACAGAGCTGGCTTGAGGGCTGAATAAGTGGTGCTGGAAGAGCACAGCTGTTCAGGCAGCATCCAAGGAGCAGTAAAATCGACGTTTCAAGCAAAAGCCCTTCATCAGGGATCCAGATGAAGGGCTTTTGTCCGAAACGTCGATTTTACTGCTCCTCGGATGCTGCCTGAACTGCTTTGCCCTTCCAGCACCACTAATCCAGAATCTGGTTTCCAGCATCTGCAGTCATTGTTTTTATCTTGAAGGCTGAATAGCCTGCTCATGCTTCTGATTCCTGTGTACATATAAATCACAAAAAAATAATCCCTACAGTGTAGAAACAGGCCATTTGGCCTAACAAGTCCATGCTGACCCTCCGAAGAGTATCCCACCCAGACCCATTACCCTACCCTATTACTCTACATTTCCCCTGACTAATGCACCTAACCTACTCATCCCTGACCATTATGAGCAATTTAGCATGTTTGATTCACCTAACCTGCACATCTTTGGACTGTGGGAGAAAACCAGAGCACCCAGAGGAAAACCACACAGACATGGGGAGAATGTGCAAACTCCACGCAGAAATATTGCAGGTAAATTTAAAATTTTAACAAAAGGTACTCTTGAACGTTCCTTAATACAAGACATTGAAACAACCCATTACTCATCGCAACCATAAGAATTTATGTGCATCCACACAAATAAACAGAACTCTTAGGTAAATTTGCGTAATGCCATTTTGTCTCGACAATAAAGTACTTGAGTAATAGCCAATGGCAAACTGTCCCAAACGCATTCTGATTGGGTCTATATGACAACAATTCAAAATCTCAGTACAAGAAGTGGTGAAAGCTGGTACAATTACATTTAAAAGGCATCTGGATGGGTATATGAATTGGCAGGATTCAGAGGGGTGTGGGCTAAACGCTGGCTAATTGGTCTAGATTAATTTAGGCTATTTGGTTGGTATGTACGAGTTGGACCAAAGGATCTATTTCTGTACTCTACATTTTTATGATTATAAGAATCTAGATTTCTTGCATATTACATTTTGTATTAATTCACACATAGCTATAATATAGTGTAGGGTTGACATTAAAAATACAATTCAAAATTAGTTGGAAAAGTGGTTTCAAAAGATCGAAGAGAGGAAGTTTTTTCGAGGAACCGAACTGGGACACCATATCCACAATGGATAGCATTCTGTTCAGAGTTTTAATGATGTACAACAAAGCTGATTTTAAAATTGTTGTATAAAGTTCTCCAAGACATAGAAAAGGCGAGGGCTAAAAAATGAAGTCGTGGGAGTCACTGATAGTTAAGAGTGCCTAAAGATAAGGAAACCCACAAGCAGAACAGAATCCTTCCAGTTTGGAAACAGGCCATTCCACCCAACAAGTCCACACTGACTCTCCGAACAGCAACTCACTCAGACACACCCCCACCCTGTCCCTGGAACCCTGCATTTGCCATGACAAATCCACCTAGCCTGCACATCCCTGGACACTACGGGAGTTTTGTGCCAAACCTGCACATGTTGTTTTGGTTCTGTTCGCTGAGCTGGGAATTTGTGTTGCAGACGTTTCGTCCCCTGTCTAGGTGACATCCTCAGTGCTTGGGAGCCTCCTGTGAAGCGCTTCTGTGATCTTTCCTGGGGCATTTGTAGTGGTTTGTCTCTGCCGCTTCCGGTTGTCAGTTCCAGCTGTCCGCTGCAGTGGCCAGTGTGTCACATCGACCTGGACCCAATATACTGGCCACTGCAGCGGACAGCTGGAACTGACAACCAGAAGCGGCAGATTCAAACCACTACAAATGCCGGAGGAAAGATCACAGAAGCGCTTCACAGGAGGCTCCCAAGCACTGAGGATGTC
>NC_057711.1:89097183-89127084 GCF_004010195.1 Chiloscyllium plagiosum
CAGGCCACACACATAGACTGGCCTTAAAAACATCCTGTCTAATCGCCTTCTTTCTGTCCCCACTACTATTTCCCTAATGCCCACTTGCATCTTGTCATTGACCTGTAGGGGAACATTACACACAGGCCAGCAATCTGACAATTCCAGACATGAGCTTTTATTGATGGCCACTAAAAGGGAATGGTGAGGAAATGGCTACAGGTTGCCGACTACACTCGGGTTCCAAACTAGATACTGGCATCTTGACTGTGACAGTCCATGGTGCTCTTCAGCACCCAGCTCTCAGTGACTGAAACTGGGTGTCAATCAGGTCCTCTCTGTCTTCCAGCACCTGAGGAACAGCTTCTTCCTGTTCAATGTCCTTATCCTTATCATCGGATGTCTGCTCCCGTTCCCCAGCAAATCAACCTAGGATTAAGCCTTATTGACAGCTGTACGAATAGCCTTTGCCTCCGGCTGAATTGCCAATGTGTGAATAGACATAGTCAAAAAGTGTGGCACTGGAAAAGCACAGCTGGTCTGGCAGCATCTGAGGAGCAGGTGAGTCAACGTTTTGAGCATAAGCTCTTCATTAGGAATTCGACCACGTTCCTGATGAAGAGCATATGATCGAAATGTCATTCCTGTTCCTTGGATGCTGCCTGACCTGCTGTGCTTTTCCAGCACTACACTCTTGACTCTGATCTCCAGCATCTGCAGTCCTCACTTTCTCCTTGCTAATAGGCATAGCCCATTAGTCATGGATTCTGCTTGTAAGCAGGGGGCTGCCCTGAGGCATGGTCTGTCTAATCTATGAGCTGGGTGTTTATTGCTGTACCCAAAGTATTACTGGGCCTTTGAATGTTAGTTTCCAGTGCAGTCTTCAATGGAGGCCTGTGCTTTCAACATGTCCTGCAAATGTAGCAGAGGAAATTATGAGGGATTGGCAAACGTGAGATGTCAATGTCTGTGGATGAGGGCTTCGTGCGGCTGGTGCCCCTGAATCCTGCCCTGAGATCTTATTTGTTGGGATCTCCTCGCAGTCGGTGATACTCATTCTGTGTTGAAAATTCTTTCCTTTCAGCCTGTTCAGGGCATTTGGTCAGAGAGGAAGATGAATGTTATTTCAATGAGTTTGCTGTTAATCAAGTGTTTAACAAGCTATAATCCCCATTATTTGGAAACTCATTGCTGCCCAGTGAGAAATTCAGCTCGCTGCCCGGCAAAACCATCAAAGCTGTAGCAAGCTGCTGCTGACCTCAGCATCGGCCTTGACCTCTCACCTGATTCTACCACGCATCACCAGCTCATGTCACTTCAACCCCAATAAGATTCTATCCAATGTTTCCCAACTATAATGTCTGTCCTTTTCAGATCAACTTTCTATTCTCAATTTGGTGTATTTCCCTGATGGCCCTGAATTAATGCTACTATAAACTCCATACCCCATCATCGTACAGTTGCAAAATGTATAAATTATTCTACTGCTAATCATGTCTGAAATACTATATTGTATCTTCAAACATCTTTTTGTCACTCCTTTGGAGTGTATCATTCAAAACTTTGTTAGAGTCTGAATTGCATACAGTGACAGTTATTTTAAATTTAGTATCTGTTTTCCATCTTTTGTACAGTATGTTGAGACTAAGGCAAACATAGGTATACATTTGAACAGAGCTAACCTTATTATTGACTGGCATTCAAAATAGTTGAGCATTTTTATATATTCAAGCATTCTCAAGGAGAACAAGTTAGGCTTATCGCTGTCGTACTGAGCACAAGCAAGAACTTTTAAAAAAAATTTATTCATGGGACGTGGGCATCACTGGCTAGACCAGCATTTATTGCCCATCCCAGAGGCCAGTTCAGAGTCAACCAGGCTCTGGAGTAGCATATAGGCCAGACTAGGTAAGGATGGTAGTTTCCATCTCTAAAGGGCATTAGTGAACCAGATGGGTTTTTTTCAACAATGGACACATGGTCATCATTAGACTATTAGACTTAGTAGCCACACACGGAGATGACAAGCAACATGAATTCGACTGGACAACACTACTATTATAGGACAAGTCAAACAGAGAACAGCCAGGGAATTCCTAGAGGCATGGCACTCATCCACAGATTCAATCAATAAGCACATCGATCTGGTCCGGCCACTGCAACGGACAGCTGGAATTGACAACCGGAAGCGACAGATTCAAACCACTACAAATGCTGGAGAAAAGATCACAGAAGCGCTTCACAGGAGGCTCCCAAGCACTGAGGATGTCACCTAGACAGGGGACGAAATGTCTGCAACACAAATTCCCAGCTCGGCGAACAGAACCACAACAACGAGCACCCGAGCTACAAATCTTTTCACAAACTTTGAACCTGCACATCTTTAAAGCGCCCAGAGGAAGTTAATGCAGACACAGCGAGAATGTGCAAACTCCACACAGATGGTCACCCAAGGCTGGGATTGAACCTGGGTCGCTGGTGCTGTGAGGCAGCAGTGCTAACCACTGAACCAGCGTGCTGCCCTTTAATGGAGCCAAGAAACATTGGAGATTTGAGAAGTTCAGAAGTAGAGTTATCTGATAAAAGCTGAAATTATGATGTTAATTAGACACTTGGAAGCAGTCTCAGCAGTTCTAGTGAACTTAGCCTAAGGAGCAGAAAAACGATAAAGACATTGTTAAAAAAAAACACACACAAAACACCATATTATAGTCCAACAGATTTATTTGGAAGTACAAGCTTTCAGAGTACTGTTCCTTCGTCAGGTAGCTAGTGGGACAGGATCGGAGGGGACTTTTTTTATATAACACTCTGAAAGCTTGTACTTTCAAATAAACCTGTTAGACCATAACCTGGTGTTGTGCGATTTTTTAACGTTGTCCACCCCAGTCCAACACCAGCACCTCCATATCACGATAATGACATGAGCAGCCATTGTGTCATTCCAGGTCAGAGAGGTTTGAGAGTTCTCCAAGGCTAGATCTTCAAAAGTGAAGCATTTGAATTCGCTTGTGAAGGAAATGCGGTTTTAATTTAATGAGGTTTGGTGACCACGGTGTCTCTGACAATCTGGAGGGATCGATCTTGGTCAATTTGGCCATTGAAAGTTCAGTCTGTTTTGTGTTCAACTACAATTTGTCTATCAATTCATAATTACCTCACGTTAATCCTGAATGGGAGTATACGTGACTCCATGCATACTGTTTAGAATGACCATCTTTTGCTCATTATACCTATTAGTCATTATTACTTATGTTCAAGTTTGTACAGTACAGTTTCTTTTTGGCATTTCAATTTGTTCATTTTCTTTTCCTTCATTCACCCACCATGAGGTTTTATTTTTTTTTAAGTTTTGATTATAACAAAGATAGACTTGTCCTCATACTTCTAAAAGCTGAGGTCATAATACTACAAATATAAATAAATGTATAAGTCACCCTGCCACTTTTGTAATCCTATTTAATCTTCTGTTTTCTCTTATGGCCACTGCAACTTCAACATCAACACCTGCGTTGAAAGCAATCTTCTCAATATGATGGTCCATTGCTTTTTATGAGCATGGTTGATGTCCTCCAGTATCCAAGGCCATGAAGATACACAAATTGTACATCTACTGCACTGATGCAGGGACATCCCATCACCTGGAATTATTGAAAACAATGATGGAAGGATTGGGGACCATCTAGGTAGCCTTGGGGATGTCCTGAAAGGAATGTAGTGGAGAAATTGGCACCTGTTTCTCCTCCACCTGCATCCTCCGTCTCCTTGAAAGGAAGGGCCTCCTGGATTGAGATTCAAGTGCCTCATCTCTATCTTGCATAGCCACTGTTGCTCTGCACTCATAGCTTAATTAATGGAATGTAGGTCTGAGAACATGTGGATCAAACATGTCCTGTTCATTGCCATCCTCTCCATAGAGTAAGCTATGTGCTCAATTGTCTAAGGCAAGACAGAACTCATGGTATGCATGGATTCTTCCAACCCCTGTGCAAAGTTGGATGTGGGCCCTAGCATCTCAATCACATTTTCCCCTAGCCCCTCCTACATGTCCGGCAGGCATTTTGAAGGAAGATGTGAAGCCAGATTCCCAAATACTCAGGGTGCTTCTGGGGCTGATCAGGCCCCATGACAGTTCCAGGCTGATGGGTCTCTCGTCACAACCTCCATCAACTATTGGGTGGGTATGTGGCATGCTCACCAGATTTTTATCTGCCCCCTTCGTGGACCATGTTTGGAGGTTGCTGATAAGGCAGGTTCTGATGCATCCTTCGCAGCACTGGCTTTATTTTACTTTGTATTCTTTCATGGTACGTGGACAGCATTTATTACTCATCCCTATTTGCCCTTGGGAATGTAACATGAGGCAACTTCAGGATTGCTATAATGCACGTGAGTGTAGGTGCACCCATTTTGCTGTAAGAAGGGAGTTCCAGGACTTTAGTCCAATAGCAATAAAGGAACAGCAACACAGTTTCAAGTCAGGATAGTGTGCGGCTTGGGGGGAACTTACAGTCGGTAGTGTTGACATGCATTTGCTGTCCTTGTCCTTCTAGGTAGGATGGGTTGCAGATTTGAAAGTTCAAGGAGTTTTGGTGAATTACTCAAGTGAATTTTGTAGGTGGTACTTTCCATTGCCAATGTGCATAATAGGTAGAATCAGTGCATGCAACATGAAATGGATGACAAGCTAATTGTGCGCTCTACTTTGCCTTGGATGGTGTCAAACTTCATGAATGTTGTTGGATCTGAACCATCCAGTCATGTGAAGAGTTTCCATCACACTCCTGACCTGTGTCTTTTAGATGATGAGCAGGCTTTGGGAGTCAGGGTGTGAGTTGCTTACCACAGATTTTCCAGTCTCTGTCATGCTGCTTCTGCCACAGTATTTATGTGTCTAGTCCAGCTCAGTGCCTGATCAATGGAATCCCAAAGATGCCCCCAGAGATGGAGTCTACTGGTTCTGAGATGGTGTGGGACCTTGACATTTAATGAACTTTACTTCTAGTGGAAAAGAAGCAGAATCACATTAAGATTTATCAGAGTTATGAGATGTTTAATATTTCCACGAGATGCCTCCTGTGTGCCCATTGTTCCACTAGGATGATTGCCTCTTCCTCCCTACCCTTGGTCGGTCCAGCTTCATCATCCTTCACACACCGCCTCCTCTGTCCCTCACAACTATCTCAGTGATCTCCATTCCATTCTGTTCAGCTACAATGAGAAGCCTGAGGTCTTCGACCACTCCTCCCCCTCTTCATTTTCTCTCCTTGGAATTTTAGATCTGTCCTGCATGACAAAGTGCAGTTAGTGACATGTCAACTGTTACATAAGACCCCTTATCTACATGCAACCCCATCAAATAAATTGACCTGTCATTTATATGATGCATCCAAGCATGAAGACTAGCCAAACTTTCACAAACTCTGGTTTCAGTAGCACTAAAACTAATATCAGATTCATCCTGCTAGCATAATTCTTCATTCAACTCATTGCTGATGCCTCATGAGTTTTTAAGAGAATAAAGCCTAGCACTTGCCCTATGAATTATAACAGATCATTCATCTATTTCTTGCATTAAAACCAGATTCCATTATGGACTCTGGAGTTGCTTAACTCCTCAGCCATCTCTCTCCAGGCCTCGGTGGTCAGGCAAGAGGATCTACTGATTCTACCTGCAGGAAAGAGCACCACCAGCCAGAACATGCAAGGATGCATTGTAGTCTTGCATATTAACAAGTATCAAAATATTAGAAAAAGGCAATTCATCCTACAGCAGTCAATTCTTCCAGTGAAAATATAAATTTACCATATTAAAGATTGGGGCAAGCAAATGGAGAGCCATGCACTCTCTAAGGAACATGTGGCACAGCCAAGCAGCAATCTGGAATGCACTTGCTCATTGAACTAATTGATTGATTGATTACTTGTCATGTGTACTGAAGTATAGTGAAAAGTATTGTTTACAAGCAGTACAGGCAGGTCATAGTAAGCAAGGATGTACAGATTAAAAAGATTTAGGCGAAAGTGAGGACTGCAGATGCTGGAGATCAGAGTCGAGAGTGTGGTGCTGGAAAAGCAGGTCAGGCAGCATCCAAGAAGCAGGAAAATCGACGTTTCAGGCAAAAGCCCTTCATCAGGAATGAGGGCTAGGAGCCTTGGGGGTTTAAAAAGATTTAGACAGAGGTGTACAGGTTACATTGTATAGGGTGCGTACGAGGTGGGATCAACGTTAGCTAGATCAGCATTATTTGAGGCTACAGATTCCAGTCATCAGTCTAATAATGGGCAGGAAGAAGCTGTTCCTGAACCTGCTAATGCATGTGTTCAGGCTTCTGTATCTTCTGCCTGATGAAAGAGCTTGTAGGAGATCATAACCAGGGTGTGATGGGTCTTTGATTATGTTATCAGCCTTTTTGCAGCAGCAGTGTAAATGGAGTCCATGGATAGAAGATTGGCTTCCTTAATGGTCTGGACTGTGCACACCACCTTCTGTAGTTTCGTATGGCTGTGGGCAGAGTAGTTGCCATACCAGGCCATTATGCACCTGGACAGTGTGCTTTCAATGGGGCATCTGCAGAAGTTGGTGAGGGTCCTTATGGACATGCCGATTTTCCCAAGTCGCCTGAGGAAGGAGAGGCACTGTTGTTCCTTCTTGACCATCGCATCTACGTGTGAAGTCCAGAAGAGGTTGTCAGTTATCGTCACTCCAAGGAACTTGACGCTCTCCACCCTCTCAATGTCAGTTCTGTTGATGTAGATAGGAGCACATTCGCCTCCTTTCTTTCTGAAGTCAATGAGCAGTTCTTTAGTTTTGCTGATGTTGAGAGAGAGGTCATTCTCATTGTATCACGTCACCAAGCCCTCTATATCCATTCTGTATTTTGACTAGTCATTGTCAGGTATCTGTCCTACTAAAGTGGTGTCATTAGCAGACTTAGATGGCATTTGTTCAGAATTTGGCAACATAGTTGTGGGTGTACAGGGAGCAGAGTAGGGGTCTGAGGATGCATCCTTAGGGGGCTCCAGTGTTGAGCATTATAGTGATTGTGGTCTGTGGGTCAGAAAGCTGAGGATCTAGTTGCAGAGGGCAGTCAAGACCAAGGTCACAGAGTTTTGAGATCAGTCTGGAGGGGATAATGATGTTGAAGGCAAAGCTGTAGTCAATGAGCAGGAGTCTGACGTTGTTCAGAAGTTTCAGGGATGACTTAGGGTTAGGGATATGGCACACTCACTGATTAATAAAAGCCAGAGATTTTGAAATGTCAGCTGTCCGAAGGCACAAATGTAGCGCTCATGGGAGTTTACATCCACTGCAGTACAAATAAATTTAGAGAGAATTTTGATTCAATGTTACTTATTTCAGGAATGAACAAATATATTTTCTGTGATGTTCTTCTCTGGCTTCAAAATGGTTCTTCCTTAAGATTTTTCGAAGAAGAATCCGCATTGATGTAATGTCTGGCAGCACCATACACCCACACAGAAGTAGTCACGCTGTTTAATAACAGGCATGAAATTACTGCAACTTCCTGCATCAAACTAAATCTAATCTACTGGAAGCTACAGAATGCAGAATTCAGTAATCGTTGCAAGAAAACTCGGTGATCGTTGAGAGAAATGTCTTTCTGTTGTATTTGACAAAAAGCATATTAATGAGACATTGTCCCTTTGATTCCTGGCCTTGGCAATCCATGTTTTAAAAGCAGTATTTTGCCAATGATGAATCATTTCTCTCACTGGCAGCATTCATCCCAGCGCTTAGGTTAATTATGTTCAGGGCTCAGGAGAAATTTCAGAGAGCATTATTTTTATACAGGTTTAGCTGGTACTCAGGAATAATAGATTGTAGGAGGTGCTATTTATGAAATAAGACATTCAACCAAGACCTTGTCTGCTTGTTCACATGGATCTAAAGATGTTATCCTTTGTGAAAAATAAATACTCCTGTGTAACCTACTATACTGGTCAATGTTTGTGTCAGTCAATAGTTCTAAACAGTTTATCATATTTGCCTTATTGTTGATTCTGGGATCTTGCTATTTTTTAAATTAGTTGCTGTATTTGTTTATATAACAACTGAAATTTCAAAAGTAATGCCTGACATTGAGGCGGCTCTGAGAAAATAAAAGGCTATACAATTCTTTCTACATGTATTTTAAAATTTTAAAGTCTAGGGAAAATCTGTTCTACTTGAATGATGTCTTAAACGTTGATTGGATAATATTGCAAGATTTCTGTAACTTTTTCCCTATTGTAATATAATAGCAGCAGTTAAAATTGAAGTGATCTTTCCTGATAAAATGTTAAAAATGGACACCTGAAGTTCAATTATCTGCAGCCGTGCTCAAAAGAAAAGAAAATCCATGGACCTCTGCAACGCAACAAAATAATTGTTTTCCTGTATAAATGTAAATGATACAAATGAAACTTATTTTACTTACATAATGCAAAACTTGTTTCTGGTACAGAACAACAATTCTGTCAAAACGTGAAGGTACATTCAATTATCACATTAGCATGTCATGCTCTATGTTCATTGGTTCGGTTATGCTATTGTTTGTTGGCTGTTGTCAAGGCTTGTAAATGGAGATGGGTAGACTGTCACTGTGAGGTAAGTAAATTGTCACACTGAGGTTGGTGGACTGTTACTTTGAGATTGGTACTCTGTCACAAGATTGGATAATTTGTAGAACAGACAGACCTAGGTACATAATTCTTTAAAGTTTGCATCACAGTTGGACAGTATAGTTAAAAAGGCATTTGACACGCTTGTCTTCATTGTTCAGTCCTTTGAGTATAGGAATTGAGATCTTATATTGAGGTTGTATAGGATATTGGTAAGGCCTCTTCTGGAATACTGTGTGCAGTTCAGATCGGGGAGAAAGTGGGGACTGTAGATGCTGGAGATCAGAGCTGAAAATGTGTTGCTGGAAAAGCGCAGCAGGTCAGGCAGCATCCAAGGAACAGGAGAATCGACGTTTCGGGCATAAGCCCTTCTTCAGGGCTTATGCCCGAAACGTCGATTCTCCTGTTCCTTGGATGCTGCCTGACCTGCTGCGCTTTTCCAGCAACACATTTTCAGTGCAGTTCAGATCGCCCAGTTATAGGAAGGATATTATCAAGCTGGAGAGGGTTCAGAAGAGATTTATACAGAGGTGGTTTATATGTCGAATAAACTTCCTGAGGAAGTAGTGGATGTGGGTACAATTACAACATTTAAAAGACATTTGGATGGATACTTGAATAGTTAATGTTTGGAGGGATATAGGCCAGAAGCAGGCAGGTGGGAATATGTTTGGGAATGTGTTCGGCAGAGACTGGTTGGACCGAAGGGTCTGTTTCCATGCTGTATGACTCTAAGACTTTATAAGTATCTTCTTCAAAGGTTACAGAATCCAAGGAAGAAGCCTGTCCAACTGCCTGTCCAATTTTAGTGATTCAATCACATAAAACTATTCAAATCTAATTTCCTTCCCCTTTCCTCACACTTTCAGTTCTATCCCTATATTTGAAGCAGTTATTTGACCAATAACATTGCTCTATTTTGTTCCTCATATTATTTTAATGAGACATATACTGTGAATTTAGTCTTATATTTGTGATGAGGCTTAATGTTACATTATTATTATTATTAGGAAACCTACATTCTAAAGTGGACAGTTTTAAGGTTTAAGTCTGATTTGCATTTCTATACTATATTTGTTAAGAAAGGAGAAGACATAGTTCTAGTTCCATTTTTAGATTTTGAGATCTGAGTCTTGTTTTGGACTGTATGTAGTTTGTGCACATTTAAATGCAATATCTTTATAAAAATGTTCTTGAGTGAATAGTTCACTGCTTTAGAAGACATGGGTAGAACAAGGAAAAGCTTTATTGTTGCATCGGAGTATTTTGACACAGAAAAGCAGAGACAGAAACAAATTTTCTTTTAGAAAGAGAAAGCCATCCAGAGGTCAATGTGTATACAGGCTTCTTTCAGAGAGAAAAGTGGGTCATTCAATGAGAAAAGCTCTTTAACAGCAACAGCATAGCTTAGCAGTTTCCTGAACAGTCAAGGCAAAAGAAAAGAAATCCTGAGTGACTTAGAAGTTAGCAAATGAAAAGGTCCAGAAACAGAAGGCTTTAAGATATCAGAGAGGAAAACATCCTACAAGACTGTTAAATGCAAAACTCCATGGAACATGGTAATAACAAAGAAAGCCATTCAAGCTGTTTTTAGGGGTCTTGTGACATTATAACTAACTGAACGCAGAGGTTTGGCAGAAAGAAATCAAGTACAGTCATGCCAATTAAACAATGAACTAAAATGGAAATAGTGTGATCCTTCATTTAGTATCTATGAGGTTGCCTTTGAAAGTAAATGGGTTAAGCCTTTATTTCCGATATTTGCAATAAGACTATCAAATAATTTTCATATACTTAATAGTTAGTTTGGTTTTAATTTGCTTTTATGTGGAATAAACTTTGATGTTCTTTTCTTAAAAGGGCATTGTAACCTCTAGTGAATACGATCAGTGGCTAATTACCATCACAAAATGCTTCAGGAACTGAGAAATTGTGAATGATGCTAAACATTATGTAATCATCAGTGAATATACATATGCTGATCCTATGGTGGAGAGAAGATAATGATTGAAGGAACTGAAGATGGTTAAGCCTCAGAAGTATCCTGAGGAATTCCTGCAGCGATGTCCTAGAGTTGAGATGACTGATCTCCAAAAGCCTCAACCATCTTCCTCTTTGTCAGATATGACTCCAACCAACAGATTCCCTCTGATTCCTATCGACTCCTTGACAATTAGGGCTCTTTGATATTAGATTTATTCAAATTCTATCTTCATGTCAAGGACTGTCACCCTCACCTCCACTCTGAACTTCCATTCTTTTGTGGATGATTGTAGTACAGCCGTAATAAGATCAGCAGCTGAGTATCATGGTGGAACCCAAATTGGGCATCAGTGGCCCCATTAATACTTAACAAATACATTTGAGACCATTGTCAATTACCACCTCTACTATCACTTTACAGTTAGTCAACAATAGACTGGGCTGAATTTGACTGAGTTGGATTTAATAGAATCCCTGCAGTGTGGAAGCAGGCCATTCAACCCATCAAGTTCACACCAACCCCCGAAGAGCATTGTTGGAGCTGCCCATATTTCAGAGACACAAATGGCTGACAAACCAATTAAAACAGAATTAAAAGCCTGCTCCAGCATTTTGACACAAAATGGCAGACAAGTGATTAAAACAGAACTAAAAGCCTGCGCCAGCATTAAGTGAAACAATGGTACCTTTGAGAAGGGGTTATTCCGAGGCAGGAAGGGAGCATTGCATGAAGAACTACAAGGAATGTTGGGAGAGAGAGTCTTGATAAGAAATGTCCAAAGATAGACCATCTGAAAATTTCTAACAAGCATTAGAGGAGGTAAACTTCTACCAACAGACACAAATAAACTAGAGAGACTGTGGCTCGTAAAAATCTAAAGGATTAAACAAGTTCATTAAACTGCAACATGTGATTGATTTCAGCCTCATTAATAAAAGAACATTGTCCCATTAGGTGAAAAGAATAAGGACAACAAATCTCAGTCCATAAGATGGTCATCATGCAGCTGTGAAAACAGCAGCCAAAGTTATTTTGCAGTAATTAGTTGTATTTTAATTATTCACAAGATTAAGGAATAGTTTCGAGTTAAAGATTCTTCAGATAATCACAGAAGTAGATTCCAACATAGTTATAGATACAAGTATACAACAAGATACATTGATAACTAAAAATCATCAGGGGAGAAGATTCATAGGTGCAAAGGTTAGCTAATCACATCTGGCACACCCTGTAAGAAATAAATTGCTTGCAACACATTAGCGAAAGCATGCTAACCATAGAAGTAACCATAAAACCTTACATATAACTAATATTATGATAGAATTTAATATTATGAATCATACAGCAGTTAGTTAGAACCAGCTGCCTTATATATATCATTAGGACAGTGGGAAAATATATGGGGAGTAACAAAATTTGATAGAGATAGCAAAGGAAAACAATGGGCAATAGAATTCAAACAATCTGGGACATGTCTGAACAAATACAGTCAGTAACCTTGGAATAGAATTAATAGATAAATAGAAAGATTCCAAGGCCTGGCGATTACAATATATGTTAAACATTATGAGATGATGGGAATCCAAGGCTGTTCACAGGAGTGTCCATCATTGATTAGGTGTTTCACAGGATTGCATATACAGAATAAGGAGAAGGGGCACAGTGACTATGTTATATGTGATTATTGTAACACAAAACATAAAAATATTGTATTTCTTTGTAAAAACCAAAGAGTCATTGATCGCTCTCTTCCTATCTGAGTTAAGGTTTAAGGGAACAATTGCGTTCTCACGTCAAGGCCAGATTCAGGTGAAATCTTTGGCCTTCTCCTGCATGAACAGGGGATAGCTTGAATAAGAATAAAGACTGCCATGTGCCTGGATCCTGTCTCCCTCCTCAGTCTTTGTCACCGATCAGGAGGGGCTTCACTCCTATAAGCATCCCACCCATCCCTAGAACCCTGCGTTTCTCATGGCTAACCTACCTAACTTGCACATCTCTGGAATGTCGGAGGAAACCAGAGCACCCAGAGGAAAGTCCACACAGACAGTTGCTTAAGGATGGATTCAAACCTAGGTTCTTGGCGTTGTGAGGCAGCAGTACTAACCATTGAGACATCATACCACCCTTCTCTACTTCTTATGTACAGGACAAACCTGGGCAACTTTCCATACTGTTGGGTAAATGCCAGTGTTGTATCTGTTCTGGAACAGCTTGGCTGTTTATGTGCCAAGTTCTGAAGTATATGTCCTCAATACTATTGCTGGAATATTGACAGGGCTCATATATTTCACAGTATACAATGCCTTCAGCCTTTTCTTATATATTATGTGGAGTGAATTGAATTAGCTAAAAAGTTGTATACATGGAAACCTCTGGAGGAGGCCAAGATGGATCATTTACTCCACACTCCTCGTCACTTCAGAGTGAAGAACTTCATCAGATGTAAGTACAGCAGGTAGATTGGTCGAGAATGTTTTATCTCTCTTCTTGGTTTCTTCACCACTTGTGAGATACAACTGAGTGGCTTGCTTTCTCAAAAGGCATTTAGTAGTCTACCATACTGTTATGCATCTATGGTTTGGAGCTTCTGTTGTGACACTACAGATTTCTTACAGAAACTCAGCACCCATGGACCAGTTGAACCGGGAACATTCCTTATCACAATGGATGTTTTAGCACTTTACACCAGCATCCCCCACAATGACGGCAACAGCCTCAGTTCTCAACACCAACAACTGCCAATCTCTGAGCACCATACTACAACTCACCTGCTTTATCCTCCAGCACAACATTTTCATCTTTGACAGCCAGTTCTTCATCCAGGCACATGGAACAGCTACGAGGACCAAGTTTGCACCCCAATATGCCAACATTTTTATGCACATGTTCGAACATGACTTCTTCTCTACGCAGGACCTCAAATCAACACTATACACCAGGTATATTGCCAATGTTTTCTTCCTCTGGACCAATGGCGAGGAGTCACTGGAACAACTACACAGCGATATCAATGAGTTTCATCCCACCATCAAACTCATCATGGACTACTCTCTAGTATCTGTCTCATTCTTGGACACATGCATCTCCATCAAGGATGAGCACCTCAGCACCTCACTCTACCGCAAACCAAGAGATAACCTCAATGCTACAATTCTCCATCTTCCACCTGAAGCCCTATGCATACTCAGGATCTGTTCAGATGAGGAGGAACGTAACGGGCACTTGGAAGTACTCAAGGATGCCCTCATAAGAACGGGTTACAATGCTCAACTCATCGACCGCCAGTTCCAACGTGCCACAGCAAGGAACCGTAATGACCTCCTCAGGAGACAGACACATGCTGCAACTGACAGGGTACCCTTCGTTGTCCAGTACTTCCCAGGAGCCGAAAAGCTACACCATGTTCCTATGCAACACGCTATCAATGAGGTTGAGCACCTCGCCAAAATCTTCCACTGCCTCCACTTCTCGCCTTTAAACAACCACCAAACCTCAAACAGATCATTGTTCGCAGCAAACTGCCCAGCTTTCAGGACAACGCCATACAACCTTGTCACAGTGGACACTGCAAGACGTGTCAGAATGTCAACATGGATACCACTGTTACGCGTGGGGACACGTCCCACCATGTATGTGGTAGGTACTCATGGGATCCGACCAACGTTGTCTATTTCATACGCTGCAGGCAAGGATACCCTGAGGCATGGTACATTGGTGAGACCAAGCAGAGGCTACGGCAACGGATGAATGGACACTGCACAACAATCAACAGACAGGAGTGTTCCCCTCCAGTTGGAGAACACTTCAGCGGTCCAGGACATTCGACCTCGGACCTTCGGGTGACCATCCTCCAAGGGAGACTTTGATACAGACACCAATGCAAAATAGCCGAGCAGAGGCTGCTAGCCAAGTCCGGTACCCATGGGGATGGCCTCAACAGGCATCTTGAGTTCGTGTCACACTACAAGCAACCCCACTACAGATTTCACCAGTTTCTGCAGTGGGATTTGAATTCATGTCCCCAAGGCTTTTACATAGGCCTCTAAAGGTGGTCAGGGTAGCGAAGGTGGCGTTTGGTATGTTTGCTGTTATTATTCAGTGCACTGTGTATAGGAGTTCAGAGGTCATGTTGTGGCTGTATAGGACTTTGTTATAGATTAGATTAGATTCCCTACGGTGTGGAAACAGGCCCTTTGGCCCAACCAGTCCTCCAAAGAGTAACCCATCCAGACCTATTTCCCTCTGACTAATGCACCTAACACTATGGGCAATTTACCATGGCCAATTCACCTAACCTGCACATTTTTGGATTGTGGGAGGAAACCCATGCAGTCACAGGGAGAATGTGCAAACTCCACACAGTCACCTGAGGCTGGAATCAAACCTGGGACCCTGGTGCTGTGAGGCTTCAGTGCTAACCACTGAGCCACCGTGCCACCCCAAAAGTGGTTTGACCACTTTTGGATTATTGTATTCAATTCTGGTCTCCTTGCAATAGAAAAGATGTTGTTAATCTTGAAAGAGTTCTGAAAAGATTTGCAAGAATGTTGCCAGGTTTGGAGTGTTTGGACTTTTAGGAGAGGCTGAATAGGCTGGGGCTATTTTCTCTGGAGCACCAGAAGCTAAGGAGTGACATTATAAAGGTTTATAAAATCATAAGTGGCATGGATAAGGAGAATAGTCAGGTATTTTCCCCAGGGTAGGAGAGTCTAAAACTAGGGTTTACTGGTTTAAGGTGAGAGGGGAAAGATTTAAAAGGGATCTAAGGGGCAATATTTTCATGCAGAGGGTGATGTGTGTATGGAATGAGCTGCCAGAGGAGGTGATGGAGGCCAGTACAAAACAACATTTAAAAAGCATCTGGATGGATATATGAATAAGAAGGGTTCAAAGGGATATGGGCCAAATGCTAGCAAATGGGACTAGAGTAATTTATGATATGTGATCAGCATGTACAAGTTGAACCGAAGTGTCTGTTTCCGTGCTGTACAACTCTATAACTTTATGAATTAATAGGCTGGTGATATTATCACTAGTTCATTGCCCCTCTATGCAGAAAACATTGCAGGTGAAGACAGCTTTGGAGGCTATTAGTGCAACCAGAGTAGATATTTGAGGCACTCATTGGTTTTGCTGAAGTCATGTAGGACTGAATCTGTGCAAATGGCGCATGGGATATACAACTGCGCAGCACAACATAGTGTCAAAAATGTAAACTCTAGATTTTCTTTGTTGATAGAAGGCTAATAGAGGCTGCACAGAGACACAACTGGAACAAATAGTTGCAGAGCCTCATGGAAGTTTTATTGCAGGGGTGCTCCAGGGGAGGCATGGACCTTGTAATACTATTGCGAGAAATGTGGCTAATGTTCTGAGGACTCCGTTTCAACCCTGAAATTGAGAATCTACTGATAACCATGCAACCATTGCCAATTATCAATAAAAACCTATCTGGCTCACTAATGTCCCTCAGGGAGAGAAATCTGCCATCCTCACCTGATCTGACCTACATGTCGCTCCAGACCCACAGGAACGTGGCCAACTTTCAACTGCTCTCTGAAACTGGCTAGCAATTCACTCAGTTCCAGGGTAGTTGGGGATGGGCGATAAATGCTGGCCAGCCCAAGTCCTACAAGTGAATAAAAAAAAAACTCAATTGGGAGACACAATCGGACTCTGGCTCTGATTTGGGGAAGGGGATGACATTCATGAAATGCCCCTCCAGTAAAGATGGTCCAAAATGAGTGGCTGGAAACAGTGACCATGAATTACAGGAGCCACAAGAACGAACCTTCATCTCCAGGACAGAATGGATCATCTGGAGAACCTCATTGCCACCTTCAGGAGCTGCAAACAATATATAACATATGGTGTTTGTCAAATGATGACACAACTTCTTGTTTAAGATCAGAGCACAGCATTTGGCTAAGAAGGAAATAAATAAGTTTTTTTTTGTTGAAACATGATAACCTTCACAGACCAGCCGAGGCATGGACCTCGTGAAATCAGGACCACTCAGATTAGTGCAGCTAGTCAGGGGCCATGTGTCCTCACTGACTGGTTAGAAAGCCAAGCCCCATGCAGATATTCTCTACACTTCCATCAATGGGATGGTGATTATTCTCAGGGCACTAAATAATGGTTCCACATCTGTTGTATGATAGATGGGATGTTAAAGTTCCAGTCTTCCAACTCTAAAACATATCACCTCAGTGCGTGTAGAGTCTAAATACTTACATGTTTCACAGATCATCAAAACCCTATAGTGTGGAAACAGGCCATTCAGCCCATCGAGTCCATACCAATCATCCGAAGAGCATCCCACCCAGACACAATCCCCTAACCAATCCCTGTAATCCTGCATTTCCCATGGCTAAACCACCTACCTTGTACATTAAGAGCAATTTACTATGGCCAACCTACCTAACCTGTGCATTTTTGTTCTGTGGGAAGAAACTGGAGCACCTGGAGGAAACCCATGCAGACACAGGGAGAATTTGCGAGCCACTGTGCCACCTTTAGTCTGCATAAGATCCAGACTTTCAATGCAGAAAACTAATATGTACTTTCATCCAACAGATGCAAATACAGGAAATCAGAATGCTAGTGGGAAAATGTTGTTGATTCGAAGGCAAGCTCGATGTTGTCAAGATTCTTGCGGCCACTCTGTCATACTCTGCAGCAGGTACATTCATGACCGAGTGTATGCCCACTTCTTTAATGAAGACACCCAACCTATATTTTTAATTGTGCAGCCATCTACATTCTCTTGATGTTTGATGTTTTTGAACATCATCCTAGCTTTTAACATCATATTGTGACTCCAAGTTGTTTCTGCAATCATTAATTACATTTTCCAGCACCTCAGATTTGAGGGAATTAGTGCAGCAAGGAGCAAGCCCAAAGTCACAATTATATATTGGAGTAGATTATGGACCTAAACAGAAGAAGATAGAACAGCCCTCTGCGCAACAATGTTACAGTGATGAGAGGGGAAGGTGAGATTTTCTTATGTATCTGTTGATCATGTTCTTGAAAGTATTGCCCTTTTTGAAATGACTGTACTCTTCTGTTTTAGGTTTCCATCCAGTAAAATAATTTTCAAAATTATAAATGAATGCTGGCCCAGCCAGTAATACCCTGGACATTGCCATAAGGTGCCCCCTCAGGGCCTTAATCAACATTCATACACTGAAAGTTCCAGTGGAAGGTCCCTCCAATTATATGCACTTTTACAGTGAATTGCTTTCCTTAGAGACAAAAAGCCTTCGACCTCCTCCAGTGGGTCCCGTGTTACAGATACCAACGTTAAGCTAATTCGATTTACTTCAGATGTGGAGGCACTGAATATTGCAAAGGCCCTGACAATCTTCCAGCTAAAGTACTGAAGACTTGTACTCCAGAACCTGCTGCTCCCCTAGCCAAACTGTTCCAATACAGTTACAACACTGGCATCTACCCAATAATGTGGAAAATTGTCCAACTATGTCTTGTTCATAAAAAGCAGGATAAATCTAACCCAGCCAATTACCACCCCATCAATCTACTCTCAATCATCAATAAAGTGATGGAAGTTGTAATCAACAATGCTATCAAGCAGCACTGCTCAGCAATAAACTGCTTGGCAACACCCAGTTTGGGTTCCACCAGGGCCACTCAACTCCTGACCCCATTACAATCTTGGTTCAAACATGGACAAAAGAGTTGAATTCCAGAGGTGAGGTGAGAGTGACAGCCCTTGCCATAAAGGCAGCATTCAACTGAGCATGGCATCAAGGAGCCTTAGTAAAACTGGAATCAATGGAAATCTGGGGGGAATCTCTCTGGTAGTTAGAGTCATACCTGACACATTAAAAGATGGTTGTGGTTGTTGGAGGTCAGCCATCTCAGCTCTATGACATGTCTTAGGTCTAAACATCTTCAGCTGCTTCATCAATGCCCTCCCTCCATCATAAGGGTAGGGAACTGGGGATGTTTGCTGATGATTGCACAATGTTCAGCACCATTCGCGACTCCTCAGATAGTGAAACAGTCCATGTTCAAATGCAACAAAATCTGGACAATGTCCAAGCTTGGGCTGACAAGTGACAAATAACATTCACGCCACATGAATGCCAGATTATGACCATCACTAATAACAGACAATCTAACCACCACGCCTTGACATTCAATGGTATTACTATCACTGAATCCGCCACTGTCAACATCCTGGGGTTATCATTGGCCAGAAACTCAACATGGACTCACCACATAAACACAGTTGTTACAAGGCTAGGTCAGAGGCTAGGAATATTATGGTAAGCAACACACTTCCTGACTCTCCAAAGCCTGTCTATAAGGCACAAGTCAGTAGTGTGATGGAATATTCCCCATTTGCCTGAACGAGTGCAATCCCAACAATACTCAAGAAGCTTGACACCATCCAGAAGAAAACAGCCACTTGGCTGGCACTGCATCCACAAGCACCCACTCCCTCCACCACTGACGCTCAATAGCAGCTGTGTGTACTATCTACAAAATGCACTGTAGAAATTCACCAAAGATCCTCAGACAACACCTTCCAAACCCACAACCAATTCCATCTAGAAGGACAAGGGCAGCACCTTCAAATTCCCTTCCAAGCCACTCACCATCCTGACTTGGAAATATCTCACCTTGTCACCGTTCCTTCACTTTCCCTGGGTCAAAATCCTGGAATTCCCTCCTTAATGGCATATGGGTCAACCCACAGCAGGGTGGACAGTTCTAGAAGGCAGATCACCACCACATCCCACAAATGAATTTTTAAAAACGTGGAAAATGCATTTAAACAGCAGCTGAATATGGGACCACAGACTGTAAAACTGGCACTGCATCCAGGTGACATCACAATGCTGATTCTCACAGATGCCACAACCAATATTATTGCCACAACAGCCAGTATTACAGGCCCCAGAACTAGTGTTATATCACAACCAGTATTACTCGGCACCATGTCCAGCTTGACTGGTGCTACAGCCAGTATTACTGGCACCACGTTCAGTATTAGTTGTGAATGATAATAGTTTTCCACAGGTGCCAGTGATACTGTCTTTTTCCCTCTACATGTTCTTAGGAGAACAATCCTTCTCTAATCTCTCCAGATAACTGTTTATGGAGTCCCTCACATCCATGGTGACATTCTACTAAAACTCTTCTGAACCTTCTCCAAGGCCTTGTGATTCTTTCTAAAATATGGTGGCCGAATTGGAGACATAAATCTAGCCAGCAATTTAAAAATGTTTAACGTAAATTCCTTGCTCTTGGACTCTCTACCTCTGCCTATTTCAACTAGAATCCTTGATAACGTTTTACAGCTTTACCTACTTGATGTCTTACTACATTTAAAGGTCTATTTGTGAATCACGAAACATAGAACACTGCAGAACAGGAACAGGCCCTTCGGCCCACACTGTTTTACCAACATGATATCAACTTAAACGAATCCCTTCTGCCTGTCCTTGTTCCATATTCCTCCATTCCTCGCACATTCGTGTGCTTATCCAAAAGCCCTTTCAACACCCCTATCATATCTACCCCAACAAACCTGGCAGCACATTCCAGACTCCTACCACACTGTTTAAAAAACTTGCCTCTCACATCTCCTTTGAATTTTCCCCCTCTCACCTTAAATGCATACCTTCTAGTATTAAATATTTCAACTCTTGGAAAACGATTCTGACTGCCAACCCTATCTATGTCTTTCATAATTTTATAAACTTCTATCAGGTCTCCCCTCAGCCTCTGCCACTCTAGAGAAAACAGATTGTCCAGCCTCATCTTATAGTTCATACCCTCTCATCCAGTTAGCATCCTGAAAAATCTCTTCTGCACCCTTTCCAAATCCTTCACATTCTTCTTGTAATGTGGTGACCAGTTTTGGACATAATACTCTTTAGTTCATCCTAACTGAAGTTTTATAAAGCTGCTACATCACTTCCTGACTCTTGTATTCAGTGCCTCAACCAATAAAGCCAAGCATAACATACACCTTCTTTACCACCCTATCTACTTGTATAGTCACTTTCAGGGAGATATGGACAAGGACCCCAGGTTTGTTTATACACCCTGTATAAAACTCGTGTTTAATTTACAGCACCTCTCATTGAAACTCCTTCCAAAATGCCTCACTTCAGATTTCTCTTCAATTAAATTTCATGTGCTGTTTGCTCATTTCAGCAGTCACTTTCTACTTTCAGGGTGTGCTTTTTCATGAAAGCATGTGATGATGGAATTGAAAGCAAAAAGAGAACTAAATGAGAATCGTTTGATATTTAATTTAGCATGGGTCGAGAAAGGGAAGTTAGATTGTTAGCATTTCAGTGTGCAAGGGATAAAAGGAGCAAGAGATGAGCCTCATGAATAAAATTAGCACCCAGGGCATGGGAAGGTTAGAAGAGAAACAAGAGACAAACGTAGGATCAGGTTTAGTGAGCTGGAGCATAAAGGGAAGCACATGGGTACATTCAGCATGGTAGATAGAGAAAGGGGGTGATGGATAACCTCAGTCTTAAAGTCCAAAATGTTTCTCATAATTGTGGCTCGAGGCAAAATTGGCAGCACTGAGGGAGAGGATTTTAAGAATGATAACTTCAGTGCCTCTGAAAAGGACAACATTCATCTTGAGGCTCACGATTATATGCTTCAACACCAGTTTTATTGTGCAATTTTATAACATTACTCCTGTGCACAGCTAGTGTTCCAAATTATTTGAACCCAACTATCGAGCTAAAATAATAAATAATGGTAATGTTGTTCCTTGTACCTTGGATATATTAGTTGTGCAAAATCAAATATTTATGTTGACTATAGATTTGATATTTGAATGGGACAAATTTATTTCAATTAAAATGCAGTAGCTAATATTTCTGTCACATTTTCCACCTTGACGACAAACAAAAGATCTCCACTCCCTCAGCCATTTCTGCAAAATTCATGAATACAAGAGAACACCACAATATCTTCAAGGGTAAGGGAGTCCTGCAGTTGTCCACAAGCTCCCAATGAACTACCATTGGATGGAAATGGTCCATCCTGTCACTGTTTACTTGGTCTGGAAAGATACAATAATTTTATTTGTGTCTCATACTTTCAGGATTACAGCCAGTTCCTATACCCGGCAATCCAGCTTTCACCACTCCCTTCCTTCACTTGCTTAAGATCCCTCAGTTCTAAAACATTTTCAATTAAAAGCTTAATATGCAAGTTAAAGTTACCTGCACAGAGTATATTGCCCGTTCCCTAGCTGTACTTGTCTTCTACTTTAACATCTTACTCACCTGTAATTTCCTGAATTCAAGAATTACTCTGCCATGCGATTCTGTGGAACTCTATAATTGTATTTCCAATAATCTTCAACCTCAAGATGAAATGCTTTTCAGATATTGCACGAAAATTGTGCCTGTCTCTTTAGTGATATAGGGACAGGTTAAATCAGTGCATCATCTGGCATCTCTTCACGTTTCTTTATCATCCTTTTATACTCAGTTAAACACCAAGTGAGTATTAAAATCTACATTCATTAGTTTTTTTAAAAAAGCTTTCTGGTCAACAGGGAGACACTAATATTGCTTTCAAAATCCCATCAGACAATAATCCAAATCAGTTGGGATTGTCTATGGCAGAAACAGTATCAATTATCCATGAATCAATAAGCTTAATAAAATAAGATATAGTTTAGGTCCAATAGCACATGGTGACTTTAAAACACACCTAGTCATCTTACACCATGCAGAAACCAAATAACAGCTGTTTGCTCTAATCGACACTTGAAATTGTTGACCTACCTTGCTTAATTGCCATCTCTGTAATGCTTTACATTATCAATAATTTATGATATTTCTTGGCAGTGGGCTCAATAGTTCATTTTAAAGCAGCCACTACAGCGGACAGCTGAAACTGACAACCGGAAGCGGCAGGGACAGGCCACTATAAATGCCGGAGGAAACACCACAGAAGCGCTCCACCGGAGGCTCCCAAGCACTGAGGATGTCACCTAGACAGGGGACGAAATGTTTGCAACAAAAACTTCCAGCTCGGCGAACAGAACCACAGCAACGAGCACCCGAGCTACAAATCTTCTCACAAACTTTGAGCCACTAATAAAATTTCTGTTTTGCAAATGGGTTGCCTGATAGCTGGAAATATGCACTTGGGATCATGTTGCTTTTATTGTCTTCGCAATATTATTACCATTTTGGGTGTTTCCACATGCGTTTTGCAGTATTGTTTCATAGACCAGTTTATTTGACAGTGACTTTGTACTGTGCAGAATAAATCATATTCACTTAGATATCCAGAACGTATATGTGATCAAAGGTTAAGTAGCACTGACGCAATGAGAAGTGTGCAATAAGAAAATGTCATTTGATCCATTAAGATCACTCCTTTCAATACTCTTGGACTCTACATTTTTTATATACCAAAGAAAAGCACCACATGATTATTGATTGATACCACAAACGTAATCAAACAACAATGTAGAATTAAGTAAATGTTAAATACTGTGAAGGCTAGAAATCTGCATTTAAATCGAAAAGTGCTGAAAACACTCAGGAGGTCAGGCAGCATTTGTGGAGCAACAAACAGAAACAAATAACATTTTGATTCATGTATGCCACTTTCATACTGTCAAAGTTATTGGCCTTCCATTATGGTTTGTTGTACAGGTCATGCTGGAAGTGGTGTACTCTCGATTTTTAGCTGCACAAGTGTTCCAGAGATAAACCTTGAAGCCACGCGATTTTTCAAGTTTTCACCCAAAGTGTTCAGTTTGCTCCCAAATCTTCTTCACTCAGTGGAGTCTGGACACAGACCACAATGATCTTTTTGTTAGGTTCTTTGAGTGCATAACTAGAAAGTGATCCTGGATTTTGTGACGGGACCATGCCACCTCTTTAGTATTTCTCCAACTAGTCTGTGCCTAATGCAAACATAGACAAAGATCCATCATCAGCCTCAGGGAAACCTCAGGAAAAGAAGAATTGAGAATTGCCAATATGGTTATCACCTCTTTTCTGGACTTTTACACCCAAGGATAAAATTCTGAGAAGTTCACTTTGTTATGACATCAATATGTATAAATTTCAAATGTTCCTCCAGGATTTAAGAAAGTGGAATGGAGAAACCAATTACTTATAGACTTCTCACTCTCAAGTTTAAGTGAGGGGAAAAATATAAAAAAGGGGCAACTTTATCACCTAGTGGGTAGTGCATGTATGGAATAAACTGCCAGAGGAAGTGGTGGTGGCTAGTACAATTACAACATTTAAAAGACATCTGGATGGATATACGAATTGTAAAAGTTTAGAAGGATATGAGCCAAATGCTGGCAAATGGGACTAGGCTAATTTAGGATATATGCCCAGCATGGAAGAGTTAGGCCATTGGTTCGGTTTCTGTGCTATACATCTCTATGACTAAAAGTCAAATTAAATTAGATTAGATTAGATTAGATTACTTACAGTGTGGAAACAGGCCCTTCGGCCCAACAAGTCTACACCGACCTGCTGAAGCGCAACCCACCCAGACCCATTCCCCGACATTTACCCCTTCACCTCACGCTACGGGCAATTTAGTATAGCCAATTTACCTAACCTGCACATTTTTGGATCTCCAATGTGTGCAAGTTACTAGAAACTGTCATTAGGAATAGAGGGCTGAGCACTTAGGCACAGGGAAATAATCACAGTCAACATGAATTTAATAATGCATGGCTGCAATACTGGAAAAAAATCCAAAGTCAAAATTTATTAAATATCCTTTATATTATCTTACCTATCTTTTATGTTTATGTTACTCTATTTCAAAAACTTAAAGCAGCATTTAGAAATTAATTCGATTTGCATTTTGTGCATAACATAAACAAGATAAGTAAGAGATAAAGGTGATTTGTTGATGTCATCATATAACCATAGGTCAGTTGATCCTCCCAGAGGTAGATGGTCAGTTTGTGAGGAGCCTCTTGATATCAAGCCTTGCGCCTCATTATCATGAAGCTGGTTTTCAGGAGGAGATCTCTATGGCTGATGGACAAAGATTATGTCACTGCATGGACTAGAGTAAACCTCAGGAAATTGGAGGCTAAAGTCGGGGACTAAACAAATCATAAGGATCAGTGACCTGGCGTGGGAGGAATGCTGATATCACACAGGGGTTGGAGTTGGTATGGGTTGAGAAAGAGGCTGGGAGGTTTAAATCAGTGAATGGAGGTAGTTTATAGCTTGTGGGAAAGAGGGAATAACAGCAGGCGACCTCCAGGTTTGAAACCAGAGTCGGGGATTAACGAGACATATTACGGGCGGGAGAAAGTGAGGACTGCAGATGCTGGAGATCAGAGTCAAAAAAAGTGTGGCGCCGGAAAAGCACAGCTGGTCAGGCAGCATCGGGAGGGGGATGGGGCTGTGGGGAAAGTAGCTAGGAATGCGATAGGTAGATGAAGGTAGTGGGCAATGGTGATAAGTCAGAGTGGAGGGTGGAGCGGTTAGGTGGGAAGGAAGATGGATAGGTGGGACAGTTCAAGAGGGCGGTGCCAAGTTGGAGAGTTAGATCTGGAATAAGGTGGGGGGAGGAGAGATGAGGAAATTGGTGAAACCAACTTTGATCCCATGTAGTTGGAAGGTCCCAAGGCGAATGATGAGGTGTTCTTCCTCCAGACGTTCAGTGGCTGGAATTTGGCAGTGGAGGCGGCCCAGGATTTGCATGTCCTTGGCGGAGTAGGAGAGGGAGTTGCAGTGTTCGGCCACATGGTGGTGGGATCCATTGATACTTGTGTCCCAGTGATGTTCTCTGAAATGTTCTGAAGTTGGCATCCTGTCTCCCCAGTGTAAAATAAATGAGATCAGGGATCAAGGCTATCCAAGGTGGGAACAGGATTGTGAGGAAAGGTTCTTTCATATAGGATTAGGAAAAACTCCTGTTGCTCCTAAAGAAAACAGCACCTCCTCCATGATAACCCTTCAAAGATGCCTTTTCAGCCCCCTCTCTTTTTCAATGTCAGAAAAGTAAAAGAACTGATGATCAACTTCAAGAAGAAAGGAGGAGCACACACCTTTATCTTCACCAATGGAGCTGAGGTGGAGAGGGTCAAGAGCATCACATTCCTAGGAGTGACAATAACCAACAATCCTGGTCTCCCATGTAGATGAGACAGTAAACATCTCTTCTTCCTCAGGAGGCTGGGGAAATTCAGTATGTCCATAAAGACCCTCTCCAATCTTTACAGATGCACTACTGAAAGCATTCTATCAGGGGGCATAATGGTCTGGCACAGCAACTGCTCTGCCCAGAACCATAAATAAGTACAGAAAGTTGTATGCACAGCCCAGACCATCATGGAGGCCAACCTCCCATCCATGGACAGGGTGCCAGTATCAAAGATCCCTCCCACTAACCTCTTTTCCAATATCTTCCATCAGGTAGAAGATACAAAAGCTTGAACACATGCATCGACAGGTTCAAGAACAGTCTCTTCCCTGTTGTTATTATATTGTTGAATGAGCCTCCCTAACTTCAAATAATGTTGAACTTGCTAATGTTAATCCTGCTTTGTACACCTCCTGTGCAGCCATAACCTTGTATAACTCACTCTAAGTACCTTATGATCTTGATGTGCTTGGTTGCTATGATTTGCCTGTACTGCTCACAAAAACCAAAACTTTTCACTGTACTTAGGTACAAGTCATTCAAATAAGTTATGTCCCCTGAGAGACCACAAACACTTAAAAAGAAATTTGAATTTACAGTGACTAACCTAAATGAATCACAAGACTTCAAGCCTTCAGACTCTCAGTTTAAGAAATTAGCCAAAATCAACATTGATGAAACATTGTTTTGTAGGCAACTAGATTTCTAAACATCAAAAGACACCCCTTGTTAGTTTTTTCACATAAACCATAACTTTACTTCATATTTATCCATTACATCACTTCATATAAATGTCCTCTTTAGAAGAACCAACCAAGTTATTCCCACCTCTAAACAGACTTGCTTCTCTACTTTCACGAAATTACAAGTTAAAAATTGTTACCTTCAGTCTTTGGAGAGTCCATTCTGATAATTCCTTCTCCTGACCATTTTGGCAAATTAAATTTCTGCAGATTCTGTCTCTTCAAACAGAGAACAAGTGCTAACCGCATTCTAGGAGAAAGTGAGACTAGTGGGAACCTCCTCAGGGGCTGGTGCTGGGCCCATGACTGTTTGTTATCCAAACCAATGATTTGGATGAGAATGTACAAGGCATGATTAGTAAGTTTGCTGATGACACTATCGTGGACAGTGAAGAAGGTTCTCAGAAATTGCAAGCAAGACCTTGATCAGCAGGGGAAGTGGGCTAAGAAATGACAAATGGAGTTTAATATAAATAAGCGTGAGGTCTTGCATTTTGGAAAGTCAAATCAAGGTAGGAGTTTCATGGTGAATGGTAGGGTATTAAGGAGTGCACTGGAACAGAGGAATCTTGGAGTTCAGGTTCACAGTTCTCCGAAAGTGTAGTCACAGGAAAAAGGACAGTGAAGAAGACGTTTGGCATAGTGAATTTCATCAGTTTGGACATGGAATACAGAAGTTGGGAAGTTATGTTGCAGTTATACAGGATGTTGATGAGGCTGCATTTGGAGTATTGTATTCAGTTTTGGTCACCTTGTTATCGGAAGGATGTTATTAAACTAGGAATAGTGCAGAAGAAATTTACAAGGATGTTGCCAGGACTCAACGGTCTGTAGGGAGTGGTTGGACAAGCTAGGATGTTTTTTCTTTAGAGTGTAGGAGACAGAGGGTTGACTTTATAGGGGTATACAAGATCATGAGAGGCATGGATATGGTGAATACACTCAGTCGTTTTCCCAGGGTTGAGAAATCAAGGATGAGGGGCATCAGTTTCTGGTTAGATGGGAAAGAATTAAAAGGAACCTGAGGGGCAATGTTTTACACAGAGGGCGATATGCATATTTATTCCTGATGAAGGGCTTTTGCCCGAAACGTCAATTTCGCTGCTCGTTGGATGCTGCCTGAATTGCTGTGCTCTTCCAGCACCACTGATCTAGGATCTGGTTTCCAGCATCTGCAGTTATTGTTTTTACCTATGGAATGAGCAGCCAGTGGAAGTGGTTGAGGCAGGTACATTAACATCATTTAAAAGGCATTTGGACAAACACATGGATAGGAAAGGTTTAGAAGGATATGGGCCAAGTGCAGGGAAATGGGGTTAGGATGGATGGACATTTTGGTCGGCATGGACCAGTTTGAGCCAAAGGGTCTGTCTCCTATGACTCTATGATCAGCATACAAATCATCTCAGCAGACCTTGTGTACAGAAAACTCTGAACTGCTTTCACAGTTTTTCTTCATCCATGACACCCACATCTTGACCTGTCAGATCATGTATGTGTACAGTGTGTTTAATGGGCAGCTTATAAGGGATTAGAGCTTTAACTGCGAGACTTATATGCTGAATGTTCATAATTTTTTACCTTAGTTTGAATCCTGTTAAGTATTTCTTGTGCTTTTTGTCAACCAAATCTGAAAATCAGATAAATCAGGGAATATATGTACTTATTATTTTTACATTTTCTAACAAATTTGGGAGTAGCATGTTTTGATCGCCACAGCACTATCCTATTGACATGTAAGACTATTTCAATCACTCGTAGGACATGGGCGTCACCAGCTGGTCAGCCAGTACTGCCTTTCCCTAATTGACTTTGAGAAGGTGATGGTGAGTTGCCTTCTTGAACTGCTGCAGTTCACGTAGACATGTGATACCCTTCGGGATGGAATTCCAGGATCTTGACCCAGTGACAATTAAAGGAATAATAATATATTTCCAGGTCAGAATGGTGATTGGCTTGGATGGGAACTTGCAGGTGGTACTTTTCCCATGTATTTGCTACTCTTGTACTTCAAAATAGGAGTGGTCATAGGTTTGGAAAGTGCTGTCGAAGGATCTTTGGTGAATTTCTGCAGTCCCTCTTGTGATACAGCAAACTTTGTTTTAATCAGCACCTTATGAACCATGACAAATGGGCAAAAATGCATCCTAAATATCACAAGTTTATTATATTATCACAATCTCCTCAATGTTCAAGTAGTCAGTTGAGGGTGCAAGTGAGAAGGCTTTCTGCCAGTAAGGCAAAGTTGTATTATTATTTAAGTAATTTATGCTGAAAATAAAGTATAACATTGATGTGTATATCTCTTGCATTATGTATCTATTACTTATTGTTAATTTTTACATTGATTATATGGACCTCTTGATAACTGGAATATTTGATCAAGAGCTTTGCTCCAAGTCCCATAGGTCCTAGCTGCTGCTACTGATCATGGGTCACTGAAAGAGTGGATGCTATGGATGTGGTGCATTAAGTGGGCTGTTTTGTCCGAGATAATGTCATGTTTTTTGAGTGCTGTTTCAGCTGCAGTCATCCAGATAAGTGAGAAGTATTCCATCACGCACCGGACTTGTGCTTTGCAGATAGTCAACAGGGTTTGGGGAGTCAGGAGGTAAGTTACTCACTGAAGTATTCCTAACCTCTGATTTGATGTTGTAGCCACAGTATTTATATGGTGCATCCAGTTGAGTTTCTCATCAACAATAACCCCTGAAAGTTGATATTGCTGATAAAGGGCTTTAGTGATGGCAACACCATTGAATCTCAAGGGGCACTGGTTAGATTATCTCTTATTGGTGCTGGTCATTGTCTGACATATGCAATTGTTACATGTCACTTGTCAGCCTGAGCCTGAATATTGTCCAAGTCTTGCTGCATTTGAACATGGACTGTTTCAGTATATAGGGAGACGTGAATCTCACTGAACACTGTACAAGCATCGGTGAACTGCATTTTTGACTTTGTGATGGAGGGATCATTGTTGAAGCAGGTGAATGTTTGGGCCAAGGACATTACAAGGAGAAAGTGAGGACTGCAGATGCTGGAGATCAGAGCTGAAAATGTGTTGCTGGAAAAGCGCAGCAGGTCAGGCAGCATCCAAGGAGCAGGAGAATCGACGTTTCGGGCATGAGCCCTTCAGATTCCTGAAGAAGGGCTCATGTCACATTTTCAGCCAAGGACACTAACCTGAGCAACTCCTGCAGAGATATGCTGGAGCACAGATAACTGACCTCCAACAACCACAACCATCTTACTATATGCCAGGTATGACTGCAACCCCAGCAGAGAGTTTGCCCCGATGCCCTTTGATTCCAATTTTGCTAGGGCTCCTTGATGCCACACTCATTGAAATACAACCTTGATGTCAAGAGTTAATACTCTCACTTCACCTCTGGAGTTCAGCTC
>NC_057711.1:89127584-89130169 GCF_004010195.1 Chiloscyllium plagiosum
ACAGGGGGTTAACATCTTCAACATATTGTCTGGCTAACATCAGTTGTTATGGTTAACCTGAGAATGTAACTTTTAAGGAGAAGTTTTGTGATTTACACATGAAAGAAGTGAAACTATCATGGTATTCGAACAGATGAAAGACTCAACAGACAATCAATGTACAATTTCAGTTACATCACACTGTAAACTTTTACTATAAATTCTGTGTCTTATAACTGTGTCCTCCACAACCACCTGATGAAGGAGCGGCGCTCCGAAAGCTAGTGTGCTTCCAATTAAACATGTTGGACTAAACCTGGTGTTGTGTGATTCTTAACCATGTTGGTTTCACTTCTTTCATATGTAAATTGCAGGACTTTTTTTGAATGTTGCATTCTCGGATGGACTTTATGGTTGGTGTCAACCCAGATAATGTGTTGAGGGTGTTGGTACCCCTGTGTGCTGCTCTCTGTGTCATGGTGTTTGGACTGATTCTGATCTAAAAAATGAGTTGGCAGGGTCTTGCATGGATTTGTGCAGTCTTTGAGCGGGGTACAATGTAATTCTACAAGTACAAATTTGCGGAGTTACATTGTACTTTGCTCAGGAACTGCATGGGTCCGCGTGGGATTCTGTTGGTTCGTTTTTTGGATTGGAATCAGTCTGGACATTGTGGTACAGACAGCAACATACGGGGGGGCTGACACCTTCGATGCATTGTCTGGGCTGACACCAGTTGTTGGAGTTCACCTGAGAATGTGGCATTTGGAAGGGGTTTTGTGATTTACATATGAAAGAAGCGAAATTAACATGGTCATTCTAACAGATGGGAGACTTAACAAACAATCAAGGTATTTTTCAATGTATAATTTCAGTTACATCACACTGTAAACCTTTGCTATAAATTCTGTGTCTTAAAATCTTATTCTCCACTACCACCTGATGAAGGAGCAGCACTCCAAAAGCTAGTGCTTCCAATTAAACCTGTTGGACTACAACCTGGTGTGTGATTTTTAACTTTGTACACCCCAGCCCAACACCGGCATCTCTGAATTTGAACCCAGGCCTTCTAGACTAGAGATGAATACGACATTTAAAAAGGTACCTGGATGGTATTTCAATAGGGTTTAGTAGGAAATGGGCCAAATGCTAGCAAATGGAATTAGATCAGTTTAGGATCTCTGGTTAGCATGGTCAGTTGGACTAAACCTGTTTCCATGCTCTTCAACTCTATGACTCCTTCAGGATTTCCTGAAGAAGGGCCTGTGCCCGAAACGTCGAATCTCCTGTTCCCTGGATGCTGCCTGACCTGCTGTGCTGTTCCAGCAATAAAGTTTCAACTTAGTAGGAAATGGGCCAAATGCTGGCAAATGGAATTAGATCAGTTTAGGATCTCTGGTTAGCATGGTCAGTTGGACTAAACCTGTTTCTATGCTCTTCAACTCTATGACTCTACAAGACACTACTATTCCACCACAAGAGCCATAAAATCATGTTGTCAGTCATTTCAGCTTGCTTTTGCATGAGTGTGGAACACAGCTCGCTTGCCTTAGAGACATGGCTCCCTAAACCTTCATCCACTTGGCTTCTACTCATCGCATATCCTATTCTATTTCGATAACTAATAGGGAATGATTGCCATTACTGGTCAACAACATTGTTAACATTGTAATTCCTACGCTCTTACTAATGCCAATAGAATTCAGGCATCAGCAGAGACAATCAAGTACATACATCCAAAACTACTAATGAGATCAATTATTTTTGTCCAAACAAGCCAAAATTGATGTAACTTCTGCAAAAAAAAATCAGCAAATGAGCAGCAAGGCAAGTATAAAATGTCCAGTAGATGAACACGGAAATTAGTAGAGAGGGCGCATTTGGCCAGCAGAGAACTGGAGAACTGGGCGGCACGGTGGCTCAGTGGTTAGCACTGCTGCCTCATAGCACCAGAGACCTGGGTTCAATTCCAGCCTCGGACGGCTGTCTCTGTGGAGTTTGCACATTCTCCCCATGTTTGCGTGGGTTTTCTCCCACAATCTGAATTGCTCATAGTGTTAGGTGCATTAGTTAGGGGTAAACATAGGGTAGGTGAATGGGTCTGGGTGGGTTACTAGGTAAAAACAATGACTGCTGATGCTGGAAACCAGATTCTGGATTAGTGGTGCTGGAAGAGCACAGCAGTTCAGGCAGCATCCGAGGAGCAGTAAAATCGACGTTTCGGGCAAAAGCCGTTGTATCCGTTGCTCCCGATGCGGTCTCCTCTAATTGGGGAGACTGGGCGCCTCCTAGCAGAGCGCTTTAGGGAACATCTCCGGGAGACCCGCACCAATCGGCCACAGGGCCTGAAGGGTGGAGAGATAAGCTACAGGAGGGTGGGGATGGAGAGAAAGTAGCATTGAGTACAATAGGTGAGTGGGGGAGGGGATGAAGGTGATAGGTCAGGGAGGAGCGTGGAGTGGATAGGTGGAAAAGAAGATAGGCAGGTAGGACAAGTCATGGGGACAGTGCTGAGCTGGAAGTTTGGAACTCGGGTGAGGCGGGGGAAGGGGAAATGAAGAAACTGTTGAAGTCCACATTGATGCCCTGGGGTTGAAGTGTTCCGA
>NC_057711.1:89130878-89142453 GCF_004010195.1 Chiloscyllium plagiosum
GAGGTCCAGGAGGGGGAGGGAGGTGTCAGAGATGGTCCAGGTAAATTTAAGGTCAGGGTGGAATGTGTTGGTGAAGTTGCTGAATTGCTCAACCTCCTCGCGGGAGCACGAGGTGGCGCCAATGCAGTCATCAATGTAGCGGAGGAAGAGGTGGGGAGTGGTGCCTGTGTAATTACGGAAGATCAACTGCTCTACGTCGCCAACAAAGAGACAGGCATAGCTGGGGCTCATACGTGTGCCCATGGCTACCCCTTTGGTCTGGAGGAAGTGGGAGGATTCAAAGGAGAAATTGTTAAGGGTGAGGACCAGTTCGGCCAAACGAATGAGAGTGTCGGTGGAGGGGTACTGTTGGGAACGTCTGGAGAGGAAAAAACGGAGGGCTTGGAGGCCCTGGTCATGGCTGATGGAGGTGTAGAGGGATTGGATATCCATGGTGAAGATGAGGCGTTTGGGGCCGGGGAAATGGAAGTCTTGGAGGAGGTGGAGGGCGTGGGTGGTGTCTCGAACGTATGTGGGGAGTTCCTGGACTAGGGGGGATAGGACAGTGTCTTCCAGCACCACTAATTCAGAATCTAGGTGGGTTCCTCTCCGGAGGGCCGGTGTGGACTTGTTGGGCCAAAGGGCCTGTTTCCATATTGTAGGGAATCTACTCTAATCAATATTCATCTTATCAGAGCAAGATTGGTAATGAACATATGCTCAGTAGATTGCTGGACTATCAAGATAAAGTCATTACAAAGGAGTACAGACACCAGCACACTGCACCATGAAAGAACTCATGTACACACAAAAAAGCCAAAGCTTTTTTAAAAGAAAACTGCCTGTTACTCCATACAGCTATTCTTACAAACATCTTGCATAATTAATCAGCTACTAATATGTAGTCACATGAAACAAAATCTAACGTAAATCAGACCAAGTAAAGTGATGTAAAATAGTATCCACAATAGGACAAGACTTGTAAATGACTCAGATGACTTAATTGGGAAAGCATCTAAAATAATAAAAGGTGGCGTGAGAAAAGGGGATATTTTTATTTCAACTTTAATCAGTTTAAAGTACTTTCATTTCTCTTAGAGGAGAAAGTGAGCCTGAAGATGCTGGAGAGTCAGAAGTGTGGTGCTGGAAAAGGCCCAGCAGGTCAGGCAGCATCTGAGGAGCAAGAGAGCTGACATTTCAGGCATAAGCCTTCTTTAGGTCTGGGGATGGGAAGGAGGCTGAGAAATAAATTGGGGGAAAGGGTGGGGCTAGGGAAAAGGTAGGTGGGATAGTGATAATTGGGCAAAGGCAGGAGGCGATTGTGATAGGCTGGTGGGAAGTGTGGAGTGGATAGGTGGGACAGATAGCTCCGCCCTCTTGACCTGACCTGGGTTGGAGGGTTGGATCTGGGATGGGGAAGGGTCAGGAGAGATTTGGAAACTGGTGAAATCAATGACTGTGCCATGTGGTTGTAGGCTGCCAAGGCAGAAGATGAGGTGTTCCTCTTCCAATTTGCAGGTGGCCTTGTGTAGACAGTGGAGGAGGCCCAGAATGAACATGTCCTCAAGGGATTGGAAGGGAGAGTTGAAGAGGATGGCCACAGGAAGGTGGGGTTAGTTGGTACGTATGGGCCAGAGATGTTTCCTGAATTGTTCTGCGAGTTTGCACTCGGACTCTCCGATATAAAGGAGGCCACATCGAGAGCAACGGATGCAATAAATAAAGTTGGAAGAGATACAAGTAAATCTCTGCCAGATTTGAAATGATCCTTTAGGGTCTTGGACTGAGGTAAGGGAGAGGTTTTGAGTGCAGATTTTGCACTTCTTTCAGCAGCAGATGAAGGTGCCAGGTGTGGAGAGGGCATTGGTGGGGAATGTGGACCTGACGAGGAAGACGCGGCGGGAACAGTCCCTACAAAAGGAAATATACTTTTGCTGGTGGGGGTCTGGCTGGAGGTGGCGAAAATGGTAGAAGATGATGCTCTGGATTTGGAGATTGGTGGGGTGGAATGTGAGGACCAAGGGGATTCTATCCTTCTTGAGGTTGTAAGTGGAGGAGTGAGGTTCGAAGGCGGAGGTGTGGGAATTGGAGGAGACGCAATTGACAGCACTGTTGATCACATTGTGGAATATTGTGGTACTTGAAATAAGGGATGTCCTAGAGTGGAATCGCCTATCCTGAGAGCAGATATGGCGGAGGTGGAGGGTTTGCAATTAAGGGATTGTGTTTTTAGGTTGGGGGATGGGAGCAGGGTTGGAGGGGAGGTAGTGTACTAAAGGTAGCTATGGGAGTCGGTGGGTTTCAAGTAGATGTCGGTGTTAAGTTGGTCACCAGAGACAGGGAAGGAGGTGACAGAGATGGTCTAGGTGAATCTGAGATCAGGGTGGAAGATGTCGGTGTAGTGGATGAATTGTTCAGGCTCCTCATGGGAGCATGAGGCAGTACCGATAGAGTCATCGATATAGCGGAGGAATAGGTAGGGATGGTGCCAGTGTAGCTGTGGAAGACGGACTGTTCCACATATCCTACAAAGAGGCAGGCATTGCTGGGACTCGTGCAGACACCCATAGCCACATCTTTGGTTTGAAGGAAGTGGAAGGATTGAAAGGAGAAGTTGTTAAGGGGAAGGACAGTTCTGCCAATCGAATGAGAGTGCAGGTGGAGGGAGACTGGGTGGGTCGGTGAGAGAGGAAGAAATGGAGGGCTTGTAGGCCTTTCTCACGAGGGATGCACGTGTAGAGGGACTGGATGTTCATGATAGGAGATGAGGTGTTGGGGGACAGGGAATCAGAAGTCATGGAGGGAGGTAGAGGGAATGGGTGGTGTCGCGAACGAATATGGGAAGTTCCTGGACCAAGGGGGACCAAGGTGGCTATGGGGACCCTCATGAGTCCCAGCTATTCCTGCCTCTTTGTCTGATACATGGAACAGTCTCTCTTCCACAGTTGCACCGGCACCATTCCCACCTTTTCTTCTGCTTCATCGATAACTGTATCGCTGCTGCCTCATGCTCCCACGAGGCGCTTAAGCAGTTCATTCAACAAACCAACACCACACCAACATCTTCCATCCTGACCTCAAATTCACCTAGACCATCTCCAACCCTTCCTTCCCTTCCTGGATCTCTCAGTCGCCAATGACCTACTCAACACCAACATCTACTTCAAACCCACCAACTCCCAAAGCTACCTTGACTACACCTGCTCTCACCTACCTCCTGTAAAAACGCGATCCCCTATTCCCAATTCCTCTTCCTCCACCATATCTGCTCTCAGGAGAAGCAATTGCACTCCAAGACATCCCAGATGTCCTTCTACTTCAAGGACCACAATTTTCCCTCTCCTGTGATCAAATGCCTCAATCGCTTCCGTTTTCCAAACTTCCACTCCTGAAAAAAAAGGATAGATTCCCCTTGATCCTCACGGTCCACCCCACCAATCTTCAAATCCAGTGCATTATCCTCTGCCATTTTTCCCAACTACAGTCAGACCCCCACAAAAAATTTATTTCCTTTCTCGCCCCTATCTGCATTCTGTAGGGACCATTCCCTCCTCCCTCATCAGGTCCAAACTACCCAATAATCCCCTCTCCACACTCAGCACCTTCTCCTGCTGCAGCAAGAGGTGCAAAAACCCGCACCCACACCTCCCCCCCACCTCTGTCCAAGGCCCCAAAGGATCATTCCAAATTAATCAAAGGTTTATTTGTATATACTTCAACCTCATTTATTGCATCCAGTGCTCTCGATGTGATCTCCTCTACATTGGAGAGACCATCGCAATCTCATGGAACAGTTCAGGGAACATCTCTGGTCTGTACACACCAAGCAAACCGACCTTCCTGTGGCCATCCACTTCAAATACCTGTTACAGTCCTTTGAGAACATGTCCATTCAGGGCTTCCTCCACTGCCTACACAAAGTCACCCCAAAACTGGAGGAGAAACACCTCATCTTCTGCCTCAGGAGCATACAACCACACAGCATGAACGCTGAATTCATCAGTTTTCAAATTTCCCCTCCCCTCCACCCCATCCCATATCCAACCCTTCAACTCAGCTCAGTCCTCTTGACTTGACCTACCTGTTCACCTTCCTTCCCACCTATCTATTCCATACTTCCCACCAACCTATCACAATCACCTACTACCTTCGCTCACCTATTGCAATCCTAGCTACCTTTCCTCTAGCCCTGCCCAGCCACTCCCTTTATTTCTCAGCTCCCCTTCCCCCTCCCCAGTCCTGAAGAAGCCTTATGCCCAAGATGTCAACTCTCTTGCTTCTCAGATGCTGCCTGGCCTGCTGTGCCTATTCCAGTGTCATATTTTATCAACTCTTAATTATCAATAGCATAGTTGTATTATTAATCTTGACTCTAATCTCAGGTATCTGCAGTACCACTTCTGCCATAGTGATATTATTGTTGAACTAGTAACTCATAGATCTAGGTAGTGTTCTAGGGTGCAGGGTTTAAATCTTACGAAAGCACATGATGGAAACAAAACAAAAAAGAAATCTGGAATTAAAAGTCTAAAGATGACTAATAAACCATTGTCTAATTAAAACCCAACTGGTTCATTAATGTCTTTTAGGGAAAGAAATCTGCTGTCCTTACCTGGTCTTGTAACTCCAAACTCACAATAAGGTTGTTTCTTAATTGCCCTCCAAAATGATACAGCAAACCACTCAATGGTATCTAACTGCGGGAAAGTCTCAAAAGGGACAAAACAGGATGGATCACTGGGTAAGTACATAGACAACAATGATGATAACCACAGCCCTGTTGACCTTGCCAAGTCATCCTTATTAACAACATGGGCTAGAGTCAAAATTGGTGCAGCTGTTTCACAGATTTGTCAAGTAACAGCCTAACATGGTCATACTCATGGAATCATATCTTACAAACAATGTCCCAGACAACAACATCACAATCCCTGCCCACATCTGCAGGACATGGTGGAAGAGGTGGGGTCACAGAATTATACAATTGGGAGGAAGTTGCCTTGCATGTCCTCAGCACTAACTCTGGATCCCATTATGTCATGTGGAATCAGATCAAACATGGGATGGATAACATCCATTATAATACTGTTAAGAGTGAACACCACACAGTTCTTGTGAAGATGAAGTCCTGTTTTGACATAAAGGATACCCTCCAACATGTGTGGTACTACCATCATGCTAAATGGGACAGATTTCAAGCTCATCTAATATTTAAAAGACTGGGCATCCATAAGGTGCTGTTGGCCATCAGCAACAGCAGAATTATACTGAAAAATAAACTTCAACCTCATAGCTTGGCATCTCCTCCACTCTTACCATTACCATTAAGCCAAGCAATATATCCTGGTTCAAAGGAGAGTGCATGTGAGCGTGCCAATAGCAACACTACACACACCTAAAACCGAGATGTTATCTGATGAAGCTATCAAACAGGACTTACATGCCAAACAACATAAACAGCAAGTGACAGGCAGAGCTAAGTCATCCCACAAACAACAAATCAGATCTAAGCTCTGCAGTCCTGCCATATTCAGTCACAACTGGCAGTAGACAATGAAATGCCTTACTGGAGGAAGACACTACACAAACATCCCCATGCTGAATGATGATGGAGCTCAAATCAGTGCAACAAAAATAAAAGGCTGAAGTATTTGCAATAGCCTTCAGCCTGAAGTGTCAAATGGATGACATTACAGTTGAGCCTCCTCTAAAGATTTTCAGTATTACAGATGTAAGTCTTCAGCCAAATCGATTCACTTTGTAGTGATTGCAACAAGATCAGCCAGGTGACCTCACAGAATATGAGTTCCTTGATTGGGGCTGTTAACCTGGTCCAAGCAGGAAGCCCTGGCTGACAGATATAAGTAGGAGTGCGAGAGGTTCTGTTCACTCTAACAGCTGGCTCTGAGGAAGCTGGATCAATGTCAAATACTATACACGTGTAAATAAAGGGTAGCTTGGGATGGAATATCGGCCTCTGACATTCCACATGATATCAAGCAATAGTTGAAGGCTATGGGACCTGACAACATTCTGACAACAGTACTAAGACTCGTGCCTCAGAACTTGCCACATACCTAATCAAGATGTTCCAGTGTAGTTACAATGCTGTCATTCACCTGACAATGTGGAAAATTGCTCAAGTATATCATGTACAGAGAAAGCAGAATGAACTTAACCCAACACATGCCACTTCATCAGTCTACTCTTGGTCATCCATAGCCCTCAGTGCCTCTTATTGGAGAAAGTCATTGCCAATCTAAAAACCACCCCTTGACATTCAGTGATGTTACCAATCCCCTAGTCCCAACATCCTGGAGGTTACCATTGACCAGGAACTGAAATAGACTTACCATATAAATACTGTGACTACAACAGCAATTCAGAGACTAGGAATATTGCAGTGAGGAACTCATCTCCTTATTCTTCAAAACTCATCCACCATCCACAGGCGCAAGTCAGGAGTGTGATTGAATACTCCCTGGATGGATGAAGCTCCAACAATACAAGAAGCTTGACACTACCTCTGTCAAATTAGCCCACTTGAATGGCATCACGTCCACAAATATTCAGTGACTCCATCACCCATGCTCAGTCACAGAGTGTGTACTAGCTACAAGCTGCACTGCAGAAATTCTCTAGAGATCCTCAGACAGAACACTCCAACCACTTCCACTAAGTAGTACAAGGGCAGCAGATATGTGGGAATACCATCTGTAAGTTTCCCTCCAAATTATTCACTATTCCTTCACTGCCAATTGGTCAAATGGGAGGAGTGAAAGACTTCTGGGAAGGTGAGTCTAACGGTTTAAAAATCTTAGTTCAGGCGTCGGGACCTCCATTTGCCAAGAGGTGCGAGGGAGGAGCAAAGGACTTATGGGGAGTTTTTAAGTGGGTGGTCACTCCCCAGACACAGGATAAGGACAGCTAGGTTACTGTCAGGGGAGGAAATGAACCGACGGTCAGAGCAGGGATCCCCTGTGGTCGTTTCCCTCAGCAATAAGTATACCGTCTTGGATACTGCTGGTGGGGATGGCCTACCAGGGGAAAGCCATCGTTGTCAGGTCTCTGGAACTGAGCCTGGCTCAGAAGGGAAGTGGGGGGGGGGGAAGAGAAATAGAAAAGCGCTAGTGGTCGGGGACTCAATAGTTAGACAGATTGGCAGGAGATTTTGTGGTCAGGAACGGGATTCCCGGAAGGTATGTTGCCTCCCCTGTGCCTGGGTCTGGGATATTGCCGATCAGGCTTACAAGATTCTGAAGGGGGAAGGTGAGCAGCCAGAAAACGTGGTACATATTGGCACCAATGATATAGCCTGGAAAGGGATTGAGGATCTGAAAAGTGACTACAGAGAGTTAGGTTGGAAGCTGAGGAGCAGGACGAGTAGAGTAGTGATCTCAGGTTTGCTACCAGTGCCACAAGACAGTGAGGTGAGGAACAGTCAGCGAATGCAGCTTAACACGTGGCTGCAAGGCTGGTGCAAGAGGGAGGGCTTCAGATACCTAGACCATTGGGATACCTTCTGGGGAAGGTGGGACCTGTACATGAAGGACGGGTGGGATTGGTTAAAGTGTGTCTGCTTTAATGCAAGGAGTGTCTGGAGTAAGAGTGTCGAACGTAACAGCATGGATCAGTACTTGGGGCTACAATGTTGTGGCCATAACGGAGACGTGGGTTTCAATGGGGCAGGGATGGTTGCTTGATGTTCCAGGGTTTAGAACATTTAAAAAGAACAGGGAGGGTGGAAAAAGAGGAGGGGGTGTAGCATTGCTAATCAGAGAGTGCATCACAGCTACAGAAACTAAGGTTGTTGAGGAAGGTTTGTCTACTGAGTCAGTATGGGTGGAAGTTAGAAACAGCAAGGGAATAGCCACCGCATTGGGGGTTTTCTACAGACCACCTAATAGCAGATCTCATGGGCGGGCAGATTCTGGAAAAATGCAAAAGCAGCAGAGTTGTTGTTATGGGTGATTTCAACTTTCTCAATATCAACTGGAACCTCCTAAGTGGAGCCGTTTTTGTCAGGTGTGTTCAAGAGAGTTTCCTTACTCAGTATGTAGACAGACTGACGAGGGGAGAGGCCATTTTGGATTTGGTGCTCGGCAAAAAGCCAGGACAGCTGTCAGATCTCACGGTGGGAGAGCACTTTGGTGAAAATCATTATAACTGCCTCACATTTAGCATAGCCTTGGAGAGTGAAAGGTGCAGTTACCGAGCGAAGATATTTAATTGGAGAAAAGGAAATTATGATGCTATCAGACAGGGAGCTGGGAAGTACAGACTGGGAGCAATTGTTCCACAGAAAGGGCTCAGCAGACACGTGGAGACTACTTAAGGAGCAGTTGTTGCGAGTGATGCACAGATTTGTTCCTCTGAGACAGGTAAGAAGGGGTAAGATTAAGGAACCTTGGATGACGAGAAGAGAGGAGCTTCTTGTCAAAAGGAAGAAGGCAGCTTACACAAGGTGGAGGTAGCAAGGATCTAGCACAGCTTTAGAGAATTACAGGCTTGCTAGAAAGGAGCTCAGAAATGGACTGAGGAGAGCCAGGAGGGGGCACGAAAAAGGCTTGGCAAGATGGATTTGGGAGAACCCAAAGGCATTTTACTCATACATGAGGAATAAGAGAATGACCAGGAAGAAGGGCCGTTCAGGTATAGCAGAGGGAACTTGTGCGTGGAGTCTAAGCAGATAGAGGAATCCCTAAATGAATTTTTTGCTTTAGTTTTCACCAAGGAAAGGGAACTTGTTGTAAATGAAAACTTAGAGGAGTTGGGATACAGGCTTGACCAGATCAAGATTGATGAAGGTGATGTGCTAGAAATGTTGGAAAAAATTAAGATTGATAAGTCCCCAGGGCCAGACCAGATTTATCCTAGGCTGCTCCGGGAAGTGAGAAAGGAGGTTGCTAAGCTGCTGGCGAAGATCTTTGCTTCCTCACTCTCCACGGGAGATGTACCAGAGGATTGGAAGGAGGCGAATGTTGTTCCACTTTTCAAGAAGGGTAATAGGGAAAATCACTGGCAATGACAGACCAGTAAGTCTTACGTCTGTGGTCAGCAAAGTTGTGGAAAGAACTCTGAGGGATAGGATTTATGAATATTTGGCAAAGCATAGTGTGATTAAAGGCAGTCAGCATGGCTTTGAGGGAGGCAGGTCATGCCTCACAAATCTTATTGAGTTCTTTGAGGAGGCGTCAAGACAGGTCAACAACGGTCGAGCAGTGGATGTGGTGTATATGGATTTCAGCAAGGCATTTGATAGGGTTCCCCATGGTAGGCTCATTCATAAAGTCAGGAAGTATGGAATACAGGAAGATTTGGTTATCTGGATTCAGAATTGGCTGGCTGACAGAAGGCAGAGTGGTTGTAGATGGAAAGTATTCTGCCTGGAAGACAGTGTTGAGTGGGATCCCACAGGGCTCTGTTCTTGGGCCTCTGGTCTTTGTAGATTTTATAAATTACTTGGATGAGGAGGTCGAGGGGTGGGTTAGTAAATTTGCAGATGACACAAAGGTTGGAGGTGTCGTTGATAGTATAGAGGGCTACTGCAGGATGCAGCGCGACATAGACAGGATGCAGAGCTGGGCTGAGAAATGGCAGATGGAGTTCAACCTGGATAAATGTGAAGTGATGCATTTTGGAAGGTCGAATTCGAATGCTGAACATAGGATTAAAGACAGGCTTCTTGGCAGTATGGAAGAACACTTGGGTGTGCAAGTACATAGATCCCTCAAAGTTGCCACCCAAGTGGATAGGGTTGTTAAGAAAGTTGTTAAGAAAGCATATGGTATTTTGGCTTTCATTAACAGGGGTATCGAGTTTAAGAGCTGCGAAGTTTTGCTGCAGTTCTACAAGTCCCTCGTGAGACCATACTTGGAATATTGTGTCCAGTTCTGGTTGCCCTACTATAGGAAAGATACAGAGGCTTTGGAGGGGTTGCAAAGAAGGTTTACCAGGTTGCTGCCTGAATTGGAGGGCTTGCCTTATGAAGAAAGGTTGAATAAGCTCGGACTTTTCTCGCTGGAGAGAAGGAGGAAGAGAGGAGACCTGACTGAGGTGTACAAAATAATGAGAGGAATAGATAGAGTCAATAACCAGAGACTTTTTCCCAGGGCAGGATTGACTGGTACGAGAAGTCATAGTTTGAAGATATGAGGAAGAAGGTATAAAGGAGACAGAGGTAGGTTCTTTACACAGAAAGTTGTGAATGCATGGAATGCATTGCCAGCTGAGGTGGTGGAAGCGAAGTCATTGGGGACATTTAAGCAACTGCTGGACATGCACATGGATAGCAGTGAGTTGAGGGGTGCGTTGGTTAAGTTACTATCTTTTACATTAGGATTAAGTCTCAGCACAACATCGTGGACCTAAGGGCCTGTTCTGTGCTGTACTTTTCTACATTCTAAAATTATGGAATTCCTTCCCTAACTGCATTGTGGGTCAACCTGCAGCATACATACTGCAGCGATTCAAGAAGGCAGTTCACTATTGCCTTCTCAAGAATAACTAGGGATGGGCAATAATTGCTGGCCTGCCAGTGATTCTCATGTCCCACAAGTAAATGAAAAGAGTATTGGAAGCATCACTATCATCATCAATGCTATCAAGCAGCAACAACCTTCTTAGTCAACCAGTTTGGGTTTTGCCAGGGCCACTCAGTTTCTGAACACATTACAGCCTTGGTACAAAAATGGGTAAATGAAATTAAGTCCAGAGGAGAGGTGAGAACAACTACCCTTGACATCAATGGTTCGAGTCTGACATCAAGGAGCCCAAAGAAAATTACAGGCAATGTGAATTTGGAGAAAGTTCTCTGTTGGTTCAAGTCAATCCTAGCACAACAGAAGATTATTGTGGTTGCTGGAGGTCAGTTATTTCAGCTCCAGGATATCATTGCAAGGGTTCCTCAGGATTGTTTCTCCAACCATCTTCAATTGCTTTATCTGAGATTTTTCCTCCACCATAAAATTATGAGTGGAAACATTCACTAATGTTCAACAACATTCAACAGCATTCATAAGTCAAATACTAAAGCAGTCCATGTGCACATTCAGCAAGGCAATATCCAGGTTTGGGCTCACAAATGGCACTTAATATTCAACCCACATAAGTGAAAGGCAATAAGCAATTCCAATGAAGGTCAATCTAACTATCATGTGTTTACATTGAATGGCACTACCTTCACTGAATCCACCACTAACCAACAACTTGGGGGTCACCATTGACACAAAACCGAACTGGACCAGCTACAAAAGAGCACATCTAGAGCATATCATAGGCTAGGAATACTGCAGTGAGCAACTCAGCTCCTTACTTCCCAAAGTTATCCACCATGTTGTGGTTCTGTTCGCCGAGCTGGGAATTTGTGTTTGCAGACGTTTCGTCCCCTGTCTAGGTGACATCCTCAGTGCTTGGGAGCCTCCTGTGAAGCGCTTCTGTGATGTTTCCTCCGGCATTTATAGTGATTTGTATCTGCCGCTTCCAGTTGTCAGTTCCAGCTGTCCACTGCAGTGGCCGGTATATTGGGTCCAGGTCGATGTGCTTGTTGATTGAATCAGTGGATAAGTGCCATGCCTCTAGGAATTCCCTGGCTGTC
>NC_057711.1:89142616-89153167 GCF_004010195.1 Chiloscyllium plagiosum
TACATCAAGAGCATTTCTGAACTGACAGCCAGACTACTGTGACCACTAGGACTCATAACAGCACACAAACCAACAGCCACTCTCAGACAACAACTCACCAGGACGAAGGACCCGATACCCAGCATGAGCAAAACCAATGTAGTGTACAAAATCCCATGCAAGGACTGCACAAAACACTACATAGGACAAACAGGAAAACAGTTAACAATTCGCATCCATGAACACCAACTAGGTAAATGTAAGGGAATGGGTCTGGGTGGGTTGCACTTCGGTGGGTCAGTGTGGACTTGTTGGGCCGAAGGGCCTGTTTCCATGCTGTAAGTAATCTAATCAGTACCTACTTAAATGCTGTGCATAATGAAACACTGGAAGTTTAGTAAATGTGCAGAGAATTTTAAGATATTTTAAAATTTGGTCAGAGTTTAATGTAATGAAAAACTATTTAGAAAATGACTTTCTACATGAGTTTTAAGAGATATTTAAACAAACTAATGTTTCAGATAACAGCTTGTAAAATGAGAAAAATAATCATTGCAAACGATGAAAAAATAAAATAATTTGCTCAGGCTTAAGTTGATCATATTTGCCTGTCACAGATCAAGGTGTAGTGTTGACACATGGAAGAAATAAGACAATATACTTCAGTTTGCCTATCTCTCTTGATTAAGCTATCCCATAACCACCGAGTATTTCTGCAAATAGTGTTAATTGTTTACCTGAAGCTTTATCCATACGGTTCACATTGCAACGTAACTGACATGAACACTCTTGGATTACAACAAGAAACTTCCTCTATTTTATTTATTTTCCATTTTTCAGAATGCAAACAAAACTCTGTGATGCCAACACATTATCTTCATAAAGATTTTATTACATTGAAATATAATAAATTATGCAATCATTTCTTAATCTCACTAGTTTTTGAGCAAACTTGTAAAATGTATACATTTTTAAATAAAACATGCTGGCATTGCAACAGCAAAATTCCATTCTCCTTCAAACATTTCTCCAAATTGGTACCTTTGTCTTGTCCCTTTGAGGCAATTTTTAACAGCATGCAAGTGTCTTTCTGATATTTTTTAATAATTATGGAAAGCTGTCATGAATGACAAATGAATCTTTCTATTTTATTGTGAGGAGCTTGAAAGTATATTCAGATCTATATATACTGCAACATGCCAATCATTAGAGAGAGAAAGGGGGAACATGGAGAGGAGCTTGAATGATTCGACTTTGCTTGCTAATCCACATTACTTCATTCAAAAGATGCTATTCCACTGTGCTGGTTTGCCCTACCACTGGCATAAGGAAATGGCACACAAGAAGCCTTGAGGGATTGCTATGCAATTGAAACAAATTTGATAGCAAACATCTGCACCTGAAATATTCCTCAGCAGCAACATGATTTATGATTCATAAACAGCAAAACTCTGAAAGCATGGAAAAGCATGTTTATCAAACTGTTTATTCTACTTTTCTCTTTTACGAAAAAGGCACTTGGTTCTTCACTTCTCAAATTTATTGCCTGTCTACATTGCAAATGTGCTGTAATCCAAAACTGCAAAGCTTGAGGTGATGAGATAAAACATTATACAGAAATTTTGGAAAAGCTTTTATTCAGATGTGTCAATGAAAGTTGTTTGTTTCATTGGTGCGTGAAGTGAAAAGTGAACATGAGGCACTAATTAAAAAAACGCTCCAAGCAAGAAACAAATTTGTTCGATGCATAGCCATTAAGAATAACAGTAATGTTTCATCACTGCATGCATTGTGTGTACATTCATTGCCACTTTCACATGAACAGCAGTCAATAGCTATGAATGATTAAAACAAAAGACACCCCACATCCCCATCACTGACTCTCCCTTTTTTATATGGTCCAAATTTAAATGGAAGTACTTGGGATGAGGAGGGGGTGCTTGGAATAGCCCCAGTAAGGACATTTCAACTTGTAGTTAGCTGCTTAAGCAGTTAATCAATAGCATATTTATCAATGTCTTATACAGTTTTGCTCTTAAATCCTCTAACGTCATTCATTGAAATGTAAGAAAAGCCACATTATGACCCACACGTAACATTCTTTCAGATGTACTTGAGTTTCAGACATTTCACTCATTAAAATTTAGGTCCAAACGATAGAGGTAGTCCTGGAATTCACTAAACTATAATCAAGTTTAATAAACAATTGAATGTTCTGCTCAGCAGCACAAAAATTAGATTCAGCTGCATACAAATGCATCTTTCAACGTTATCTATTTTTGGAACCACCATTTTGAACACAGCATCAGAAAAGAATGAGACAGAACACCATCAGTTAATGGAAGGTCTTTTCCCTAGTTTATAAATGAGAGGAATGCGGTATTTGCAAATACTATTGCTAATGAAACAGAAGAATGTAAGTATGTTCATAGATTATAATGCTCTTGTCCATATAGGATGCTTTTTCTCAAGAAAAGCTTCGCTTACATAATTTGGTTACATACAGATAGATCAGTTTCAGGAAAATTAATTTTCCAACCAATTTAGTTCATATTTTTACTACATCGTAGTACTACATAGATCTGCAATGTAAATTTGTGTGGTTAGTTTTAAAACTGTACACTTTTAAACTGTCAAAAACATTTTTTGATCAAGGTGCAAAAAACTGCTTACTAACAGTACACATAATTCTTTTTAAATTGACTTTGTTTTATATCACTCTAATCGATGTTTGGCAGTCTTTTCCAGATACCAGTTTTGAGATTACTCAAGGTGATGCTGTACATGAAAATCTACCACCTTATATGAGAAGGTTCCAGCATGTTTCTAATATAAGCTCATTTACTTCATGTCCCAGTATATTTCTGACACAGAGCTAGCGATGGTATCACATTCCTATTATCTCAAGTTGTGGTTATAAGCAATATTTTATTTGTCGCAACAATCACATATTACAGGATTCTACTATACAAAAATACTTTGCATCTGCAATAATCCTTTATATAATCAATTACATCGGCATTAACCCATTTTCACCAGGGTTGGTAATAATGCTGGATTGGGTTTAGTTTGATATATCTTTGATTATTATGTTGTTATTATTTCATTTTCTTTTTATTTGGTGGATTGTTAATTCATGTAATGTGCTAAAGTAAAATTGTTCAATACATAAGCACAACACTTGTATAAACTTAATTAAATGCAAATTGCAGCATTTTGCTAGCTGGAAACAAAATGTACTGAGCTATGTACAGGTCCGTAGTAACAAACAACTTTTAACATGTCTTTAAGAAACAGATTACCCCTCAGGATTGAGAAAAATTAATTGCTGCGACATTTTGTCAGATTTTACAGGTATTATAAACAGCACCAAATATACTTTACAACGTTCACCAGAACATATTAGATTGAAAGAAAATTATATAGAATATATATACATAAAAACCATCTTTTTAAAATAAATTTATTATAACCAGCATGAATCTATGTAATATGAATTGCTAATACTAAGTGTATAATGAGAATTTTTAACATAATAAGACAAGCTTGTTTATTGAGGTTGGATCAATAAATTACTATGTTTAATATATATTTATGGGGTATCAGATTGGTGCATACATGTTGAAAGAGTAAGTTAATAGGCTACACTGTAATATTTATGGATGATGTCTAAGTTTTTAGATAAGAATCTTTTGAGAAAAAAGCAACCAACCTTCACAACATACATCACACCGGGTCCCAAGATCTTCTCATTAGAGTGCAGCCACCCTCGTGAAGGTCTATTGACAAAACTGCCACTATGGTTCCAGTCGTCTCCACCCTGGTGAATGTCTTCTACTTTGGCCCACTTGTCTGTGCTCATCTTGTTCACGTCCTGCTGGGAACACGGAGTGGTAGAGATAGGGTTACATATATCTACTGCTGCTGTAACTGAACTAGGAGTACTTGAACTGCCTTGCAGTTTAGAAACTGCAAGGTCTTTTACTGCAGAGGACAGATTTTTGATGCCTAACAGGCTGCCTGTATTAGCAAATTTCAAATGGGACATCTTTTGGATGAAGGTGCAGAGTGTGGTGGGCCCATCTTCCTGATCCTTGCGGAGTACCTCTGATGAGGTTGGGCACGAAGGCCCTTCCGATGTCGTTGCTGTCGTTGTAACAGTTGTGCCTTTGCCGCTCATTGATAAGTTGTGTATAAGCTCATCAAATGATGTCACTGAATCATTCCTAAAACGGTTATACTTTGTACGGTGAAGCATGCCCTTCTATCTGCTCTTCTGCATATGTACATCCGGATCTGAGGCAAACTTAGTAAGCACTTGTTCTACCATAGCAGAACTCTCATAGCACCAAAGGTAACCTGATAAATCCAGGCAAATGAATATCACAGAAATAAAAACGACCCTGTGTACAGAAGAAAGGGCCTGGTCTAGTAGTACTTTGCTAAGACAGAGATCACCATCCTGCTTAGAGCTGCCAAGCTGCTCGCAGCAAAAGCATGACTCACACAAATGAGAAGACCCTTTTCAACAAAAGGCTCACTGAACACTGCAAATCACTTCCTGTTGCAAAACCATCCACCCACTTACAGCACACTAGAACCAATCAATTTTCAAATTTCCCCTTCCGATTTTGATAGAAGGGCATTTTCACTCAAAGCTGAGGAATTTTTCTTTTCCAGAGAGTAGACAGTTCTAACCACTAGGAATTTCATCTTCAGCAATATTATTTCTACTTATGTCTGTTTACTGCATTAGACGATTCCATCATTCAAACCCAGCAAGCCGTACAATCTTTTCAGTGCTGCATGTAGTCATAATATATATACTATTTTGAAAATCTCTTCACATGCTAATGTGGATAAGACAACATATTAAATGTAAGAATAGCATCTAAACATAGCCACAGTGGACAAAAATCAATAGATTTGTATCATATTATAACTGAGAAAAACAACCTGACTTTATGTGTTTAAAAATATAAATTTAAAGCAGCCTTTTAAATTAGAAAGATCCCATTTTATCTATTTAACATTTGAAACTGAGGATAGGGAGATAAAATAAAATGCATCTACTGAATATTTATAATAGGGAAATAAAATGAATCTACTGAATATTTTCATTCCTTATCCATCTAATGTTGCTTTCTGAAATTAGAATTCATGAAATTTTGCATTATCCAGACACGGTGGGAACATCCTCAGTATTTTTTCAGGTAAAATGGTTTACTCTATTAAAATGAACTGAACACTTCTGGTGCCAGATCCGTAAGATGCATTGTATGAAGCTTTTCTTTCCACACCATTTTATGAACACGTTCCTTCTCTCCTGCAGAGAAACACCATAAATAAAAAAAGTGTAAATCTCATTCATAATATGTACTGAATTAATTTTTCAGCATTTTAACTCAACTCTCAAGCAATCCACCCAGAAACGATTCAGGTTTTAATATAATACATAGATTCATACCACCAAATAAAAAAAACACTTTCTATTCTATGGGAAAGTGATATTTCCAATCATTTATATTTATTTGAATGAAATGGTAAGGGCGCATACCAACAATTCTGTGAATGAAATAGGGCCTTGCTGCATCTGCCAAACGATCCCTTGGGTGCTAATGGCTTTATCCAATAAGAAAGAACCTGGATGACTCATTCAGGATAGAATTTCTGAATAGTGGGTTGTTCCATTTTCCTTACAGGTATGTTTCTTTCAAAACTAGAAGCTAATTTAATTACTACAATTTGATAGTCATAGCTTGGATTTTTAGTAAAACCATATTCATAATAAATTATTTACTGTAGTTGAGTTGAGATGCTAATTCAATTAGAAGAGTTTCCTTCACATAATTATCTCTTCATCATTCCCCAGAAGACGCATCCAACTGGTTCATTCACATCAGCGAAGTGGACGCTGTTCGATTTTTCTGTGACATGAATGTTAATTACTTTGTTCGATATATCAGATTGCATTACAAATTATTATGGAGAAGGGAATAAGTTGTTTGTATTTTTCAGTATATGTGTGCGCGTTGCAAAGTCAAAGCTCACAAAATGCTAATATTGTCATCATTTATAAATCGTGTCGTCAACTATAAGAAGGATGGTAAATTGGTTTATATAGTTATGCAAAAATGTCTAACTGGGACAATTTAGCAAATATTTTAAAAATGACAAATTTAATTCGTATAAATGAAAGATGCATAAAAATTCAGTGCATGAAGTACATAAAGTAACAAGACTCCACGAACAGGACTATTTAAATAGTGAGTGTTTTACAAGTTTTAAACGTGATTAAATAAATTGTTAATAAAGGTAATTGCTAATTTAAAAATTACGCAAAAGTAGAAGTGCCTTATGTAAGTTATTGTATCAATCAGCTATATTTCTGAAGTCTGAGCTTCCGAATGCAATCTTTGGCTGCTCATAAAGGTATGATGTAGTTACCTTTGTTCCGTTACTAAATTAATCTTTTACTGCCTTTGGTAAAATTAATACAATGCAGCCAACGGCATTTCAAAACTCTGCGTTCAAATTTTCAGGTAAAAATTATCAAGGAAAAAAATATGTACATATGCTCCATTTTCGTAATTTCTTCTTTTATACCTGTAGAGATTTCTATATAGCTATTTACAGCGATTCATAAAAAAAAGGTTGCCTGCCGCAAAGGGCAAAGACAATACGGTGTTCAAAGAGTTAATCATAACTGTCACAATTTCCTGTTGCTGCATAAATTATCTCCAGAGATGAATAAATTAAACTGTGAGATTAAGTGCACAGGAAGAAGCATAAATTGTTTGCATGTAGGTGTTAAGGGTATTCATTTTCATCCAACCAGCGAACAAAGAGAATCCTGAAACTCATTCATTCACTATTGCGTGACTCGCACCACAATGTGGAGTGCAAAATACAGATCTGAAATGCAGTGCTGAAAATTGCCTTCAACACGATCAAAGCAATATTTTCTTACAAAAATTCAGGAGTTAATTCATAAACCTTGACAGAAAGCCTTTTTTATGCAGTGAAGCATTTTCACCTTTATGCAAATTCTGTTGACTGTTATAATAGTTATATAGATTGAATGGCCTACCGGTTTGCAGATTGATTTTTTTAAATCTGTGGCTAAAGCAGAATAATTTCATTTCTGTTGTAAGAAGATCATTGCCTACTTGATTTTAAAAAATCCTGAACAAAACATCCAAGTGAAACAACTTATCCATGTTAAAGCTCAATTAGTGCTATCATTTGTCAAAAAGCTACTGGAAATGTCTGTGACAAAACTGTGTTGCAAATATTTTCAAGTGGAGCATGTCATCTGTGACAGTGTTCAGGCAAATTCAGATCTATGCTAGGATTAAATATGATGGGGCCATTGATTTACAATGAATTAATCAGTCACTTTGTATTTTTATTACATGTTATTTTTAAATTATTAGGAATGTGTCAAGTTTTAAATCTGAATTGTGTCCATAGTTGAGAAATTTTAGATCAGTATTTTGGATTATTGGACCAGATTTTGAAGTTAAGTAACAACTGCATGGTGAATGTTCATTATGATTAAAGATTAAAACAGAACCTGATTATGAGCAATATGCAAATGTAAAAACACAAAATAAGGAAGTTGCTGTATGAGTTCCTATCTCCTCCAGAGGCTGTGCAATAACAATACCTCAAGAAACTTGATAATGAAACAAATGCAATGACAAAATATAGATATTCACTAAATACCTGAGAAAATTTTAGAGCTAGTGCATTGAAATATCAATGCATTGCTAAAATGGGATGGAAAGTGGCTCCGTTGTTAGCACTGCTACCTTACAGTGCCAAGGACCTGGATTTGTTTCCAGCCATGAGTGACTGTGTGGAGTTTGCACATTCTCCCTCTGTGTGTGGATTTGTTCCGGATTTCTCTCACAATCAAAAGATGTGCAGGTCAGGTGAATTGGCAATGTGAAATTGCCCCATAGAGTTCAGGGATGTGTAGTTATGTACATTAGTCAGGGATAAGTATAGGGGAATGGGTCTGGGTGGGTTACTGTTTGGAGGGTTGGTGTGGACTTGTTGGGTTGAAGGGCCTGTTTCTCCACAGTAAGGATTCTAAGTAAAATTATAAATAGTAAAATAGATTCTAATTAAGGCCAAATATCTTTAACAATGAAGATCAACTTTACAAGAATGTAGACTTTTTCATTGTTAAAGATGCAAAACCAAAACAATTGTTTTACTTTTTAGATTTACCTTTCTTCCATTCCCTGTTAATTACATTGTTCCTTTCCTATTAGTATTTTGCTTTATGTGCATGACTTGGCACTTAATGAACTATTCTAACTTACATTTGCTCATAATGATTCCAAGTTAGCAAGGTTAGATCACATGGAATACAGAGAGATCTAGCTACTTGGAGAGAGAATTGGCTCGAAGGTAGAAGACAGAAGGTGGTGGTGCAGGGTTGCTTTTCAGACTGCAGGCCTGTGACCAGTGGTGTACCACAAGGATTGGTGCTGGGTCCAGGGTTTTTCATCATCTATTTAAATTATTTGGATGTCAACAGTGCAGATGACACCAAAATTCGAGGTAGAGTGGACAGTGAAGAAGGCTACCTCAGAGTATAAGAGGATCTTGATCAGATGGGCTGAGGAGTGGCAGATGGAGTTTAGTTTAGATAAATTAGGTGTTACATTCCAAGCAGGCAAGTCAGGGCAGGACTTATACACTTAATGATCAGTTCCTGATGAACAAAGAGACCTTGGAGTTCAAGTTCATAGCTCCTTCAAAGAGGAATTGTAAGTAGATAGGATAGTGAAGGTGGTGTTTGGTATGCTTTCCTTTATTGCTCAGTGCATTGAGTAAAGGAGTTGGGAGGTCATGTTGCAGCTGTACAGGACATTGATTAGGGCACTTTTGGAGTACTGTGTACAATTCTGGTCTCCCTGCTATAGGAAGGATGTTATGAAACTTGAAAGGATTCAGAAAAGATTTACAAGGATGTTGCCATGGTTGGAGGGTTTGAATTATAGGGAGAGGTGGAATAGGCTAGGGCTATTGCCCCTGGAGCATCGGAGGCTGAGGAGTGACCTTATAAAGGTTAATAAAATCATGAGGGGCACAGATAGAGTGAATAGCCAAGGTCTTTTCCCTGAGATGAAGGGAGTCCAAAACTGGAGAGCATCGGTTTAAGATGAGAGGTGAAAGATTGAAAAGGGATCCAAGGGACATCTTTTTCATGTAGAGGGTAATTGTGTATGGAATGAGCCACCAGAGGAAGTGGTGGAGGCTGGTACAAGTACAACATTTAAAAGGCATCTAGATGAGTATATGAATAGGAAGGGTTTAGAGGGATATTGGCCAAATGCTGGCAAATGGGACTAGATTAATTTAGGATATCTGGTCAGCATGGATGACTTGGACCAAAAGGTCTGTTTCCATGCTGTACAACTCTATGACTCAATGCTGAAGTTAACTTATCAGAATCTGTAAGATTGGAGGTGGTGGGATGGGGAATATTAAAAGTGGTAAAATAAGATGTTAAGAAGCCATTTCTAACCTGCTGACTTATGCATTTAGCTGCAATATTTAAAATGTATGGAAGCTTCAGCACCTGTTTGAAATTGACAATTTTGCATTTCCAATGCATTTCATTACATAAGCATACATGAAAAGCAAGCTAAGGATGAATAGATTAAAGAAACAACTCAAAATGATCATTAAAAGTACTTTTTTATTAAGAAGCAAAATGCCAGTGAGAAAGATCCATCCATCCATGGCTTACCAGGCAAGTTAAGTATAGTTTGATTAATGGAAGAGGTTTATAATATTGCAAAGAATAGTAGTAAATCTGAGGTTTTGAAAAATCCAAATAACAAGCAAAGGGAGAGCAGAAGGTCGCATTAAAGGGAAAAAAAAAGAGAATATACCAATTAGGAATCTAAATAAAAACTATAAAAGCTTTTATAAGTATAGATAAAGGAGAGTAGCCAAAGTATAAGTTGCGTCCTTAAAAATTGTCACGAAGAATCAGGAAAAAGCAAAGATTTTGTGTCTATCTTCATAAAAGTAGACAAAACTTGTCTGCAGAAATAAATGGTAGCCAAGAAACAAATAAGAATGAAGAGGAAGACACTAATGTCAGCAGTGTGAAGATGTTTGAGAAAGGGACTAAATAATAACAAATTCCCAGGATATGATTCTAGGACTACTAAAGAGTTACTGTCCTCAGTCCTCAGCAGAGGCCTCACCTCCATTCCCCTACGCTCTCGGATCAACGAGTTCAACATGCGGCGTGACATCGAACAATTCTTCCGCCGCCTTCACCTCCGCGCCTACTTCTTCAACCAAGATTCTCGCCCACCCTCTGACGCCCCCTTCTCCCGCCTCCAACACAACCCATTCACCTGGACACCCCGTGCTGGCCTCTTACCCGCCCTCGATCTCTTCATAGCCAACTGCCGCCGCGACATTAACCGCCTCAACCTCTCCACCCCTCTCACCCACTCCAACCTCTCACCCTCGCAACGTCCAGCGCTCCACTCCCTCCACTCCAACCCCAACCTCACCATCAAACCGGCAGACAAG